>NC_137784.1:142439216-142806716 GCF_963455305.1 Plecotus auritus | reverse complement strand
CTCAGGTCATGCCCCCACCCGGCAGGGCCTGATGGAGGACCTCAAGGTGCACCCCCCGCCCCAGTGCTGGACCCAGGGACCTGAGGCTGTGCCCCCACCCTGAGCCAGGGTACCTCGGCCACGCCCTCCACCTGGCGCCAGGCTGGAGGACCTGAAGCTGCACCCCCCCCCGCCCAGTGGGGCTTGATGGGGGACCTCAAGGCATGCCCCTGCCCAGAGGGGATGGACAGGGGACCTCAGGCCACAACCCCTGCCCGGTGGGGCTTGATGAGGGACCTCAGGCCATGTACCCCACCCAGCAGGGCTTGACAGGGGACCTCAAGGCACACCCCCTGCCCTGGCCCGTGCTGGGAGACCTCAGACCATGCTCCCCACCCCAGTGCTGGGCCAGGGGACCTCAGGCTATGCCCCCTGCCTGGCAGGGCTTGACGGGAAACCTCAGGCCGCACCACCTGCCCTGGCACTGGGCTGAGGGACCTCAGGCTGTGCCTCCCGCCCCGGTGCCGGGCCAGGGGACCTGAGGGTGTGCTGGGGGACCTGAGGTTGTGCCCCCCCACCCAGCGGGGCTTGATGGGGGTGGGGCCGGCTGGTTCTGGGTCTTGCGCAATTTTGAGGCGCCAGGCCTGGGTGGGGACTTGACTCTAGGTCCCGTGGCATGTCTCAGACTGTGACAGGAGGAAGATTTTCATATACATTTTACTAATTTTCTTTCATCTCTGACACTTCTATTATAGAGAAAGGGCAAATAGCAATATTAAATTATTTCCTAATTAATCCCCTTTTAATGTGCACGAATTTCGTGCACCAGGCCACTAGTTTTTTAATATAAGGTAACAATCACAAAGTACTCTTTTAGCATATTGAATGTAAATCAGTGCCTTCCCTGCCTATCTGATTAGGTTATATCTATCTGGAATGTCAAAGAGGCCACTGTGGTATGAATTTTGGAACAAACACCATGTGAGAGGCCTATTATCCATGCCTCCCTCAACATTTAATTTCTCTTTTAATTGAAGAAATGTGTTGACTTGCAACCATTGGGATTATTATCCAGTGTTTACACTGGCCATGAGAAAACAGTAACCTGTTACCATGGCAACAAGATTTCCTATGAGATTTTTTTCCTAACTGGACTTTATAAAATGAAAACCTCTACCACTCTTTCTCATACTAGTAAGAATACAGGGGCACTGTATTAGCTACCTATGGCTGTGTAACAAATTACCCAAAACATATTGACTTAAAGCAACAAACATTTATGATCCCCCAGTTTCTATGCATCAGGAATTTGGGAGCAGCTGACTAGGTCTTGGAGTTGCCACCTGGGGCTGCAGTCTCATCTCAGGGAAGATCTACTTCCAAGCCCACTGGCATAATTATTGGGAGAATTCCGTTTTGGGGGAACAGTTGGACTGAAGGCTTCAGGTTCTCGCTGGCTGTTGGCCAGAAGCCTCCTTCAAGTTTTTGTCTCAAGGACATACCCATACTAGTGACCCAGTGCACGAAATTCATGCACATTAAAAGGGGATTAGTTAGAGGAAATAATTTAATATTGCTATTTGCCCTTTCTCTATAATAGAAGTGTCAGAGATGAGAAAATTATTAAAATGTATATGAAAACCTTCCTCCTGTCAGAGTATGGGGCACACCACGGGACCCAGAGTCAAGTCCCTGCCCACCCACATGCACCACAAAATTGCGGGAGACCCAGACCCGGCTGCGCCCCCCCCCCCCCCTCATTAGGCTAGATCCAGACCTGGCCAGTCCCACCCTTGTCAAGCCCTGCTGGGCAGGGGGCGTAGCCTCAGGTCCCCTGGCCCAACTCCAGGATGGGGAGCGTGGCCTGAGGTCCCCCAGCCCAGACCGGGGGGGGGGGGCGGGGAATGCCTTGAGGTCCTCCATCAAGCCCTGCCAGGTGGGGGACACAGCCTGAGATCCCCTGTCAAGCCCCGCTGGGTGGGGGCATGGCCTGAGGTTCCCCAGCCTTGTGCTGGGGCGGGGGCGGTGCAGCCTCAGGTCCCCTAGCCCAGCACCAGGACAGGAAGCCCACCTGGAGGTCCCCTGTCAAGCCCTGCCATATGAAGTGCACAGCCTGAGGTCCCCTGTCAAGCCCTGCCAGGTCGGGGAGGGTGTAGCCTCAGGTCCCTACTGATTGCTCGTTAAGGCTCCTTATGGGAACTTGGCCTCAGCTGTGGGTGCAGCCATCTTTGTGATGGAGTGATGGTCAATTAGCGTATTCCCTCTTTATTAGATAGGATGGCCATTCACAACACAGTAATTTACTGCCCCCAAAGTGAGTGCTTTCTGCGAAGAAGTGGTAGAGGGCTTTGGGTAACCTAATTTCAGGAGGGACATCTCATGACTTTTACCATATCCTATTAAGTAGAATCAAACATTAGGTTCAGCCCACACTCAAGGGGAGGGGATTACACAAAGGGCATAACTACCAGGAGGCAGGGACCACTGGAGACCCTCTACAGGCTGTTTACCACAGGCATTTAACTCCCTTTGTTTAGATGCCTGGGAAAACAAAACAAAACAAAACATTTTTCCCACAGTTAGTGGCTTGTCAGCCAATGAAAAATATTTGCCGTGTATTGTCTTTATGTAGGAGTTAAATTAGTAAGCCAGGTGTTAGGACAGTACAAAACATGCTTGAGTTTTTCCTAAAGCATCTGTGTTATCTCCTCCTGTTATAATACATGGAACTTATATTTATTTCTTTGTTTTATTTACTCTATAATTATAAAATGTAGAAAGTAAAAATTATCTGAGGACATGGAATGATCTATTCTACGAGGTAATCATGCTGAGGAAGTCTTCCTAAGCACATAAACGTTATAGAGGTAATACTAGTATAGCATACAGCTTGAAAGTATTGACTCTGGCATCACGGAGTTTTAAATTCAAATCCTGACTCAGCCAGTTAGTAGTGGTGTTACTTTGGGCAAGTAAGTTAATTTCTCTGTGTCAGTTTATTTACCTATATAATGAGGATTAAAATAGTTTCTACATCATAGGGTTATTGCAAAGATTAAATACAGTCATGCATTTGAAAAGAGAAGCACTGAACCAAGCACACAATCAGTACTAAATAAGTGTCATATTATTATACTAGAGGCCCAGTGCACAAAATTCGTGCACGGGAGGGGGGGTGTCCCTCAGCCCAGCCTGCACCCTCTCCAATCTGGGACTTCTCGAGGGATGACACCCCTCACAGAATCCAAGACTGCTGGCTCCCAACTGCTTGCCTGCCTGCCTTCCTGATTGCCCCTAACCGCTTCTGCCTGCCAGCCTGATCACCCCCTAACCACTCCCATGCCAGCCTGATGGATGCCTAACTGCTCCCCTGCCAGCCTGTTTGCCCCAACTTCCCTCCTCTGCCAGCCTGGTCACCCCTAACTGCCCTCCCCTGCAGGTTTGATCACCCACAACTGCCCTCCCTTGCAGGCCCGGTCCCTCCCAACTGCCCTCCCCTGCTGGCCATCTTGTGGTGGCCATCTTGCGTCCACATGGGGGCAGGATCTTTGACCACATGGGGGCAGCCATCTTGTGTGTTGGAGTGATGGTCAATCTGAATATTACTCTTTTATTAGATAGAATAGAGGCCTGGTGCATGGGTGGGGGCCAGCTGGTTTGCCCTGAAGGGTGTCCCGGATCAGGGTGGGGGTTCCCTTGGGGCGTGGGGCAGCCTGGGCGAGGGGCCTGTGGTGGTTTGCAGGCGGACCATGCCCCCTGGTGACCCAAGCGGAGGCCCTGGTATCTGGGGTTTATTTATCTTCTACAATTGAAACTTTGTAGCCTGGAGCGGAGCCAAGCCTTCTGCTTGCTCCATGGCGGCAGCCATTTCTGTTGGGATTTATATAACTTCTATAATTGAAACTTTGTAGCCTTAAGTGGAGGCCAAAGCAGTTCAGGGCTGCAGAAGCTTGGCTTCCTCCATCGGCGCAGGCAACCCTAGCCTCCTGCTCTCTCCAGCTCCATGGCGGATTTATTTATCTTCTATCATTGAAACTTTGTAGCCTTGAGTGGAGGCCTAGGCCGGCAAGGGCAGGCGGAAAGCTTGGCTTCCTCCATTGCCAGGGAAACCCAAGCCTCCCTCCTGCTCTCTGTGGCCGTAGCCCTCTTGGTTGGGTTTATTTGAATATTCCCTCCTGATTGGATGGTGGACGTGGCTGGTGGGCATGGCTTGTGGGTGTAGTGGAGTGATGGTTAATTTGCATATTACTCTTTTATTAGATAGGATGATTTATTGGGATTTTGATGTAGGGCAAAGGTCACTAGATCAATTCTGATCAAAGAATCTGGAATTCAGGGCTCATTCTAGTAATAGTTAGCACCCTCTACCCTATGATATTACATTTTCCTTTATATTTCCTATTATACTAAAATTTGAACATGCTTTAATGTATTTTAAGAATATTTTTCAGTTTTTCCCCTCACAGCTATTTTCTTATAGTTTTGACATATTCCTTAGCAAAAAAAATAAACATTGTAGTCTTATGGAAACCAATTTTTACATAAACATGATGGATCAGAAAAAGAATTCCTGCCTCCACCAAGGTTGAAGAGTGACTTATGGACAATGTCAGGTTAAAATGAGCTAGTTTCCCATGCTGATATAAAACAGACACTAGGAATTATGTCCTTCTTGCTCTCTGACTCTGCTCCTTAAGAGCTTATTTATTCTGATCCACTTTATTATTTTCCGACTTTGCCATTATTTTCTCATGAGCAGACATCACTCTAAGTTTTCTTACTGGTTTTGTCCAAGGGGCAAGTTTACAAAAATCATTGACCAAGTCCTCTGGCCTTTATTTTGATGAGACTTTGTATACTCCCTGCAGCAGAGTCAATGTTTACATTCTGGTTTGAGTTTGTCAGCCCCAGTCTTGGGATTTGGGGTCCCATTCCCCCTCCACCACCATCTCTATGTTTCCACTAGCATCTGGTACCAACCAGAGGGGGCTGATGAGACTAAAGACTCCTATTGTGTTGTGTTTCCCTGGGAACTTAAGAGTTCAACATTTACGTTCATGTGCTCCTCTGAGTTCTTATTAGTTTGATGCCTTCGGTTGCCTGGAGCATAGAGAATAACATGTGTTTTGATTGATAGCTTGAAGTTGCAATAGATAATGGATGCCACTCATCCTTAGCCAGTTAGTGCTACCCAAATAGTATAGTTTTGTGTGACAGAAATAGCATTCTGTTAAAAAAAAAGAAAAGAAAAGAAAACTGGGTATCAGCAGGTTACTCTTGTAAATAAATATGCTTTGAGGTATTACTTGAAAATAAATGAACTAGGCCTTCACCCAAAACCTTGAATACACCCTATGCTTAACATTGCTGGAGAATTTAATACCAGTCAGCTTCTATTTCTTTTGTGCTAAGGGAGTTTCATCCTATGTGGAATCAAATAGGGAGGCTGGGATGCTGAGGGAATCAATGATTACCAAACATGAAGTGTATGCCAGGCTCTGCTCTCAGTACAGTTTATCTGGTTAGCTCATCTAATGCTCACAGCAACTTTGAGAAGTACTACTAACCCCATACTACAGATGGGAAAATTGAGGTTCAGGGAAGGCTCCAGAATTACACATCGATGGTTGATCTAGGATCTAATCTCAGCTCTGTCTGCATCTAAAGGCTCAGTTCTATTATGCTGAGCAGAAGGACACTGTCCTATTGTTGAGGCCCAGCTGGATGTCACAATAAATGCCAAAATCTATATAGCACTTCCAAGCACTGTTGTAAGTTTTAATTAATTAAATCCTCATAACAACCCTCCATTTTACAGATGAGAGAACTGAAGCCTGGGTTGCTCAACATCATAGGGCTTTAAAGTGGCAAAGCTGGAATCAAGGTGGGCAGTATAGCTCCACCATCTCAATAATGCATCCAGCCTCCTATACTCACCAGCATATTTGAGTAATTAATCAGATTATTAGCAAATGCTTTGCTTCGGTTGTCTATCCTATATAATAAAGAGGTAATATGCAAATTAACCCTCATGCAGTCACAAGATGGCTACACCCACAGTGGAGGCAGGGTTTCTGTAACAAGCAATCAGCAGGGACCTGAGGCTGTGTGGCACTGGGCCAATGTGGGGTACCTGAGGCTGCACCCCCCAGCCCAGCGAGGGTTGACTGGAGACCTCAGGCTGTGTCCCCCATCCGGCAGGGCTTGATGGGGAACCTCTAGCTGCACACCCCCCCGCCCGGTGGGGCTTGACGGGGGACCTGAGGCCATGCCCCCTGCCCAGCGGGGCTTAAAAGGGGACCTCAAGCCGCACCCCCTGCCTGGTGGGGCTTGACGGTCAACCTCAGGCTGCACCCCCAGCCCGGCGGGGCTTGATGGTTTACCTCAGGCTGAACCCCCTGCCCCAGTGCCAGGCCGGGGGACCTGACGCCACACGCCCACCCCGGCACCGGGCTGGGGGACCTCAGGCTGTGCGCCCTGCCCCAGTGCTGGCCCGGGGGACCTCAGGCCATGGCCCCAACCCAGTGGGGGGGACTTGAGGCTGTGCCCCCCGCCTGGCACCAGGCTGGGGGACCTGAGGCTGCGCCCCCCGCCCATCACCAAGCCAGGGGACCTGAGGCTGTGCCTCCCACCAAGCAGGGCTGGATGGGAGTGCAGCTGGCCGAGTCTGGATCTCGCCCAGTGAGGGTGGGGCTGGCCAGGTCTGGATCTCGCACAATTTCAAGGTGTGCACTGGTGGGCGGGGACTTGACTCTGGGTCCTGTGGCACGCCCCAGACTCTGACAGGAGGAAGATTTTCATATACATTTGACTAATTTTCTTTTATCTCTGACACTTCTATTATAGGGAAAGGGCAAATAGCAATAATAAAATACTTCCTCTAATTAATCCCCTTTTAATGTGCACCAGGCCACTAGTTGCTACATAAGAGACTACCCAAAAACTTAGTGGACTGAAAAAATAATTTTATTTTGCTCATGAGTTTATGAGTTAGGAATTCATAAAGGGCTCAGCTAGGCCCTTACTAAATCCATGTGGGATTAGTTGGGGTGACTGAGGTTAGAGGTACTTATAAGATGACTCCTTTACTACATGCTTAGTGCTTTGTTCTCTCTCTCTCTCTCTCTCTCTCTCTCTCTCTCTATATATATATATATATATATATATATATATATATATATATATATATATATATCCATATGGGATCTCATCTTCTATGTGTCTCGGGCTTCTCAAAATGTGGTAGTTTTAGATTGGTTACACTTGTAACCTGGTGGCTGGCTTCCAAGCTGCAGGAAGAAAAATTTGCCAGAACCAGCTAATGGTTTTGCATAGAACGGCCACAGTGTCACTTCTTCCATATTCTAAAGGTCAAAACATTCACAGGCCTATCCAGATTTGAAAGTAGAGAAACAGACTCCTTCTCTAGATGGGCTAGTAGTAAGGTCACATTGCAGAAGAGCATCTTGGGTGGGTCATTTTTGGAAAATATAATCTGCAACACCCTCTTCCCCCACACAATCAGTTATGGTCTAGAGACATAAATGTCACAAACAGAATCAAACTGGTAAAGGAATTTTTGTTTGCCTCACAGTGCTGTGTCATTTATTTTATGTGATATATGAAGGTATGTATTGAATATTAAATCTACAGCAAAGCAATTCAATGATGTTTATTGATTGACTGAAATTTCATAATTTTTGTTGCCTAGGAAAATTATTCAGCAGGAGACACCCATGCTTCACCAAGATTTGAGATAACTTCCAATAGAATGTAAAATATATTGAGGACAGAGGTCATAGATGCGACACGTTTGTTTTGTGGAATAAGTATTATACATAAACCACAAATGCAAACTGTGCATGAAGTTGGACTGCTTTCTCAGCTGGAGAAAACAGAGTTTGCCCTTCCTTTACCTTTTTGTTTCATTTAAACACCCCCCAGCAGACAGCGTGATGCCCACCCACATTGATAAGGCAGATCTTTTCACTTTGTCTACCGAACCAAATGCTAACCTTTTTCAGAAATACCCTCACAAAACCCCCCAGAAGTAGTGTTTTACCCAACTACCTGGGCATTCTTTAGGTCAGTCAAGTTAACACAAACTTAACCATCATAATATATAATTTAAAAAATTAAGTGGATGAAACATATAAAGGATGTCTTTAGCCTCCAATAAAAGATCAGTGAACTAATATCCAACACAGTAAAAGCAAAGATGTCACAATAGTTTGAAAAAGGGAAAAGTTGCGGGAAAATTAAGCAGTCATATGATACATGGTAGGAAAAGTTTTCTGAACCCAAAATAACCTGCCTTTTCCCAAAAACACTTTGCACCCACTATTGCCTTTACTGGAACACTCACCACTGCCCTCCCCAAGAAAATGCAAATACTTGCTCTTTCACTTTCTTCAAGTTTTTATACAAATTCCACCTTTTCTCTGAGGTCTTTTCTATATTGCAAATTGCAACTTCCTCTTCCCAAAAAATCTTTATCTCTCCTTCCTTAGATTTTTCTCCTTAGCACTCATTGTCATCTGACACACAGTATATTTTATTCATTTATTTGTTTTATTATTTGTCTTATCCCACTAGAATGTGATCACTATGAAGGCAGGGACTTTTTTGCTCACTGATGTATCTGTAGCTCCTAGAAGAGTTACCAGGGGTGGGCAAACTTTTTGACTCGAGGGCCACCATGGGTTCTTAAACTGGACCGGAGGGCCGGAACAAAAGCATGGATGGAGTGTTTGTGTGAACTAATATAAATTCAAAGTAAAGGAGCGGAGGGGAGAGCAAGAGAACGGGATAGAACAGCCGGATCCGGCCTGTGGGCCGTAGTTTGCCCAAGGCTGAGTTACACTGTAAATAACAGGTGATCAAATAAGGTGTGTTGAATGAATGAACAAATGCATGAATTAATTAATATTTACACAGTGAATACCAGTTTGACATTATATCACATCCACCTTACTTATCACATTAATGTTGTTAATCCGTATTTTGTGGTTTTGCTCATGTTTCATTTGTAAAACCTAGTTTTGATTTATAGTTGTACGAAAGGCCCAATGCACAAAATTCATGCAAGAATAGGCCTTCCTTCCCCTGGCTGCCAGCACCGGCTTCCCTCTGGCACCCGGGACCCAGGCTTCCCTTGCAGCCCTGGCTTCGTCTGTAAGGTCGTCCAGAAGGATGTCCGGTCTAATTAGCATATTATGCTTTTATTATTATAGACTAGAGGCCCGGTGCATGAAATTCATGCACTGGGGGGGGGTGGTGTTCCTCAGCCCAGCCTGCACACTCTCCAATTTGGGACCCCCTCAGGGGATGTCCAACTTCCGGTTTAGGCCCGATCCCAGGGATTGGGCCTAAACCGGCAGTTGGGCATCCCTCTCACAATCCAGGACTGCTGGCTCCTAACTACTCACCTGCCTGCCTGCCTGATTGCCCCTAATCCCCCTGCCTTCCTGCCTGATTGCCCCTAACCACTTCTGCCCGCCAGCTTGATCACCCCCTAACCAGTCCCCTGCTGGCCTGATTAACACCTAACTGCTCTGCTGCAGGCTCGATCACCCCCAACTGCCCTCCCCTCCTGGCCTGGTTGCCCCCAACTGCCCTGCCCTGCCAGCCTGATCTCACCCCCAATTTCCCTCCCCTGCCAGCCTGATCTTGCCCCCAACTGCCTTCCCCTGCTGGCCCAATGGCCCCAAACTGCCCTCCTCTGCTGGCCTGATCCCCCCCAACTGACCTCCCCTGCCAGCCTGGTTGCCCCCAACTGCCCTCCCCTGCCAGCCTGATCTCGCCCCCAACTGCCCTCCTCTGCAGGCCAATTTGGTTCTGATTGGTCAGTTTCTATGCCAGTCAGTGTCAAAAGCTCCACCTTCTAGGCAGCCATTGGCTCCTGGCACTTCACTCAGATTTGGTTCTGATTGGTCTGTTTCTACCTGGAGAGATATGGAGGCACGGCTGCTGGCAAGGCCTAGAGAGAGAGAGGCAAGGCTATGGATCAGACCCTGCTTCTTCAGGCTTCTCTCCAGGACTGATTCACAGCCCCCTCAGCAGTCAGTGCTGGGTCACCACTCCTGCTGCTGTAACAGTCAGTGTTGGGTTACCACGGCAACCCAGCGCTGACTGCATGACTGACTTCTGGTTGGTTGAGCCTCTGGTCATGACGGACCCAGGGTTTTTATATATTAGGATAGTAACAATACATATCAGCAGCTTATCATACCTAGCATTATATCACTACACATATAAATAACAATAAGAAACAGTAAATATAACACTTAAAGTCTTATTTCTTTAAAAGAGAAGTGTACATTGTTCAAATTTTAAAAATAATTTTAGACATGAAGATTGCTTGCTAGTGAGAGTCAGGAGAGGTGTTGCTTACTGGGTTGTTCTGTGATTCAATCTTTGTATTTGATCTTTCAAGTCTCCCCTTCACTCTGCCTTGGGTAGCAAGAATTGTATGGAACATGAAATAGGATGTGGTGTTGAGTAGCATTTTTATAAAAAAAATAAAGCACTATTACTAAAGCTAGAGCCTCCCCAGCCCATTAGTGTTACTCAAAAATTGTAACAGCTTTAAGAATCCATCTTTTAAATAAGGTCTCATTTCTCTGAAATTGTAGCTATTGTAAAGCACATTCAGAGGTTTATATGGTAGTGTATATTTTCCTCTTTAAGTTGATGGGTGTAACTATTAGGCAGTTGTTGAATGCACTGAAAAATCAATTGTTCTGGGAATGATTTCTCCACCAATTGTTCTATCCCAAAGTGCTTTGATGGTGTTGCTCAGTGCTTCAGATGCTTGCTAAGCTCTTTTTTTTGTTAGTTTGAGCTACTGTTTTTATTATTCTAGAAGGCCCAGGACAGTGCTTTCAAATATAGAAGGAACTCTATAATTTTGAAGGTATTTTATAAAGAGACTCTTCCAGCCTCAGTCTTAGAGATAAGTATAAAACATTTTATTCTGGGAGTTGGAATACTCTTCCTAGGCCCACTTCTTAGCCCTGTACTAACCATGTACACCACATATGGTAATCCTGAAATCCCTCATTTAGTGGCCAACTATTTTGTAGCTTAAGCCTCAGAACTTCTGTGTAGGAAATCTAACCATCACAAATGGCAGGAAAAAGAGAAAAGAAGATGCTTCAGCCTATATGAGAAAGTATGGTTTATAGATAGGGAAATTTCCCTTTCCTTCCTTCTCCTCTGAACACACAGTATCTATTGCTACTGGATTCTATGGCTAAAGAAAGATTTCTACTGGCTTCTGTGGCTAAAGAAACAATATTCCCTCATGATACTGACCACCATACCACATCTTTCTGAGACCGGAGATTGACTCAGAAATGTATACATTATCATACTACTGCATGAAATGCAGAAAAATAATTGTAATTATCATACCATCATCTTTTAGCATGGTAATTTTGGGCCGCATGTTTCAGTGGGAGTTTTTCATCTTTTCTTCCTTCATAAGCCCCCCTAGAACAGGTAGCAAGCATAGAGCTTATCTTTGCTACAGCCTTTCATTATCTCTGTGTCTCAAAGGGCATGGACTTTGAGAAAGCTTTGTGGGCTTCACTTAACCCCCAGCCCAGCTACTTCATTATCATGACCATACAATCACTTATAGCAAAGAGACATGAGCATTTCAAAGCCATCTGTGGAAGTTCTACTATGTGTAAAGCTTCGTGTTAACATGTTTTTCCTTCCATGTCTAATGAGCTCTAACATAGGAATCACACATTTTCATTCAATATTCTTATTACTGAGCACCTCCAATTGCCAAATCCTAAAAATGTTTTTGCACTTGCAAGTAGCATTTCAAGACCCTTCCTCTTGCCCAAAATGATTATAATATTTGTACCTGATCCCTAGTCTATTCCATTCTCCAGGTCCTTTTTTATTTCACACTAATCCTTCCTAAGACTCACTAGAGGCTCATCTTGTCCCTTAATCAACCCTCTTAGCCATGCCTCCTCCTGGGATGCTATATTAGTTATCTACTAGAGACCCGGTGCACAAAATTCATGCACTCAGTGCGGGGGGGGGGGGGGAGGAGGTCCCCTCAGCCCAGACTGTGCCCTCTCGCAGTCCAGGAGCCCTCTGGGAATGTCTGACTGATGGCTTAGAGTGGGCCTAAGCCAGCAGTTGGACATCCTTAGTGCTGCTGTGGAGGCGGGAGAGGCTCCCACTACTGCCACTGCGCTCACCAGCCATGAGCCCGGCTTCTGGCTGAGTGGCACTCTCCCTGTGGGATCACACTGACCACCAGGGGGCAGCTCCTGCATTGAGTGTCTTCCCCCTGGTGGTCAGTGTACATCATAGCGACTGGTCGTTCCACAGTTCAGTCGATTTGCATATTAGCCTTTTATTATATAGGATTGCTGTATAAAAATATTACCACAAACTTGGTGGTTTAAAAAAACCACACACTTACTTATTATCTTACTTTATATAAGTCAGGAATCCAGCGTGGCTTATCTGGATCTTATGCATCGGGGTCTCTCATGAGACCTGAGTATTGGCCAGGGCTAAAGTCTCATCTTTAAAGGCTCAAATAGAGAAGGGTCTGTTATAAATGCACGTGTTTGTGGCAGGATTTAGTTCTTTGGAGGCTTTTGTCCATAGGAAACCTTTGCTTCAGACCACCCCAATATCCTCAAATCAGTAAGGGAGAGAATCTTCTGGGAAGACAGAAGTCACAATTGTATGTGGTCTAATTGTGAAAATGACATCCCATCAATTAATCTATTGGTTGGAAGAAAATCACAGTTTCCTCCCACATTAGAATGGAGGGGAACACACAAAGGTGTGAATATCAGGAGGCAGGGAAAATTGGGGGCCAGCCTAGAGTTTGTACACAACAGAAATGATTTCTAAAACTTTACTTATAAAAATTAAAAAGTAGCACATTTGTGAAATTGTCCAGTTGTACCAGATAGTGTTTATATCTTCTTCATAATCCCTTGGGCTCAACCAATTTTAGTGCACTCTGGATTGACTTCCAACTGCTAGCATCTGTATCTCTGTGTTTGAGTCTGGAGAAGAGGAAGTAATTTTCCTTCACCATTCTATGTCCTTCTACCTGGTCTAAGAATTAAAGTGACAGGTCACAGATTAACATGAGAAAAATCTATCAAATTTTGTATATACGGAAGTTCTATAAGAATATGGAGAGGCTCAAGGACAAATTGGGCAGTTTAAGTTTCTATGCCATCTTCTTAAAAAATATATATTTATTGATTTCAGAGAGGAAAGAGAGGGAGAGAGATGGAAACATCAATGATGAAAGAGAATCACTCATTGGCTGCCTCCTGCATGCCCCCTATTGGGAATCGAGCCTGCAAGCCAGGCATGTGCCCTGAACAAGAATTGAACTGTGACTTTCTTGATTCATAGGTTGCCACTCAAGCTCTGAGCCACACTAGCCGGGAAGTTTATATCCCATCTTGAGCTAATGAGAAAGGGGTAATGATTTAGGACTTCGAAGAGGAAGAAAGTAATTCACATGAAGATTGAATGATTAGTAAAGAAATGTTCCCTGGCACATGCAGAGTCAATGGATACAGAGCTACTCTCATCTCCAGGCCCTGCTGAGTCACCCAGCACCATATAGCCAAAGCTCTTTATAAATGTCTCTGGTGATAATTCTTTTTTTAGAGCAAGCACTTTATTTAAATTATGAGAGGCCCGGTGCACAAAATTCATGCACTGGGAGGGCGTCCCTCAGCCCAGCCTGCAACCTCTCCAATCTGGGACCCCTGGGGGTATGTCCGACTGCTGGTTTAGGCCCAATCCCGCTAGCTCCTAACCTCTCGCCTGCCTGCCAGATTGATCACCCCCTAACCACTCTCCTGCCAGCCTGATTGACGCCTAACAGCACCCCTGCTGACCCGATTGCCCCCAACTGACCTCACTTGCAGGCCTGGTCCCCCTCAAGTGCCCTCCCCTGAGGGCCCAATCGCCTCCACCTGCCCTCCCCTGCCAGCCTGGTAACCCCCAAATGCCCTCACCTGCTGGCCCAATCACCCCTAACTGCCCTCCCTTGCTGGCCGGGTAAACCCCAACTCCCCCGCCTGCCAGCCCAGTTGGCCCCAACTACCCTCCCCTGCCAGCCTGGTCACCACCAACTGCCCTGCACTGTCGGTCTGTTCACCGCCAACTGCCACCTCTGCCAGCCTGATCACCCCCAAATGTCCTCCCCTGCCGGCCTGAACCCCCAACTGCCCTCCACTACAGGCCTGGACCCCCAAACTGACCCCCCACAGGCCCAATCGCCCCCAACTACACTGCCCTGCTGGCTGGGTAAACCCCAAATGCCCTCCCCTGCCGGCCTGGTCTCCACCAACTGCCCTCCCCTGCTGGCCCAATTGCACAAAACTGCCCTCCCCTGCAGGCCCAGTAGCCCCAAACTGCCCTACCTGCAGGCCTGGTCGCCCCTTAACTGCCTCCCCTGCAGGCCCAGTCGCCCCCAACAGCCCTGCCCTGCAGGCCTGGTCGCCCCTAACTGCCTTCCTCTGCCAGCCTGATCACCCCCAAATGCCCTCCCCTGTCTGCCTGGACCCCTAACTGCCCTCCCCTGCCAGCCTGGTCCCCTCAAAATACCCTCTGCTACAGGCCCGGTTGCCCCCAAATGCCCTCCTTGCAGGCCTGGTTGTCCCTTAACTGCCTTACTTGCCTGATTGCCCCCAACTGCCCTCTCCTGTAGGACCGGTTGCCGATAACTGCCGACCCCTGCCAGACCGGTCGCCCCTAACTGCTTTCCTCTGCTGGCCCAATTGCACAAAACTGCCCTCCCCTGCAGGCCCAGTAGCCCAAAACTGCCCTACACTGCAGGCCTGGTCTCCCCTTCACTGTCCTCCCCTGCCGGCCTGGATGCCCCCAACTGGCTTCCCCTGCAGGCCTGGTCGCCCCCAGCTTCCCTACCAGGCAGTCCCGGTCACAAAAAACTGCCCTCCCCTACAGGCCTGGTCACCCCTTAACTGCCCTCCCCTGCCAGACTGGTCACCCCTAACTGCACTCCCCTGCTGGCCTGTACACCAAACTGCCCTCCACTGCTGGCCTGGTCGCCCCTTAACTGCCCACATCTACTGGCCTGTTTTCCCCCAACTGCCCTCCCCTGCTGGCCCAGTTGCCCAAAACTGGCCTCCCTTGCAGGCCCGGTTGCCCCTAACTGCTGTCCCCTGCAGGCCTGGTGCCCCTGCCCACTGCCCCCCACTTCAGGCCCAATAGCCCCTAACTACCCTGCCCTGCTGACCGGGTAAACTCCAAATGCCCTCCCCTGCCAGCGGGTTCTCCGCAACTGCCCTCCACTGTCAGCCTGTTCACCACCAACTGCCCCCCTGCCAGCCTGGTCGCCCCTAACTGCCCCCCCATGATGGCCTGTTCACCCCTAACAGACCTCCCCTACCGGCCTGGTTGCCCCTTAACTGCCCTCCCCTGCCTGACCGGTCATCCCAACTGTCCTCCCCTGCTGGCCCAATCACCCCAAACTGGCCTCCCCAGCAGGCCCAGTTGCCCCTAACTGGCCTACCCTGCAGGCCTGGTCCCCTTCCACCAACTCCCCTCCAGTGCAGGCCCTGTAGCCCAAAACTGCACTACCTTGCAGGCCTGGTCACCCCTTAACTGCCTTCCCCTGCTGGCCTGAATGCCCCCAACTGCCCTCCCCTGCAGGCCTGAGTCGCCCCCCAGCTGCCCTCCCAGGCAGTCCTGGTTGCAACAAACTACAGTCCCCTGTAGGCCTTGTTTCCCCCTAACTGCCCTCCCCTGCCGCCCTGGTTGCACCTTAACTGCCCTCCCCTGCAGGCCCAGTGGCCCATAACTGCCAATCCCTGCTGGACCAGTCACTCCTAACTGCCCTCCCCTGCAGGCCTGTTCCCCCTGCCCCAACTACCCTCGCTTGCAGACCTGGTTGGCCCCAACAGCCCTCCCTTACCAGCCTTGTCCCCCCCCAACTGCCCACTCTGCAGGCCTGGTCCCCCTCTACTGCCTTCCCCAGCCATCCTAGTAGCCCCCAATGGCCCTCCACTGCTGGCCCAGTTTCCCCCAACTGTCCTACTTGCCGTCATGGTCACTCCTACCTGCCCTCCCATGCTGCCTGGGTCGCCCCTTAACTGCTCTCCCCTGCCGACCTGTTCACTCCCAACTGCCCTCCCCTACAGGCCTGGTCGCCCCCAACTGCCCTCCCTTGCCAGCCCAGTCAACCCTAACTACCCTCCTCTGTAGGCCTGGTTGCCCCAACTGCCCTCTCCTGCCATCCTTGTCTCCCTTAACTGCCCTTTCCTGCAGGCCTGGTTGCCCCAAACTGACATCCACTGCCAGCCTGGTCACCACAAACTGCCCTCCCCTGCTGGACTGGTAACCCCTTAACTGCTCTCTCCTGCTGGCCTGTTCACTCCCAACTGCCCTCCCCTCCCAGCCTGGTTGCCCCCCAACTACCCTTCCTGCAGTCCTGGTCGCCCCTAACTGCCCTCCCTTTCAGGCCCAGTCACCCTTAACTGCCCTCCCTTGTAGTTCTGGTCCCCGCAACTGCCCGCCCCTGCTGGCCTGGTCCTCTCCCACTGCACTCCCCTGCAGTCCTGGTCCCCCTCAACTGTCTTCCTCTGCCGTCCCGGTCACCCCCAACTGCCCTCCCCTACTGGCCTGGTCCTCTCCCACTGCACTCCCCTGCAGTCCTGGTCCCCCTTAACTGTCTTCCTCTGCCATCCCGGTCACCCCCAACTGCCCTCCACTGCTGGCCCAGTTGCCCCCAACTGCCCTCCCTTGCCAGCCCGGTCAACCCTAACTGCCTTCCTCTGCAGGCCTGGATGCCCCAATTGCCCTCCCCTACCGGCCTTGTCTCCCCTAACTGCCCTCCCCTGCCGACCTGGTTGCCCCTTAACTGCCCTCCCCTGCTGGCCTGTTCTCCCCCACACTGCCCTCCCCTGCAGGCCTCACTTCCCCCAATTGCCCTCCACTACAGGCCTGGTCGCTGCTTAACTGCACTCCCCTACCTGCCTAGTTGCCCCCAACTGCCCTCCCCTGCAGGCCCGGTCACCCATAACTGCCCTCCCCTGCTGGCCTGGTCTCCCCCAACTGCCCTCCCCTGCAGGACTGGTACCCCTCAACTGCCTTCCCCTGCTGTCCTGGTAGCCCCCAACTGCCCTCCACTGCTGGCCCGGTATCCACAAAGTGCCCTCCCCTGCTGTACTGTTTGCCCCCAACTATCCTACTTGCTGGTGTGGTCAACCCTAGCCATCCTCCCCTACAGGCCTGGTTGCCCCTAACTGCCCTCCCCTGCTGGCTCGGTCACACCCAACTGCCCTCCTCTGAAGGCCTGGTTGCCCATAACTGCCTATCCCTGCTGGACTGGTCGCTCCTAACTGCCCTTCCCTGCAGGCCTGTTCCCCCCCACAACTATCCTCCCTTGCAGGCCTGGTCCCCTCAACTGCCCTCCCCTGCTGGCCTGGTCCTCCCCCACTGCCCTCCCCTGCTGGCCTGGTTTCCCTCAACTGTCTTCCCCTGACCCACTGGTCACCCCCAACTGCCCTCCCCTGCTGGCCCTGGCACCCCTACTGCCCTCTGCTTCCAGCCTGGTAGCCCCCTACTGCCCTCGCCTGCAGGCCTGGTCCCCCCCAACTGCCCTCCACTGCTGGCCCAGTTGACCCCAACTCCCCAACTGCCCTCCCTTGCCGGACTGTTCGCTCCCAACTGCACTCCTCTCCCCCCCCCCCCATGGCCTGGTCGCCCCAACTACTGTTCCTGCAGGTCTGGACACCCCTAACGGCCCTCCACTGCAGGACTGGTTGCCCTACTGCCCTCCCCTGCTGGCCTGTTCACTCCCAACTGCCCTCCCCTCCCAGCCTGGTCGCCCCCCCCCCCCCAACTACCCTTCCTGCAGGCCTGGTTGCCCCTAACTGCCCTCCCCTGCCATCCCAGTATCCCCTAAATGCCTTCCCCTGCTGGCCTGGTCGCCCCCACCTGCCCTCCCCTGCCAGCCTGGTCACCCCCAACTTCCCTCCCTTGCCGGCCTGGTCGCCCTTTAACTGATCTCCCCTCCCAGCCTGGTTGCCCCCAACTGCCCTTCCCTGCATGCCTGGTCACCCCCAACTGCCCTCCCCTTTCGAGCTGGTCATCCCTAACTGCCCTTTCCTGCTGGCCTGGTTACCCCTAACTGCTCTCCCCTGCCAGCCTGATTGCCCCCAACTGATCTCCCCTGCCAGCCTGGTTCCCCCCAACTTCCCTCCCCTGCTGGCCTGATCACTCATAACTACCCTCCCCTGCCGGCCATCTTGTGGTGGCCATCTTTGACCACATGTGGGCAGCCATCTTGTGCAAGGGCGTGTTTTCCAATTTGCATATTACCTCTTCAGTACATAGGATTTTAGGCAGTTAAGGAGGGGGTAACAATAAAAACTTTCTGAGTCTTCCGCTCTTAAAAATAATTATCCTAAAACCACAAAACGACACACATTTTGAGTTGGAAATTTTGCTCCCCTATAAGACCTTCTCTAATGCAGGAACCTGCTCTTCCAGATGGTCCAGTTTTTCTTTCTTCCACCATGATGGGTTGTTTTGAGATGCAATAGTTCATATGGCCTTTCTGAAAATGCTTCATAAATCCAGGCAATTGCCTACACTTGTTATGCAGTGGTGGCTAGCTTGAAAACACATCCTATAATTTTTCTTCTGCCTTCCCTACTTCATTACTTGTTTTCCCTTCCCTCCTACTTTCTTGGACTTGTTCTCTCCACTTAAGTATGGTATATAAGATTTTGACTAAAACTCTGTTTTCTAGGTAACCCACAGTAAAACTTGCAAAATCTAATATTTAAAATTTGACATGGACCTAGTAGAAGGTTAGGATACTGGGGCATTCAGAGGAATGAGGACATGTTTTTTATCATTCCCCTTCCAAACTCAGAGCATTTTTTAAATACTTGTACTTCTTCGGTGCCTCCAGGAGCCTATTAAGTTTAAATTCTGCCTTGAGGTTACCCCGAAGTATTAATACTTCTGCTCTATTGGTTCTATTTTTCATAAACAAGATAGAATGTGTGTCCTTCTTCTTGAGGTCACTGTTTCAGTGCTCAGAAGTTTGTTTAGTATATGCTACTCTACTTCTTTACCCTCAAGGGATTCTTGTTGATCTTTCAGGGTCATGGTTCACCTTGGGAGTTATAAAACTATCCAGGGAGAAAGAGCAGTTCTAGCCAAGATACAATTTTAAGGAGACACAAAACAAAATGGAGAAAAAGGGCCCTCAGGCTTCTCTGCACTTGTAAAGTAAAAATCCAAACAATAAAATAAGCAGGCCACACACCAGGAAGCAGGCAAGCTTTGTTTTGCTGAGAGGACTCTTTTTCCTGGGTTAACTCCAAGAAGAAACATGCGCTGAGTGAGTCACTGAATAAGTAGGACAGAGTTTGCCTTTTAGGGAATGCAATAGTGTGGGTGTGCCCATGGCCCCTTGGGGATGCTCAACAGGCACAACTTCCTGTATCCCAGACTATGTCAGGCATAAATCTGTCATGTAGAACTCTCACATCCTTATGAACTCACTCTAGTTTTATTCCTGTGCCTACCACAAACTGAGTTTTCAGAGCAAGCTCATCTTTCTGTTTGATCTGCCCTCTTAGTGAAGAGGTTGGGTGGGGCAGTGTTAGATCTTTGACTTCTACTATGGAAGTCAAAGTAGAAATTTGCACAATGTGGATTGAGAGCTACTTGATGGGATGTCATAGCACAGATCCAAGGTGGATCCTGAGATCAGTGTATGGGACCAACAGTGGGATTTGCTAGAGGAGGAATTCGAGAAGGAGAAAATTCTAATGGTCAAAGTAAATGGCCCTGTGTAGTACCAGCTTCAGAAGGCTGCTGCCCATGACTGGGTGTTTACGGGACTGGGAAGGTCAATGTGATTCAAAGGACCAAAGGCAGCAGAGACACTTCTCTAAAGTCAATCAATGTGTCTAGATTTCAATGGGAGATAGACTCACAATCTAGTAACTCATGAGTTAGCAGCTGTTTCATGGCAGTTGTTTCCCCCTAGACAGGGGTGGGCAAACTTTTTGACTCGAGGGCCACCATGGGTTCTTAAACTGGACCGGAGGGCCGGAACAAAAGCATGGATGGAGTGTTTGTGTGAACTAATATAAATTCAAAGTAAAGGAGCGGAGGGGAGAGCAAGAGAACCGGATAGAACAGCTGGATCCGGCCCGCGGGCCGTAGTTTGCCCACGGCTGCAGAAGCAAACTCTTTCTTCAAATGCAAGCTGACAGGGAAGTGTAATAAATACACCAGACAAGAAAGAAGCTGCTCTAGTTAAGAATGAGTTAGTAGAGATGGATGGATTATATGTTTTCCCAGCCTCTCCAAAATCTGAAACCCTGAATTCCTTCTATGTCATTTCCAGTACTCCATGGGTTGGTATTTGAAACAAAAAATTCTATGTTACCTGAGAGCAGAAGTGAGGAAATTGGCGTAGAGCATTGGTGAGGGCCTGGGAAGAGTTGAAGCAGACAGTTTCCATTCCTCCTGCCACTGATTACTTTGAGTTTAATATTCCAGAGTGCAATTTCTACCTCCAAATGCTGCTGAAGAACCTGTATGAGTGTGCAGAGCTCTAGTCATTGTTTAGAAAACATTGATAGTCTTGAATGCTGTTCCTCAGTAACCATCCGTGTGTGTGTGTGTGTGTGTGTGTGTTCCATAAAATAAATACATCTTTCTTGTCTTTTATGTCCTAGATAAATTACCCAGTGCTTTCATGTCTCATCAGGATAAGATATTCAGGATCATGATAACCTTTGATCAATGCATGATCTTAGAATTTCTTCTATATCATTGAAGTGGCTTTAATGCTAAATGTATTTTATAATATGTCATTTCTTTGAAGAGACTTTGTCAATGTCCATGAGGTACAGTTAGTAACAGCCTATTTTTATCTGTGGTCATTAAGTTCCTAATATTTTATTGGGAATATAAAATAAAATGTACTAGCACTTGTTAGAACACCGGTATTTCATAGTTCCTAACCTCTCCTCCAAAACACTCTCAAACCTCCTTCCCTTGTTGACTTTACTGCCTCATTTGGTAAAATTTATACCACATTTTATTTTGCTTTCTTACTTTAACCATGTTCTTTTTATAGCTTTTTTCCACCCTTTGAGTTTTTAAATTAATGTATTTCCCCTTCTTAATAAATGTAGCATAAGCTTTTACCTAATCACCAAGACCACCCACTTCAAAATCGTACTATTGTTCAAATGAATCGGTATGCTTCAAGAAATTCCTGATATACCCCATTTATATCGATGTTTAATGCTGGAATTTCACTGTTTTTTGGCTCTGGTCATCCTTATTTTCCTCATCCTTGGATTCCTCCTGTTTGTGGTTTGACTGAACCACATTCGTAAGTAACTTCAATGTGTTTTTAAAAGTACACGTAGGTATTGAACTTCCTCAGTCTTTGCCTGTGCAAAATGTCTTTTTTTTTTTTTTTGGTCTTCTAGCCTTGTTAAAAACTTTCCTGTATATAAAATGCTATGTTGCAAAAACGTTCCTTCAGAACTTTGAGACATTGCCTCATTGTCTTCTGGCATGCTGTCTTTGTAATAGTAAGTGTCATTATGGTTTTTTTTTTCTATTTTCCACTGACCTCTCACGCCCAGAAGCTTTTAGCATCATGCCGTTATTACTTTATTATGACATTTTTGTATGTCTCAGTATGATTTTTTCTGCACTTATTCTGCTGGACATTCATTGGCCTCCTATAGTTGAAAATATGACTTTATTAAAATCTGGGAAGTTTTCTTCTTTTATTTCTTTGGTTATTTCCTTCCCTCCATTTATTGCTCCATCTTTCTGGAACTCTGATTAGAAAGATATTCAACCTCATATGTGTGATCTATATCTTTTAATTTTCTTTTTCTTTTCTCTCTGTTCTCAAGTGTATTTATTGAATTATATTTTTAAATTTTAAGAACATTTTCCTTTAAAAAATCTTTATTGTTGAAAGTATTACATATATCCCCCTCCCCCCTCCCCCCATTGACCCCTCCCCCCTGCTCCCAGCCCCAGGCCTTCAGCCCCCTATTGTCCGTGTCCATGGGTTATGCATATATACATGCAAGTTCTTTGGTTGATCTCTTTCCACTCACCCACCTTCCCTCTGAGATTTCATTTTTTATAACATTTTATTCTTATTTTATGTGTGCACTATTTTCTCAAATGTCTTTAGGATTTTAAATAGCTTTCTTTTAAACTTATTTTCTATTCCCTGAATTCTCTCCTTTTCCTCTGGAGTCTTTAAAAATTTATTACATGAGGTTCTTCTCCGGTGAGTTGTTGCTTTTTTCTAATGCCATGTAATCCTGTGTTGTACATTTGAACTTAGAAATGCAACGGCAGGTGGATTTTTTTAAGCAGGTAGTACTGATTTCCTCTGGTGTTGTGTAGATCTTTCACCACCTGAAAGAGAAAGCATATCACTCATGGGGCAGCTTTATTTTAGAGCGTGAAGGGACAAAAATAAGAGAGGCAGGTTGAATACCCTCCCCCCTATAGTCAAAACAAAGACGCCTTTGCTACAGACTACCTAAGAAAAACAATAAGACTCCAGACCTCAATTCATTTATAGAACAATTCTGCTATTTGAAATTAGAGGTAGTCTCTTCACATGGTGGAGTACCTCTTATTTATTTATTTATTTATTTATTTATTTATTTATTTATTTAAACCCTGGCCCAAGGATATTTTCCACTGATTTTTAGAGAGAGTGGAAGAGAGAGGGAAAGACAGAGAGAAACATCGATGTGAGAGAAACACATGATTGGTTGCCTCCTGCATGAGCCCTGACCAGGGCCCAGGCTGGGGAGGAGCCTGCAACCAATGTACGTGCCCTTGACCGGAATCGAACCTGGGACCCTTCAGTCTGCTGGCTGACGCTCTATCCACTGAGCAAAACCATCTAGGGGTCTTAGGACTATTTTTTAACAGTATTTCCATTCATCAGAGTTCCACCTTACTTCCCAATCCAACTCTTTGTAGGTGATAGCTCCTGGCTCACAATCCTTCCACCATCACAGGCTTTTCAGCTGCCTCTTTCCTGTCTTCTGTGTTGTGAACTGGTGCATCCAGCACTATTTCATCTGTAAAAATAACACTTTATGTTTTTCAGTATTTCAGAAATTTGTCAAAATCTCTGGTCACTCCTTGGCCATTTGTCACCCTTTTAGTTCTATTATAGATATACTAGAGGCCTGGTGCATGAAACTCGTGCATGGGGGAGGCGTTCCCTCAGCCCAGCATGCACCCTCTCCAATCGGGGACCTCTTGGGGGATGTCTGAATGCCACAGGGACCAGGCCTAAACCAGCAATCGGACATCCCTCTCACAATCTGAGACCACTGGCTCCTAACCGCTCACCTGCCTGCCTGCCTGATCACCCCTAACCACTCTGCCTGCCTGCCTGATCACCCCTAACCACTACCCTGCCAGCCTGATTGCCCCTAAACCCCTGCTGGCCTGATTTCACCCCCAACTTCCCTTTCTTGCCAGCCTGATCGCCCCTAACTGCCTCTTCCTCAGCCCCCACCACCATGGCTTTGTCCGGAAGGAAGTTGGATGTCCGGAAGATGGCCGGTCGACCTGATCTAATTAACATATTACCCTTTTATTAGTATAGATAGATTATATAGGATAGTATTGCTTAAATGGAAGGGAAAAGCCTTTTTCAGCAGGAGGAGATGCCTAGGAGGCGGAGCTTTTGATGCTGACTGGCATAGAAACTGACCTATCAAAACTTAATGTGGGTGAACTGCAAAGGCAGAACCTAAGGTGGGGGCTGAGGAGGGGTTTTAAGGGCAACAACTGTTTGGTATAAGGTGTAAGAAAGCAGTTTAATTTTTTAATAACCAGTTTGGCAGTATAGTGCATATGGCTGGCTATCAGTCCAGATATAGGGATTATGTATGTTTGCATTCATTCTTCTGAAGCTTCAGAGAAGTGGAATCAAAAGCCGTCAAGTCATAGAAGTTTTGTTTGTGACAGGAAGAAAACAGATGGGAGGTAAACAGGTTTCAGTACACCAGAGATATTAATGGCATTGCATGAAAATAAGTAATGCTAAGTAGCATGTACATTACTTTTATTTTTCTCCACCATATTTTTTCAAAATCCAATGTCACAGACAGAAGATAATTTTTAGTAATAAAAGAGGTATACAGAAAATTAGAAAATAATTTTTTCTTCCTTATCACAGGGCCTCAGAAGGGCACAGATTAAAGTCATAGAGTTGATATACCAAAACTATATATAGCATTCAAATTATAATAAACCTTTTGTGAATTTCAAAGTTAACATGGACAGCTTCCACCTCATAATGATAATAGCATGTATTTTCTAACAGATTACATGGTCATCCACATTTTTAGGTATGTTGGCTGGATTTTAAAGAATGTAGCTGTTATGTATTTGTTGATGGTTGGACTTGATATTGTCATTATCCAGTGTCCACAATGAGAGTCATTACTACTCAGAGTCTTATGAACCAATGGGTGAGAAATCCCTAAGTTGTTCTTGATAAAAAGAGATTTAGGGGTTCTGGGGGACTTGAACAAAAGGCTGATTAAATCTCCAACAAAGCTGTCTGGGTAAGTTCAGCCTTGGCTCTTCCCAACTCTCATGCCACAAATTTGGGGTAGGAGGGTGCTGTCAAAGCAGTTACCTAAGTGTGGCAATGCTTAAGGTGGGTGCTCTGTTCCTTCTTTATTTCTCACTGCCAACTACTCTCAATCACTAGCTTTGTATGCTGCCCTGCCAAGAAAAAGCAAGTAGCCAGACATGCCTCTGCTATTTCAGCAGCTATAGTGGACTGCAAATGGTACATTTCTGATGACCAGGCTGAAAGGCTTGGGTTTGACCTTAGATCATACTCAGTTCAGCATTTCTTTATGCTACAGGACCTTCATATGTTGCCTTTTCTGTGAAACAGACTCCGAATTGCAGATTCCCATAGAGGAAGTTATTAGAGGGATACTTGGGAATAACACTGATAGTAGGGAGGGGAAGGAAGAAGAAATGGGTAGAGGGAGAAGTCCAGGTCTGATGAAGTTTTAATGGTAAGTCTAAGCCAACTCCATATGGATCTCTGAAGCTGGAATGGCCTTTTAGAGTTGCCCTGATTTGGGTCCAAATGGACAGGCCCCTAGACCTCCACGTTGATCAGTCATTGAGTTTGGGCCACCTCAGGAAGGAGGGTTGGTCTTGAGCCCAATGTTTCTCTTCAGCTGAGACAGTTCTGGAGAGGAGAGAACTGACATTTGAAAGCTGTCTGCTGAGGGCACTCTCAGAAGTTCTAATCCTGCAGTGGGAGTCTGGATGGTGGGTTACAGTGTTCACCACAAGGTCTAATTTTAGGGAAGCCAAGTCTCAGTTCAAACACTAAGCCTAGCTTGTGATTTGAAGAGTGTGATAGCTCCTATAATGTGTTCTGCCTATCTGCAAGCAGCAGAGTTTGCCCTTGTTCAATGTCAGATCTAAACGTAGGGTCTCAGCTAGCTTTGATTAAACCTAGAGCCCCATGGAAAGATTCAAGACAGTGTTAACAACAGCAAGAATACTAAATATCGCCAACAGCCTGACACTGTTCTAAGCCCTCTCCGTGCATTACTCAATGAAGTCCTCACTACAACCCCAGGGATAGTTCTGCATCTCACAACTGCAGAAGTGGAGGGTACAGTGGCAGCGAGAAGACTATGAGTGCCTGGGTAGTGGGTTGTCCCAGGTGCACCACTGATCTTATTTTTTCTGGATTGTCTTTATTCTCTCAGTTGC
The DNA here is from genome assembly GCF_963455305.1 of Plecotus auritus. Classification (NCBI taxonomy): domain Eukaryota; kingdom Metazoa; phylum Chordata; class Mammalia; order Chiroptera; family Vespertilionidae; genus Plecotus; species Plecotus auritus. The sequence continues at coordinate 142,780,907 of NC_137784.1, read as the reverse complement.
TCCCAGAGGAGCAAGGTGCTTCCCCACATAGCTGGAAAAGGCAATGTGTCAGCCTGAGAGGGCATTGGCTTTCTAAGAAAGGACAGACTCTCCCGGAAGGCTTTTCTGAGTTCTAAACAAGAGTAGTTCTTGAATCAACTTGAAAACACACTTCAATCTGTCTTCCATTTATGCTGTTCATATATAAAGACAGAAATTGTGTGGCTATATACAAATATCCCCTCCCCTTGGCTTTATAAACCCTGGGTGATCTTTCAGTTTCTGCTGCTTATGAGACAGAGAACCTTACCTGCAAGGTGAAGCTGTTGGACTGAAAGGTCATCATGGCCCTTCTCATGTCTAAAAATTTATGTTGCTATCAAAGTTGATAGTAATAAAGAGGATTCAGGAGAAAAAAGAAGTAGAAACATACTGAGAATATAAAGGGTCATGTATTACTATACATAACTGAATATGTTTTTTACCTGTGGTTTGGATTCATGAGACAAATTAATTCCTTTGTTTGATAAACTTGGCTGTGTCCTAGAGGTTTCAATGCATTTTAAAATTAAAATGTAGAATGGCTTTACATCTTAAATCCTGCTTGCTGTCCTTCCATATCATTTCTGATTTTGCAAACTTAATGAAGATAAAAATACCAAGGACATCTTCAAAGAGAAGGTTACTTGAAGAGCTGCCACTCAAGTTTTGCCTTTTCAGACTGTCACCTTTTCACTTTGTCTTCACCTGTGCCCCTCGCAACTCGCAGCACTGAAGCTTGAGGGTACAAGCTGAATTTGAGTAGATAAACCGTAGGGGAATTATAGAATCCAATTCAACAGGGGGAAGAAATGTTCAAGTGCAACTTCTCAGTTCCATTCTACAACATCTATAAGTCACTGATGGGAGACACCAGATGTGTAGGCACAGACCCTACCAAAAGGCCCTCAGTGCAGTGGGAAAAAAAATAAATGTCCTGCACTGTTATAGAAATGATCAGCAGCTTAACAGACGTAGAGAAAATGTGTGCAGATGAGAAAAATAATAATAGCTACCATTTATTGACTACTTACTAGAGGCCATATGTTTTACTAACATTTTTATTTAATAATTCCAACAACCATAAATTAAGTATATTATTATTACTAGAGGCCCGGTGCATGAAATTCGTGTGCAGAGGGGGGGGGTTTCCCTCAGCCCAGCCTGCACCCACTCCAATCGGGCCTAAACTGGTGGTTGGACACCTCTTTCACAATCTGGGACCACTGGCTGCTAACCACTCACCTGCCTGCCTGCCTGATTGCCCCTAACCTCTCTGCCTGCCTGCCTGATCACCCCTAACTGCCTCTGCCTGCCTGCCTGATCACCCCTAACTGCCTCTGTCTGCCCACCTGATCCGCCTTAACTGCCCTCCCCTGCAGGCCTGACCTCAACCCCAAATGCCCTCCTCTGCCAGCCAATTTGTTTCTGATTGGTCAGTTTCTATGCCAGTCAGCATCAAAAGCTCCGCCTCCTAGGCAACCATTGGCTCTTCACAGTTGACCCATATTTGGTTCTGATTGGTCAGTTTCTATGCCAGTCAGCATCAAAAGCTCCGCCTCCTCGGCAACCATTGGCTCTTCAGAGTTGACCCATATTTGCTTCTGATTGGTCAGTTTCTATGCCAGTCAGCATCAAAAGCTCCGCCTCCTCGGCAACCATTGGCTCTTCAGAGTTGACCCATATTTGCTTCTGATTGGTCAGTTTCTATGCCAGTCAGCATCAAAAGCTCCGCCTCCTAGGCAACCATTGGCTCTTCACAGTTTACTCCTATTTGGTTCTGATTGGTCAGTTTCTATGCCAGTCAGCATCAAAAGCTCCGCCTTCTAGGTATCCATTGGCTCCTTACATTCAGCCAGATTTGGTTCTGATTGGTCAGTTTCTATGCCAGTCAGCATCTCTGGGCCTATCAATGGGGCCTGATCAGAAAGGCGGGGCTGATCAGCAGCCCTGGTGGGGGCCTGGAGAGAAATGGAGGCATGGCTGTTGGTCAGGCTGGGAGAGAAAGAGAGGCAAGTGCTGATCAACGGCAGCCACAGAGGCTACGGATCAGACCCTGCCTCTCTCTCTGCAGGCCTCTCTCTGGGCCTGATCCACAGCCCCCTAGGCAGTCAGTGCTGGACAGGGCGCCAGCAGTGGCCCCAGTCAGTGCTGGGTCGCCATAGCAACCCAGCACTGACTTCCTGTCTGGTGGAGCCTTGGGTCTTAAATGTCGTTTTGACCCTGGCTCTTTATTATATAGATTGTCCTCATTTGGTAGTGAGGAAACTTGACTCAAAGAAGTGACATGCTTTACCTCAGGTGGCTCAGCTAATATATAATAGAGTCTGGATTCAAATCTAGATATTTTTGACACTAAATTCTTTACTATCAATTACTATACTCTTCTGCAGGCACTCACTATTCTAACTTAAAAGCTTGAGGTGTGTTTGGCACTGAGTGTGGAAGACTGAGTAAAGCACCCAGTAAAAATAAGAAGACATATTTTCTGGGCAATACAATTAACACAAGCAAAGTTGGAGATGTGAAAAGTTCCTGGGACTCTGAAGGTGGCAGCAGGAATGCCCACTGCACTAGTGAGTGAGTGAGTGTGTGTGTGTGTGTGTGTGTGTGTGTGTGTAGGAAGTGTTCAGGAGGGTGAGGAGGAGGGAGCAGAGAAATAGTTGCATGGGGAAGGGGGAGACAGATTAAGTAGAGCTGTGATCTGAATCAGGCAGCATACCTATGGAAGTTTTTCAACAAATCTGTGTGCATTCTTGACATTCAATGTGATAAATTTTTGCAAAATTTTATACACATCACACACACACACACACACACACACACACACACTCACAGTAGCAGTGAGGTCTGTCCCCCAGATAATTGAGCTCAGCTGATGAAAAAAGCTGTATTATTGAGAAGATATGGAAACAACCTAAGTGTTCATTGACAGAGAAATGGAAAAAGAAGTTGTGGTATGCATAGACAATAGAATACCACTTAACCATAAGAAAAGATAAAATGTTGCCATTTGCAAGAACCTGGATATATTTTGAGCTTATTCTGCTGAGTGAAATAAGTCAGATGGAAAAAGGATAAAAACCATATGATTTCATTCATAGGTGAAATATAAAACAAAAAAAGAAACAAATGAACAAACAAAACAAAAACAAATTCATAGATACAGACAACAGATCAGTGGTTACTAGAGGGAATGAGAGTTAGGGGAGGGTGAAATGGGTAGATGGTGTCAAATATATTGTGACAATAGAAATTAGATTTTTGGAGCAAGCAAATTATAGCATGTACAGATATCAAATTATAATATTATTAACCTATGCTACCTTAACTGTATTGGAGAGCAGTGCTTCTCAAACTTAAATGTCTATGGGTTCTTGTTAAAGCACAGACTGCTTGGACCAGCCGTGGGCAAACTACGGCCAGCGGGCCGGATCCAGCTGTTCTATCCGGTTCTCTTGCTCTCCCCTCCGCTCCTTTACTTTGAATTTATATTAGTTCACACAAACACTCCATCCATGATTTTGTTCCGGCCCTCCGGTCCAGTTTAAGAACCCATTGTGGCCCTAGAGTCAAAAAGTTTGCCCACCCCTGGCTTGGACACTAGCCCAAGATGCTGATTCAGTATGTCTGGGGTGGGGCCCGAGAATTTGCATTTATTTTTAAAATATATATTTTCTTGATTTCGGAGAGGAAGGGTGATGAAGAGAGAGAGAGAAACATCAATGATGAGAGAGAATCACTGATTGGCCACCTCCCACATGCCCCACACTGGGGATCGAGCCCACATCCAGGTATGTGCCCTGACCTGGAATCGAACCAAGACCTCCCAGCTCATAGGTCGAGGCTCAACCAGCAAACCATGCCGACATGGCAGAACTTGCATTTCTAACCATCTTCCAGCTGATGCTGATGTTGTAATTCTGGGGACCAAGTTTTGCATGGCGCTGAGCAGAGCAGGGTACGACTTTGTTGTAAGTGAGAGGTGAGAGGTTCAACATTTGAACGTTAAAAATCACTCGTTTTCTGAGACCAATACCATGTTTGTGTTCCTGTCCCCAGCTTTGTCTTCCCCTCCCTGCTCCGTTCCAGGCTCTCCTCTGTAGCTGTACAGAGTTTCAAAGACAGGAGTTTGATCCTGTCCCTCTGTTAAGAGCTCCCTTTGTCTGTGTGTGCTGTCTGAATCCTTTATAAGAGACCCCACAGTTCGCTGAAAAAGCCACATGGCTTATTACCTACATCTCAAATGTCAATCTCCTGGTGCCCACCCCTCCTCACTTGGTTAAATTCCATTTCTTCTCCAAGTGTTACCCTAGGAATTAACTCCATGGGAAGGTCTTTCAAAACCTTGGGCAGCCCTGACCGGTTTGGCTCGGTGGATAGAGCGTTGGCCTGCGGACTGAAAGGTCCCAGGTTCGATCCCGGTCAAGGGCATGTACCTTGGTTGCGGGCACATCCCCAGTAGGGGGTGTGCAGGAGGCAGCTGATCGATGTTTCTCTCTCATCGATGTTTCTAGCTCTCTATCCCTCTCCCTTCCTCTCTGTAAAAAAGCAATAAAATATTTAAAAAACAAACAAACAAAAAAAAAAACCTTGGGAAATGCCCCTCAAGGGTTTCTGTCATGCAATCTTGTCTAGTATAGCAATGGCGTGGTGATAAGGCTGACTCTGCACTCATCTGGGAGCTCCTGGAAGGCAGGCACGGAGCCTTGGTGCTTAGTACATAAAGAAACTTCGTAAGTTCTAAATAAACTAGAGTTATTCCACACCTGGAAAGAATTAGCCCTCCTATCTGTTCTTCCTGGGGCGAAGGATTATGTGCTTTCTTAGGGTCTGAACCACCATGGGAAATAATTGCTCCCAAATAGCATAAGGAGATGCCAACATCTCATTAACAACACAGAAAAAGCTGTATCTGTTTTAGGGTTTTTCCACCTGGGCATTGCAAACCACAAAAGCAACCGTTTTGTCTCCACAAAGAGCATAGATATTTTTTTAACAGCACACCTCCCAAAGGGACACTTCTTCTGTTGCATTTTGATCTATCTTGATTTAATTTAAAGTTTGGAGATGGGGTCTGACCTTATCTATCAGTGGCTGAGCCGTTGTCTCATGAAAATGTAGTTTGAAACTCATTAATAGAGTAGCCTGTATATTATAACTTAGAAGCTCTGGGTTATCAGTGATGCTTGCAATTGCTATGGAAACCGGGTTTATATGCACCTTTCAAAGAGTCTGCTTTAAAACAAGGGTAAAAAAAAAAAAAGAAAATGGAAAAGAAGGTTCTGGAAAAATTAGATATTAGTACCCAACATGCACAGGCAGATTCACTGGTGCAAAAATGCTCTCCCTACACAATGATAAAAAACAATTCTTTATATTTTTAGGTGCTAATAATGCATAACCTTGTATTAGAGAACTGTGTTTATACTGGCCAGGAAGAATGCCTAAGGCCGCTTTCCCCTGCCCCACCCCCGCCACACATACCACAGATGCACACACAATTTGTAGTTCTCCCCAGACTTTTTGTAATCTGCATCCTTAAATGCCCTAAAATCCCCCGCACATGCAGCTCCAGCTGCTGAAGCCGAATCAGTGTGGGCACTGGCACACAGCTCAGCCTCATCTGTGCCCCCGCCCCCCCAAGTGTGAGAGAATGCTAGATCATTTAGCTGATGGACTGCCTTTTCCAATTTTAAACTAGTGGTGCTAATTTGATCAAGTTTCTTATAAAAGATTTCCTGTTGTAGTCTCCCTACATTTGAGTTTTGTAGGCTCCGTTTCTCATCTCTCTCCCTGCCCATATTTCTCCCTAATAACCCTAATAATCAAAGCGTGGTACTGTGTTAGGTAAACAATGGTGGCAGCAGGCATCAACACACAGGAGATTTGACAGCCACTTGAGACTGCGGGGGGGGGGGGGGGGAAAGAAGTCAGAGGAAATAGGGAGACGAGTGGGGGTGCACAGAAGTAGCACCTGAGTGGTGTGGCCCTACACATGACGTCATCGCACTCCGTGATCCCCGCCTTTCTGACCACCTCATTTTGTCTGCATTTATCACTCCCCATTTCTCACTTCTGCTCCCACTCCACAACCTCTGGCCCAGGTGCCCTCTCCAAAGACCAGAGCAGCATGGGAGTGGCAGGACTCGTACAACATTTGTGAAACAGACAGGAACTGGCTTAGTAACTCAAGAAATGGACATACCATTTCAAAACATTAGAGAAATGCAAGAGGTTACTAATGTTGGATGCTGTCGTTTCTTTCCCGGTATTGCCCTACCTAACCTGAGCCTCACATCTTTTTTCTGCCTTCTCTCTTTTCCTTCTCTTATGTTCTAGGTTGACTCGCCTCTCTTCCTGCCACTGTCCCGAGCTTCCTCCACACTTCCTCCCCAGTAGTTTGCCCACGGAGGATTGAAGGTATAGGGGTGTGCACCTCTATCCCCACAACACAGACCAGCACTTTTCTTGACCCATGATTTCAACAATGAGTCCCAGTGTTCCAGAAGAGTACAGTGTAGCTGCTTAAAGCATCTCCAGGGGTGGGCAAACTTTTTGACTCGAGGGCCACCATGGGTTCTTAAACTGGACCGGAGGGCCGGAACAAAAGCATGGATGGAGTGTTTGTGTGAACTAATATAAATTCAAAGTAAAGGAGCGGAGGGGAGAGCAAGAGAACCGGATAGAACAGCCGGATCCGGCCCGCGGGCCGTAGTTTGCCCACAGCTGATCTATACTAATAAAAGCGTAATAAGCTAATTAGACCAGACATCCTTCCAGACGTCCTTCCGGACGACCTTCTGGACGAAGCTGCAGCAGAGGGGGCCAAGGCAGAGGCGGCTGCCATGGTGGTGGGGGCCGAACCCCTGGCACGAATTTCATGCATCAGGCCTCTAACGATTCAATAAAACAAAGTATATTTTATAGTTTATATTTTACATAACTGCCTCGTTTCTGATTTGAAGTATCTACAATTCCTCATTCAAATAAGATAAAAACTCTGAGCATCATCTTTTGGGAAAGGATTGTCCAAGTCAACATCCTTGACTCAATACAGAAGCATTTGTTATTCCCTCTGATGTCCACATCTCTTTCTGTTTACCTCGCCACTTGTCAATCTTCTACGCTTTTCCACTTCTGTGGTGCTTTTTCTGTAACCTTAGCCACGTGTGAGCTGAGATCTCAAGGGCTAGTTCCCTCTGTCCCTTCCTTCAGACAAAAGGCAGTCAGAAAAGAACAGATTTCCTGTGAAGCCTGATACTTGCTCCACAGGTTTCTTGAAACCACTTCTTTGTTTTCAAGTACTTATGTAACCTAAACAAGGGCTCTTGTCCTTTTTAAAATACAGACATCCTCTTCCCTCGAAGGGTTTATAGGTGATCATTTCAGAACCATCTCAGTGTCCCCAACTAGACTCAGACCTCTTTGGATGCAGAGGCTCTTTTTCATTCATCTTTCTCTCCCTAGCACCAGCTAGTGGCCCTGATAGAGGCCATGCTTGGGAAATGTTTGTTCACTTGTTGGAAATGGAAATGCAGTTGACAAATATGTTACTTTCATCCAGTAACATCTTTGTATGAGTAGATGACCAGGTTCCTTTCTGAGCACAGCCTCAGAGTAGGGGATGAGAAGAAGACTTGGAGTTTGGGGCAGTGTGGCAGAGGGTGGGGGCAGCTCCAAGATTGAAGGTTTCCTTAGACCACTCATACTTCACAGCTGTATAGAAAACTAACCCACTGCTATATTGCCAGAGTAGACTTGTGTGTTTAAGAGGGGGTGAGAGGAGGGACCTCCAATCCCATTAAAACTTGAATAGAGCCCTGGCCAGTTTGGCTCAATGGATAGAGCGTCAGCCTGTGGACTCGGGGGTCCCGGGTTCGATTCCAGTCAAGGGCATGTGCCTTGGTTGCAGGCGCATCCCCGGTGGGGGGTGTGCAGGAGGCAGATGATCGATGTTCCTCTCTCATCGATGTTTCTAGCTCTCTGTCCCTCTCCCTTCCACTCTGTGGAAAATCAATAAAATATATTAAAAATAAATAAATAAATAAATAAATAAATTAATTAATTAATTAAACTTGAATAGAGCCAGTGTTTTATAATAGGGAAATGACTATGTCTGGGTAAGCCAGACCAGCCTGGGTTTGAATCCTGATTTTATCAACTAGCAGCTATGGATTTGGGCAAGTTATGCAACAAATAAAGGTAATGAATTTAATGCTCCATTCTTTTTTTTTTTTTTCTCATTATTTTCTCCCTCTCTTCCAAACTCTTCACTTCTGGGTACTTCTTTCTTTTATTTTTATAGCCACCCCTGAATTTGGCTTGCTCTTTTCCCAATTAATATGTCATGCCCTGTTCTTCATTTATTCTAAGGTGTGAATGGCTGATAAGCTCCTACAGTGTTCTGCCTAGGTTATATTTACACACGAAGAACAAAATCCTTTAACTGAAAATATTAAGATCCTTTGTGGGCAGAGTTTGTCAAACTTCAGGTTACAATTTAACGGAACCAATTTAGTGACTCTTCATTCTCATTCTTTTCATATCATTGCACCTTAATACAACATATCATGTAGTATACTAATGTAGAAAAAGAGTATAAGCAATTTCAAAGTCCAGGGGTAAATACATTTGCCTTAACCTTCCAGTGGAAGTTATTCGTACTTAACCAATTTATACCATTATATGTCTCAGGTTTTAAACAGCCAACCTTGCTGAATTTCATACTGAAAAATACGTAAACAAATGATGACATCAAAGGAGTTTACTGATAAAGAGTTGAAACATGAACTAAACATTCTTAGATTTATCTAAAAGAAAATTATCTATATACTAGAGGCCCGTTGCACGAAGATTTGTGCAATAGGCCTTCCTTCCCCTGGCTGCCGGCACCGGTTTTCCTTCGGCACCCAGGACCCGAGCTGCAGCAAAGCCAAGCCTTCAGCCTTCAGTGGAGCCTAACCTTCAGCTTTCAGGCTTGGCTCCAGCTATAGCAGAGCCTTCAGTCTTCAGTCTTCAGTCTTCGCTTGGGTGGAGCCTTCAGTCTTTGCTCAGTGCCTGTATATGCAAATTAACCCTCCATTTTGGGGGGTGAATTTGCATACTCACTCCTGATTGGCTGGGGCATCATGGAGGTACAGTCAATTTGCATCTTTCTCTTTTATTAGTGTAGATATAAAAGCCTAATATGCAAAGTGTCCCCTCGGGAGTTCGACCGAGAGACTGGGAGTTTGATTGCTTGCTATGATGTGCACTGACCACCATGGGGTAGCACGGAATGAAGGGAGGCCCCAGCTGGCAGCCAGAAGCTGGGGAAGGGAGGTGCCAGCCAGCAGCAGGCAGCTGGTAGGGACCCTACCCAAGCACAAATTTTGTGCACTGGGTCTCTAGTGCTTAAATAATACAGGTCCATTTTCTATATACCCAATAACATGTCACTTATTAGGCAAATCATGATTTGGATAAAAATATCTTTCTGGATTACATTTGACTAGAGTATCAAAAGTACCATGCATAAAAGGAAAAATTTATAAATTGAACCACATCAAAACTAAAAAATTTTGCTCTGCAACATCTTTCTAAGAAGATAAGCTAAAGATTGTTAGAAAATATTTGCAAATCAAAGAACTCTCAAAATTCAACAGTTAAAAAACAAATAATTAAACTAAAAATGGGCAAAAGATATTTCACTGAAGAGGATATACAGATTGTAAATAAGCAAATGAAAAGATGTTCAACACCATTAGCCATTAGTGAAATGCAAATTAAGACCACAGTACACATTTATAAAAATGACCAAAAAAAATGCTGAAAATACCAAATATTGGTGAGGATGCAGAAAAAGTGGAATGCTCATACATTGCTGATGGGAATGTAAAATGGTACAGCCACTCTGGAAAACAGTTTGGCAGTTTCTTAAGGAACTGCAACTACCATATGAGCCAGCAATTGCAGTCCTGGGCATTTGTCCCAGGAAAGTGAAAACTTAGTGTTCACACAAAAACCTGTACATGAATGTTCATAGCAGCTTCGTTTGTAATACCCAAACCTGGAACTAGTCCAGATGTCTTTCAACAAGAGAATGGCTAAACAAACTATCGTGCATCCCAAAAGATTACATACAATGATTTCATTTATATAACATTCTGGACATGACAAAATTCTAAAAATGGAGAACAGATGTGGCTATAAAAGGGCAACATGAGGGATCCTTGTGGTGATGGAATGTTCTGTATCTTGGTTGTGGCACTGTAGTATAGTTTTTGAATATGTTACTATTGAGGAAACTGGGTAAAGGATACACAGGATCTCTCTGTATTATTTCTCACAGCTTCATGTGAATCTATAATTGTATCAGTAAAATTTTAAATTAAAAATAAAAAATACACAAAAACCTCTGGGCTTACTTCTGTCAGTGTACATTCAGGAACTATAATCATGCCACCAGTTGCACAGGATTCTGTCATGAAATAAAATCTCAGTTGTTTTCTAAAAGTGAATTAGGTCAAATGATAAACTAATAATAGTAAATTATTTAGCAAGCTATAAACCAAAAATGTATAGAAATTTAGCAGTTGAATTCTACTTCCTGACTCTAGCACTTCTGCTGTTCAGTCTATTTTCTGTACATAGTAGAAGATTGAATAGGCCATGATGGTTGAAATAAAAGTGACATTGTTACAACAAATGATAGAAAATTTGAGAAGGAAGAATTTGTAATGTCTTGATAATATGATACTCCATAAAGGATTGTGTGTCTATGGGTGGGGAAGTCTGAGGAAAGAAAAGATAGAAGTTAAGACAGGTGTGAGAACAAATTACTGAGATAACATGAAACTTTTAAAAATACTAGAGGCCTAGTGCACAAATTCGTGCATGGGTGGGGTCTGGGCCTGTTGGGAGGAGGAGACAGCAGGAGGTTGGCTGTCCGGCCTGGCCCTGATCAGGGCCCAATCGGGGCCAGGATGGCCAGGGGGAGGGCTTGAGGGCGATTGGCCAGTGGGCCCCACCCTTGATTGGGGTGGTAGGGGCCGATTGAGGGTGGTACCAGCTGTGGGGAGGGACTATGGGCGGTGGGCCGGCCAGCCCCACCCCCAAATGGGGTGGGGGCCTATCAGGGGTCAGTGGCTGGGGGGAGGGGCCATGGGAGGTTGGCCAGCAGGCCCTGCCCCTGATTGGTATGTGTGTGGGTCGATCAGGAGGGAGAGGCCGCTGCGGACGGTAGCTGCTGGCCTTGCCCCTGATCAGAGTGGGGGGGACCAATCGGGGGCAGAGCTGGTTGGGCGTAGGAACCGAGGGCCAATGGGATAGGGGGGCCACTTGGGGACAGGCCCAGGCAGGGGGAAGAGCCCCACCACTAATCAGGGTGGGGGGGCTGATCTGTGGTGGGGCCGGCCAGGAGGAGGGACTGCAGGAGGTTGGCTGGCCGGCTCCGCCCCCCATTGGGGTGGGGGGGCTATCAGTGGTGGGGCCAGCTGGGGGGAGGGGCTGTGGGCCGATGGGGTGGTGGGGGCCCATCAGGGGCGGGGCCGGCAAGGGGGAAGGGCCTCAGGAGGTTGGCAGGCCGGCCCCACCCCCAATCAAGCCAGTTTGCTGCCGCAGTGGGCCTCATAGCAAGCAGATGTTCCCATCATTATGTTGTCCGGTCACTGGCTTTTTATATATATAGACGGGAATCAAATCTTCCCATATAGTGTACACCGGTGCAATTTTAACCTAATAATTCATGGAAAGGGACTATTTTTGATAATAGAAAGTTCAGTCATGTCCTTATAAACACTGAAAGAAAATTAAGATAAAATTAAAGATACTAGGCTAAGGAAATGCAACAATAACTCATATTCTCTCTCAAAACAGGTGAGTCATCCTGAAACAAGTGTTTTTCACTTTGTTTTTTTTCCCCATTTTTTTTCTTTATTAAGGTATTACAAATGTGTCCTTATCCCCTCATTGTCCCTCATTCCCCCAACTCATGCCCTCACCCCCCCCCCCGTGTCTGTGTCCATTAGTTAGGCTTCTATGCATGCATACAAGTCCTTTGGTTGATCTCTCCCCCTTACCCCCGCCCTCCCCTACCTTCCCTCTGAGGTTTGACAGTCTGATCGATGCTTCTCTGTCTCTAGATCTGTTTTTATTCATTGGTTTATGTTGTTCATTATAATCCACAAATGAGTGAGATCATGTGATATTTATCTTTCTCTGACTTATTTCACTAGTATAATGGTCTTACTTTGAATATTTATCATACTATATAAGCAATTGCATTTTGGTTTGGTAACAAAACCTTCTCTATAAAGGCTAATCTATAATAATAAAAGCATAATATGCTAATTAGACCAGATGTCCTTCCGGCCGTCCTTCCGGCCATCCTTCCAAATGGCCTTCTGGATGAAGCCAGGGCTGAGAGGGAAGCCCAGGTCCTGGGTGCCAGAGGGAAACTGGTGCCAGCAGCCGGGGGAAGGAAGGGCTACTCTTGCAGGAATTTTGTGCATTGGGCCCCTAGTACATCCATAAGTGAATATAAATTAGTCCCCCTTTAAACCTTTAACACATACAAAGCTATATAATACACACATTAATCAAGTTTTATAAAAGTAATGTGGTTTTGGACGGATATCGCAATCTTTATTAAAAAAAATTCCAGACACAAGCATATTAAGCAGGCATTTCCCACTTTATTGATTACATTCTAAGTTTGCTATTTAATTATCACAGTACAAGTTAACTGCTAGCATTTCATTACTGGAAGCACAGTTCTATGTAACTAGAAGCAGTCTATTGTCCTAAGAGGGCGTGACAACCGTTGCATGATGGCCAGCGGTTTTCTACAGGTAGCTTGCTGGAGTCTGCAGCTCTTCACTTGCAGGACCATCACCCTCTGCTTCTCCTGCAGCAGTCTTCTCTTCACTGGCAACAGGTGGGTTTTCTTCGTCTTCATCGTCGATTTCCAAATATTGCAGTTCTTTGGCAATTAGTTCTCTGCCTAACTTGATGTTCAGTCCTTCGGTGTAATGCAGCTTCCGTCTCAACTCGAACTGCCGCTGTCTTTCGATTTTGTCCAGGAATATTTTGCTGCTGTGGGCCTCCTTGCCCTCCAGCTCCCCTAGGCGACAGTTCGGCTCGGTGGCATCAGCAGCGGCTAATTTCCCTAAGATGTGGCCGGTGGTGCCTCTGGCCTGGTCCTTGCTCTCGAACTCCCGCGCCAAGTCCTCGCAGCCATCTTGGATCCTGACGTGGGGCGTGCTGGGCTCGTTGATGTTCTTCAAATCATAGTCTCTGTAGGCGGCCCGGCAGGTGGCACGGATGTTCGACTCGTCCCATTTCTTCGACTTCCTTGCCTGTAGTTGGTTGAGTCCGCGGGACTGCTGGGCGGGGGCCACGACCGAGGAAGCCGACGCAGCAGACGCAGCCGAGGAGCCTTTGTTTTTCAGGATCCCCTTGATGGGCCTCTGGGAACCACTGGAAGCAGACATGTTGGGCTGGGCGAGCGAAGGGGTACTTGCCGAAAGGTGGGCCGCGGCAGCTTCCAGGAGCGCTTCCAGCTGACACTGAAGCGGGGTTTGTTTGGGCCAGGTCTCCAGGGCACCGGCCACCTCACTGCGCCTGCGTCACAAAGGGCACTGCCACGGCCCGCTGCTGCCGGCATCGCCCTGCGACGCACGCCGACGTCACTGTCCCGCGGCCCACGCCGACGTCACTGTCCCGCGGCCCACGCCCAGGTTACCGCCCCGCGGCCCACGCCGGCGTCACTGCCCCGCGGCCCACGCCCACGTTACCGCCCCGCAGCCCACGCCGACGTCACTGCCCCGCAGCCCATGCCCATGTTACCGCCCCGCGGCCCACGCTGACGTCAATGTCCCGCGGCCCACGGTGACTTTACTAACCCCGCAGCCCATGCCGACGTCACTGTCCCGCTGCCCACGCCCACGTCACTGCCCCGCGGCCCACTCCGGCGTCACTGCCCCGCGGCCCACGCCCACGTTACCGCCCCGCGGCCCACGCTGACGTCACTGTCCCGCGGCCCATGCCGACGTTACTGCCCCGCGGCCCATGCCGATGTCACCGTCCCACTGCCCATGCCCACGTCACTGTCCTGCGGCCCACGCCCACGTTACCAGCCCGCAGCCCACGCCGACATTACCACCCCACGACCCATGCAGACTTTACTGCCCCGAGGCCCATGCAGACGTTACTACCCAGCGACCCATGGCAACGTCACCGCCCCGCGACCCATGAGGACTCGTCCGCTTTTTGTTCTTTTTTAAGGGAGTAAGATAGGAAGTATTCATGAGTTGCACAAGAAATAGGGCGACATTGTCTTGCGAATTTCTATATACACTGCATGGGGAGGCTATGCAAAATGGATTTCTCAGTGTGGGTCACTGTCAAAAATGTCACAGCCAATACTTAGTTGGAAAAATTGGTGGTATTGGAACTAGAAGGCAGTTAACTTCTCCTTCTCCCTCCTGTTGCCATCCATACCTTCCTTTCTTCCCATCCCCCGCCCCCCACACACAACCCCTTGACCCTTCTCCTGCTCTGCCTGCCTTTTACTGAATGGCCCCAGTGTCCAGACACACTGGCTGGGGATCTGGGTGCTTTCATATTGTTCACTCTCCAATCCAGCCCTCAGGTATTGACATAAATGTTTCAAGAAACTCTCCAATTTTGTCTCTTCTACCACTACCTTGCTTCAAGTCTCCATCATCTCTTGTGGGGACTACAGCCACAACCTTTGAACTTCTCCTCATATAATCCCTTCTTCTGACAACTGAGCGCTGCCAAAGAGAAATCTGAAGGGGCATTCCAGACTGTTGGGAAGAAACTAGAACAACTCTCTGGGACAGGAAGGAAGGTGGCTGATCCTGGAACAGAAAGTCCAGAACAGAAAGTTGGAGGCAGAGTGGGGAGAATGGCGGGGAGGGAGGCCTCCAACAGATAAGGGATCAGCTTTCTGGCCTCTTCTGGATTTTCATCTCTATGTTGAAGAAAACAGGCAGCCAGTAAACACATTAAAAGAGAGATGTGACAAGATTGGATGGGTGTTTTTAAAAGACCACTCTGGCTGCAGAGTGGATAAGAAGTTGGATGGCAGCACTCATAGAGGTTATAATTATATCATCTGTGTACATTAGATGGTAAACTCTAAGAGATACAGGAAGGTGTCTCTTTTGTATATCTTTATCTCCAGGTTCGTACCTTCACAACCTGATGCTGGACCTGGCACATAGTAGGTATTACAAAAATATTTATTAAATGAACAATTAATGATAGAAGAGAAGGAACTGGAAGAATGAGAAGTGCTACTGGAGAAAAACGGAGCTCCAGAGCCTTCACAGTTAGTTACAATTTATCCAGTCAGTCACCTGGGACGAACAGCTCACATGTGGAATGTGGGGGCTGTTACAAGGAGTGACTTTGGAACATTTTGTCCTTCTCCGACCTCATATTTCACAAGGACATTCTTCTAAAGAACAAAAAGGAAATTAAGATCCAGTTTCACGTTTCCCCCTCCAGGTAGTATTCACAAGACTCTTGCTCCTTCTGATAACATTTTGCTTCCTCTTTGCCGGGGCTGACCCGCAGCCCCTGAAGGACAGATGAACAGGTTACTCAGACACAGTTGGACTGTGAAAGAGAGGGCTCGGGGGCCCCTGGCTTCTAGTGGCCAGGGCAGCCTCTATGGCCCGCCTCGTTAGGCCTTTACTGGAATTTTCATCTTTAGATACAATCAGCAGGGTGAGTAGTCTTGCGAGGACACACGTGTTTACATTGTCTCTAGGCAAGGGCATCCAGGGATTAAGCGTAAGGATTCCAGTCAACACCCGGCCGGGGGTCTGCACGTGCACAGGCTGGTTTGGAAAGGTCAAGGAATAATCAGGGGCACCACCACCTTCGACACTCCCCTAAGTCGCCCCTAAGTCGGAATTCCGATAAACAGGGCAGGCGGCCTTCCACACACTTCCCTTTTCTCAGAATGTCCTCCTGACAACTTTCCAACCAAGTCTCTTGTGCTCCCCAGCACCTCTTCTCTCCCTCAAGGTCTTTTTGCACTTTAGAACACAAAAGCAAAACCGTGAAAGAACCCTAAAACTTTTACAAGGGTCTTAAGCACCTTCGGTTCAAGTTGTCCTGTATTGTCCAAAGTCCTACTAATTTCAGGAACTGCAATCACTTTAAAACTGTGTTATTCACCTCAGAAAAAGAATTTCCTAATACCATATTCTTTGAGAAAAGCTGTATTGTGTGGTGAGGGCTTTCAAGGATTCAAAAGCTGATATTCAAGGCTATAAGCAAAACCTCCGGTATGTGAGGGAAATAAAAACAACCTTCATTATTCTGAAATACTCCAGGCCACCCTCTACAAAGACTAACTGAAAGGCAGTGCAGACCGGCACAAACGCAATTTGTCTCTCTGGCTGGTAGGCATAGTGGGCCTGTGCATGCTTAGCTGCAAACAGGATGTTAATGGACACGCTGGTTCCAGTGCATTGGGATTTTGCTTTTGTGTGTATATAACACCCACCCCTACACACTGTGATCTGAATATACAAGCTGTTCAATATATAATCAGTCAGTGATCCAGTAATTCTGGAGTATGCTGAAACTTATTATTCAGCAGCACAATAGCAGGAGCAGTGTGATTCTGATCTATTGCCTGGGCTATAAATAAAGCCATTTAAAGAATGAAATCACCAAGCACTACAGATTTCAGGTGAATGTAACTTAAAAATAATCCCTTTTCACCCACCATTTGCTAATTACCTGCTTAATGAAAGTTGCCCTAAGAAAAAAACACACCAAATTTTGAGTTCTTGTCATCACACTAAAAATTCTTAATTTAGTCAACATTACTACAAGCCTCAAAGTTAGAAATGATCATCAGTCTTTCTAATATTCCTCTTTACATGGTTCACTTATTATTACCCTAGGACAAGGGCAGAGCAGATACGTCTGAGGTTCCATCATGGACACACAGTCCCCCAGGGCTGACTGAAGTTTTCCCAGTCAATGACACTTTATATTAAAGTAGATACAGGCCTAGAAACTCTTTATTTCAACAAGTGTTTAGTGGCCATCCGCTACATTTCCAGTTGTCTTCAATGAGTTAATATTTGGCAACTCCATCTAAATATGCATATTGTCCTATCACTACAGTTTTATTTTTTTAAATATATATTTTATTGATTTTTTACAGAGAGGAAGGAAGAGGGATAGAGAGTTAGAAACATCGATGAGAGAGAAACATCGATCAGATGCCTCCTGCACACCTCCCACTGGGTATGTGCCCGCAACTAAGGTACATGCCCCTGACCGGAATCGAACCTGGGGCCCTTCAGTCCGCAGGCCGATGCTCTATCCGCTGAGCCAAACTGGTCAGGGCCACAGTTTTAAAATACATTAAAAACATCACTGTTGCCCAGCTGCATGACTCAGTGGTTGAGCGTTGACCTATGAACCATGAGGTTGAGGTTCAATCCCCGGTCAGGGTACATACCTGAGTTGCAAGTTTGATCCCCAGTGTGGGGCGTGCAGCAGGCAGCCGATCCATGATTCTCTCTCATCATGGATGTTTCTCTCTCTCTCTCCCTCTCCCTTCCCTTCTGAAATCAACAAAAGTATATTTTTAAAAACCACTGTTATTTAAAATATCATGTGAATTCCCTGCTGTTTGCACAGGATCAGAGTATTTTGCAGAGCACTGCTTATTAATCACTGCAGTAGATCACTCAGCGGCATCTTTTCTTCCAGTGAGAATCGCCTCCCTTCTCTGGAGATATTCTCCAAATGCCATAAATGCAGGAGTTTATGCAAAAGGAGAACCAAACCAGGAACAGGAAATACTCCACCTAAGGCAGGAACACCTAAGAAATCAAGAGTTACCACAAACAAGGGAGATAGCCCAGACGTCCCACTGGGTGCTATTAGTGAGAGAGAAGTAGAACGCTGAGAAGGCACTGGGCTATTTTAAGACTAATTGCGCTGCCCGAAGTGGGGATTAATAGTAGCTCACCCATGTAGTATCTAAAGTCACGCATCCATTCATCCAAGAATTGTCCACAGTGCTTAGGGAATTATGCTAGATCCCGTGTGGTTCAAATTGGAGCTAGGAAGCAGTGGAGTTTGTCTGCCTGAGTGACGGTGGTCACTCCAGCATTCTCACTGCCCGGCATCACAGCGGTGGCTCCTGAGGCATCACAGGGACCTGAGGAGGGAGGCCAATTTGAAAAGCGCTGCAGGAGAGAGTCATTGTCAAAGGCATGAGTGTTTGGTTATCACAAGTGTCTCTTTTCTTAGTGGTCACTTGTTTTGAGAATGGGGATAGAGAGGTTTTCTACTGTAGTGATTCAGACAAGCACGTTCATTGAGAACAGGTCACAAAAGGAGACAGGCTATCAATGAGAATTTCTGATGTTACATAGTAAACATCAACTTGCCACACTCTAAGGCAGGGGTGGGCAAACTTTTTGACCCGAGGGCCACCATGGGTTCTTTAACTGGACCGGAGGGCCGGAACAAAAGCATGGATGGAGTGTTTGTGTGAACTAATATAAATTCAAAGTAAAGGAGCGGAGGGGAGAGCAAGAGAACCGGATAGAACAGCCGGATCCGGCCCGCGGGCCGTAGTTTGCCCACGGCTGCTCTAAGGGGATCATCTACTTCTGGAACATGAACTGAAGAAAATGGGATGAATGGGAATGACGGCTAGAAGTTATGCAAAAAGCAATGTCAAAGACATCAGAAAACAGGCCTAGCAGGGATTAGCTGAAGAGTTTGTAGTAGAAAGTGTTCTTTCTGCTCCCTAAACACCATGATGTTTCATGGTTAGGAAAATGAAAGGATATTGTTCATTTTTTTTTTTTTTGCTCTGGACCCTACTTGCTCAGGGAAAGAGCTGTTAATAAAATAGAACATGCAGCATGCTCTTATCATCTATTTTTGTATGTAAATATTATAAGGTTGGATTCCAGAAAGTATTATTTTGGCTTGGGTGGAAATCCTGAAAGTCATCATTTCCAAGCTCCTCATTGCTTAGGCCAGTGGTCGGCAAACTCATCAGTCCACAGAGCCAAATATCAACAGGACAACGATTGAAATTTCTTTGGAGAGCCACATTTTTTAAGCTTAAACTTCTTCTAACGCCGCTTCTTCAACATAGACTCGCCCAGGCCGTGGTATTTTATGGAAGAGCCACACTCAAGGGGCCAAAGAGCCGCATGTGGCTCGCGAGCCGCGGTTTGCCGACCACTGGCT
Organism: Plecotus auritus; assembly: GCF_963455305.1. Lineage (NCBI taxonomy): Eukaryota > Metazoa > Chordata > Mammalia > Chiroptera > Vespertilionidae > Plecotus > Plecotus auritus. The sequence continues at coordinate 142,761,632 of NC_137784.1, read as the reverse complement.
TAGCTGGTCAGACTAAGGACCAGAAAGGTATGGCCGCTTTCCAGGGACAGTCAGCACTGAAAATCCAGGACCTCTGGCACTGCTATAGCAAGTGCACTTTCCTATTTGCTGCACGACCCTTCTAGAAGTGGTGGGAGTCAGAGGTCCCAGGATGTGTCTCATATTCAAATCAGTCATCCACACAAATTTAGATAAAATTCCCTCCTCATTTCTGCCTCTTTGGCCTGCACTATTCTCTATTTGCACAAGCACTTTTAGAGAAGAATCTTGTGTTCTCTGAATAGCAAGTTCAAATATGAGGCGCAAGGTCAGCGTGAGGCACAAGGGGAAAAAGTTTTGGGGGCAAAGAGTCAATAAGCCACTTGACCAGTTTTTCTAGTTCTGGCTGAACCATAGTCAAATTAGAAAAGCAATAATGTGATCCAGGGCAGCAAAATTCAATTTTGCCAACAACACTGAGGTTCCTTGAGGCAGCTTTTTAAAGATGACATTATAGACAGGATTATTTCCCATGTGTACAAATATGGCTGGGGAGAAAAACACACACACAGAGATATAAGGTGATGTGTGATGTCTTCTATCCTAGAAACAAATTTTGTTGTTATTATATATCTATACTTTTGAAAGTGCATTATAAAAACAGCAAGAAAGTATAATAGAAAAAGAAATGAAACACTGCAAGTCTTTTTTATGATGTTTCACACACAAAAAAGAAAAATAACTCACAGAATCGTCAGATTTCTTAAAAGATGCAGTAAATATATTGTTAGCATCCCCATGACTCACTAACAAGATGTTGTCTGCAGGGAGGCGGGGCAGGAAAACTGTCACCAAATTCCAGTCAATGATCTATAGTATTTGTGACTACCACATGCAGAGTGTCAGCTGGCAATTTATTCTGGCTGATGTAACCCGACAGAATCTTCTTCCTTTCTAACAACCAGTCCAGTAAGTAAGGTTAACACATTTCAGCTCTAATGAACAGAAGTAAACCTAGCTGTGGAATGCGGTTCTATCTTAGTCATGCCTATGTGTTGGTTGTGTTTAAACAGAGCCAGCAAAACAGCTCATGGCAGGCACTCAGACACTGGGACAGAAAGGAGGGAGTCCCGGACAGCAGAAGAGTGGTTGTCACACTTCAATGTGCCTCAGAACCCCCTGGAGGCTTGTTAAACTACAGAGAACCAAGCCCCTGACCCGTGCTTCTGGTTCTGTGGGACTGGGGCAGACACAATCTGAAAATTTGCATTTCTAGCAAGTTTCTAGGTGATGCTGTTGTTATTGGTCCACAGGCCATACTGAGAACCACTGGAGTAGAACAGGGTTCCTTTCCCATCTGGCAGGTGACTCAGACAAATCCAGGTCCACATCTGGACACAGCACTCTCTACTCTGTGGAAAGCCAAGTAGGCAAAAAGAGTGTACCTCGGAGGGAGAGAATTTATTCTGCCAGAAGAGGCCAGGAAATGTTTGTATAATGGGTATTTTTCAAACTAGACACAAAGTGAGAAAGGCCCAGATGATGCTGAAGATGGCTTATGGATGATGAGGACAAATAGTCTTGGGATTGATCTGTAATTTGCTATAGCGGTAGGATGGCTACTCCTTTTATAACTATACTAGAGGCTCGGTGCACGGAATTCATGCATTTGGGGGGGGGTTCCCTCAGACCAGCCTGCACCCACTCCAATCAGGGACCCCTCAGGGGTGTCCGACCGCCGGTTTAGGCCTGATCCCACAGGATCTCACAATCTGGGACTACTGGCTCCTAACCAATCACCTGCCTGCCTGCCTGATTGCCCCTAACCCCTCTGCCTGCCTGCCTGATTGCCCCTAACCTCTCTGCCTGCCTGCCTGATCTCCCTTAACTGCCTCTACCTGTCTGCCTGATTGCCCTTAACCCAGCCTTGGGCAAACTACGGCCCGCGGGCCGGATCCGGCTGTTCTATCCAGTTCTCTTGCTCTCCCCTCCGCTCCTTTACTTTGAATTTATATTAGTTTACACAAACATTCCATCTATGTTTTTGTTCCGGCCCTCCGGTCCAGTTTAAGAACCCATTGTGGCCCTCGATTCAAAAAGTTTGCCCACCCCCGCCTTAACCTCTCTGCCTGCCTGCATGATCACCCCTAACTGCCTCTTCCTAACTGCTGGATCGCCCCTAACTGCCCTCCCCTGCCGGCCTGATCTCACCCCCAACTGCCTGTGTCTGCCTGATCACCCCTAACTGCCTTCCCTTGATGGCCTGATCTCACCCCCAACTGCCCTCCCCTACCAGCCTGGTGGTCTCCAACTACCCTCCCCTGCCAGCCTAATCTTGCCCCCAATGGCACGCCCCTGCCAATCTGATCTCACCCCTAACTGCCCTTTGCTGCTGGCCTGATTGCCCCTAACTGCCTCTGCCTGCCTGATCACCCCCAATTGCCCTCCTTTGACAGCCAATTTGGTTCTGATTGGTCAGTTTCTATGCTAGTCAGCGTCAAAAGCTTCGCCTCCTAGGCAGCCATTTGCTCCTTACATTCACCCAGATTTGGTTCAAATTGGTCAGTTTCTATGCCAGTCAGTGTCTCTGGGCCTATCAACGGGGCCTGATCAGAAAGGCAGGGCTGATCAGCAGCCCTGGTGGGGGCCTGGAGAGAAATGGAGGCATGGCTGTTGGTCAGGCTGGGAGAGAAAGAGAGGCAAGTGCTGATCAATGGCTGCCACAGAGGCTATGGACCAGACCTTGCGTCTCTCTCTGCAGGCCTCTCTCTGGGCCTGATCCACAGCCCCCTAGGCAGTCAGTGCTGGACAGGGTGCCAGCAGTAGCCCCAGTCAGTGCTGGGTCGCCATGGCAACACAGCACTGACTTCTGGTCTGGTCGAGACTTCGGTTGTAACGGTCGTTACAACCTGGCTCTTTATTATATAGACTAGTGGCCTGGTGCACAAAATTCGTGCACGGAGGGGGGGTGTCCCTCAGCCCGGCCTGCACCCTCTCCAATCTGGGACCCCTCCTACTGCCAGTTTACAGGGATTGGGCCTAAAGTGGCAATCAGACATCCCTCTCGCAATCCGGGACTGCTGGCTCCTAAATGCTCACCTGCCTGCCTACCTGATTGCCCCTAACCACTCTGCCTGCTGGCCTGCTTGCCCCAAATGTGCCCCCTGGCCAGCCTGATCACCCCAAACTGCCCCCCGTGCCAGTGTGCTTGCACCCAACTGCCCCCCTACTGGCCTGTTCACTCCAAACTGCCTCCCCTGCTGTCCTGATCATGCATAACTGACCCCCACTGATGGCCTGATCACACCCAACTGGCACACCTACTGGTCTGCTCACCCCCAACTGCCCCCCCACAGGCCTGATCACCCACAACTGCTGTCCTATCCTGGCATGATAACCAACAACTGCCCTCTCCTCTTGGCCCCTAACCACCTCTAACTCGGCCCTGCCACCATGGACTTGTCCAGAAAAACTTATGGAAGATCTCCTGGAAGGTCTCCCAGTCTAATTAGCATGTTACCCTTTTATTAGTATAGATAGAGGCCTGGTGCACGGGGGGGGGGGGGGGGGGCAGCTGGTTTGCCCTGAAGGGGTCCCGGATCAGGGTGGGGGTTCTCCTGGGGGGTGGGGTGGCCTGGGCGAGGGGCCTGTGGTGGTTTGCAGGCTGGCCATGCCCCCATGAGATGAGGGTCCCTGCTGGGAGGGCATGGCCAGCCAGGGTGAGAGGCTGAGGGCTATTTCCAAGCTGGACACACCCCCTTCAGGGTGAGGGTTCCCGCTGGGATGCCTGTCCAGCCTGGATGAGGGGCTGATGGCTGTTTGCAGGCTGGCCATGACCCCAGTGGGGATTCTTACTCCATGGGGGTGTGGCCAGCCTGGGTGAGGGGCTGAGGGTTGTTTTCAGGCTGGCAATACCCCTTCAGGGAGGGGGTCCCCACTGGGGTATCTGGCCAGCCTGGGTAAGGAGCTGATGGCTGTTTGCAGGCTGGCCAAACCCCCCAGCGGGGACCCTCACCCTATTGGGGTGTGGCCAGCCTGAAAACGGCCTTCAGCCCCTTACTCAGGCTGGCCACGCCCCCATGGAGTAAGAGTCCCCGCTTGGGTGCCTGGCCAGTCTGGGTGAAGGGCTGATGGCTGTTTGCAAGCTGGCCATGCCCCCAGCGGGGACTCTTACTCCATTGGGGCGTGGCCAGCCTGGGTAAGGGGCTAAAGGCCGTTTTCAGGCTGGCCACATACCCTTCAGGGTGGGGGGTCCCCCTGCGGTGCCTGGCCAGCCTGGGTGAGGGGCTGAGGGCTGTTTTCAAACTGGCCACACCCCATTCAGGGTGGGGGTGCCCATTGGGGTGCCTGGCCAGCCTGGGTGAGGGGCTGATGGCTGTTTGCAGGCTGGCCAAGCCCCCCAGTGGGGACCCTCACCCCATGGCAGCATGGCCAGCCTGGGTGAGGGACTGAGGGCTGTTTCAGACTGGCCATGCCCCTGGCAACCCAGGTCCCCCAGTCCCTCCTTGAGCGGAGGCCAGGGTGGGCTGGAAGCCTGGGTTGCCCTGACCCAGGTCCCCAACCCCTTCTTGAGTGGAGGCCAGGGCCAGCAGGAAGCTTGGCTTCCTCCATTGCCAGGGGCAACCCAGGCTTCCTGCTCCCTCCAGCTCTGTGGCCACTGCTATCTTTGTTGGGTTAATTTGCATACTTGCTCCTGATTGGCTGGTGGGCGTAGCGGAGGGATGGTTAATTTGCATGCTTCTCTTTTATTAGTGTAGATACTAGAGGCCAGGTGCATGAAATTCATGGAAAAGGGGGTGTCCCTCAGCCTGGCCTGCACCCTCTCACAGTCCAGGAGCCCTCCAAGGATGTCCGACTGATGGCTTAGGCCTGCTCCCTGGGGAGTGGGCCTAAGCCATCAGTCGGACATCCTTAGTGCTATCATGGAGGCAGGAGAGGCTCTCGCCACTGCCACTGTGCTCGCCAGCCATAAGCCCAGCTTCTGGCAGAATGGGGCTCCCCCTATGGGAGTGCAAAGACCACCAGGGGCAGCTCCTGCATTGAGTGTCTATCCACTGGTGGTCAGTACACATCAAAGCAGAATAACCGGTCGTTCCGCTGTTTGGTTGATTTGCATATTAGCTTTTTATTATATAGGATATGGAGGGGCCCATTACCCTTTGTTTTATTAAACGTTCACATTGACTACTTGAGATGATTGAACATCTACACTAATAAAAGAGAAACATGCAAATTGACCATCTCTCCACTACACCCACCAGCCAATCAGGAGCAAATATGCAAATTAACACAACAAGTAGGTGGAGGACATGGAGCTGGAGCGAGCAGTATGCTTGGGTTGCCCCCTTCAATGGAGAAATCCAAGCTTCCCACCCTCCCTGGCCTCTGCTCAAGGAGTGGCTGGGGGGCCTGGGTCGTCGAGGGCAAACCAGGCTTCCAGCCGACCCTGGTCTTGCTCAAGGAGTGGCTGGGGGCCTGGGTCCCTGGGGGGGTGGGCGTGGACAGCCTGAAAACAGCCCTCAGCCCCTCACCCAGGCTGGCAATGCCTTCATGGGTTGAGGGTCCCCACTGGGGGCCATGGCCAGCCTGCTAACAGCCATCAGCCCCTCACCCAGGCTCTCCAGGCACCCCAGTGGAACCCCCACCCTGAAGGGGGTTTGGCCAGCTTGAAAACAGCCCTTAGCCCCTCACTCAGGCTGGCCATTGCCCCCAGTGGGGACCCTCACCCCATGGGGGCGTGGCTTGCCTGCAAACCACCACGTTCCAAGGGAACCTCCACCCTGATCTGGGATACCCTTCAGTGCAAGCAAGCCAGCCGCCCCCCCCCCTCCCCCCCGTGCACCAGGCCTCTATCTATACTAATAAAAGGGTAATATGCTAATTAGACTGGGAGACCTTCCAGGAGATCTTCCACAAGTTCTTCTGGACAAGTCCATGGTGGCGGGGCCAAGGTAGAGGTGGTTAGAGGCCAAAAGGAGAGGGCAGTTGTTGGTTATCATGCCAGGATAGGACAGCAGTTGTGGGTGATCAGGCCTGTGGGGGAGCAGTTGGGGGTGAGCAGACCAGTAGGTGTGCCAGTTGGGTGTGATCAGGCCATCTGTGGGGGTCAGTTATGCATGATCAGGACAGCAGGGGAGGCAGTTTGGAGTGAGCAGGCCAGTAGGGGGGCAGTTGGGTGCAAGTACACTGGCATGGGGGGCAGTTGGGGGTGATCAGGCTGGCCAGGGGGCACATTTGGAGGCAAGCAGGCCAGCAGGCAGAGTGGTTAGGGGCAATCAGGTAGGCAGGCAGGTGAGCAGTTAGGAGCCAGCAGTCCCGGATTGTGAGAGGGATGTCCAACTGCTGTTTTAGGCCTGATTCCTGTAAACCAGCAGCAGGACATCCTTCAAGGGGTCCCAGATTGGAGAGGGTGCAGGCCGGGCTGAGGGACACCCCCCCCTCCGTGCACGAATTTTGTGCACCGGGCCACTAGTCTATATACACTGAGTGGCCAGATTATTATGATCTCTGAACGCATAATAATCTGGCCACTCAGTGTGTGTGTGTGTTTGTGTGTGTGTGTGTGTGTGTGTGTGTGTGTGTGTGTGTATTAGAGGCCCGGTGCATGAATTCGTGTATGGGTGGGGTCTGGCCATCCTAGCCAGGGGGAGGGGGTATGGGCGGTTGGCCAGCCTGCCTGCTGTTCGAACTCCTGGCCGAGGGGACAATTTGCATATTAGCCTTTTATTATATAGGATAGACACGGAGTGGGCAGATTATTATGTGTTCAGAGATTATAATAATCTGGCCACTCAGTGTATATAAAAGGCTATGGGACCATCACATCCGAAACAACTGAACGGACGACCGAATAGGCTGTTTGGAGCGGGGGGGGGGGGGGGGGTTAGTGAGGGATGACACTGGCAGGGGGTTAGTGAGGGATGACCAAACGACTGAGCAGCAGGCTGTGTGGGGTTACCAGGCCAGCAGGGGGGGTAGTTGGGTGTGACCAGGCCAGCAGTGGGGTTAGTGTGGGGTGACCAAATGACTGAGAAGCACACTGCGTGGAGTGACCAGGCCGGCAGGGGGTTAATGAGGGGTTACCAAACGACTGAGCAGCAGGCTGCATGGGGCTACCAGGCCTGCAGGGGTGGCATTTGGGGGCGACCAGACTGGCAGGGGGGCAGTGAGGGGCAACCAGGCTGGCAGAGGGAGGCAGTGAGGAGTGACCCGGCTGGCGGAGGGGGCAGTTGGGGGCCATCACGCTGGCAGGGGGTGCAGTAAGGGGCAAACAGGTTAGTGGGGGGGCACTAAGGGGCGACCAGGCCACTGGGGGGCATTTGGGGGTGACCAGGCTGGTGGGGGGGCAGTTAGGGGTGATCAGTCAGGCAGGGGAGGGTAGTTGGGGCTGACCAGGCCAGCAGGGGAGGGCAGTTGCGGGCAACCAGGCTGGCAGGGGAGGGCCATTGGAGGTTACCAGGCCAGCAGGGGAAGGCAGTTTTGGGGCATTAGGCAGGCAGACAGGTGAGTGGTTAGGAGCCAGTGGTTCTGGATTGTGAGAGGGTGCAGGGCGGGCTGAGGGACACCCCCCTGTACATGAAGTTCGTACACCGGGCCTCTAGTATATTAAATGAGATAGTGGGTTGATGTTACTTTTGGCATCTGGTAGTGGTTGCAGGTCATATTCTTTTGGACAGTGCAACTTTCTTGGCACCCCCTGAAATGTCATCTCACAGATAATCCCCGGTAGGTAAGGCTTGCCACATGTGTCCAAACATGCTTCATCTGACAGCCAACCTCACTAGATGTAAAGTACCTCACATGTAGAGATCATGTTTTCAATGTCCTCTATGCCCCCTTTAGTTCCTAGTGCACACAGTAGGGTTTGGTAAGTGCTCTCATTAGTAAATGTCAAGGATCAATACAGGCACATACATTAGACAGTCACTGCTTAGGGCCATTCCAGCTGATGGCTGCTTAACTCTAATAGAAAATCCTCCTTCAGTGGATGGTCATAACTCATCAAAGAGATTAGCCTCCATCCCATGGTAAAATGGTCACTTTAGATAACTGTGTTCAAAATTATATATTTCACCATCAGGTTTTTTTGAGAAATACGTACTTAAAAAAGACAAAAGGGAATATTGCTTCATGGCTCAGGCAATATATCTCTGTCTTTATTGTTTGTTTAGCTCTTATTATGGTCAGTTGTGCCCTGAATTATTCCATTTCTCATTTCTCCATACCATTATACTTTCAAATATTTCAGAAATAAAGCACCCTTTTTTTCATTTTTCTTTTTCATGGAAAAGTATTGAGTATGACAGGACCTGGCATCACCTAATGAGAAATAACTCTTGGGCCACTTATGACATTTATTAAGATGATGTTTTCCCTTCTGAGATGCATGGGCTCTAAAACAAAACAGTGAAGGACCAAAGAGAAGACAAGAGCCAAAGAAAAATAGAGGAATCAGGTTTATGAATTTAGGCTTAGGCCAGTAACATTTACAAAGGCATCTTGAAAATTTCCTTTAGAGAAAAACAAACACAAGCAAAGAGACACCAGGGAAGTGGGATTCAATATATCATGAGATTTATTACTTTTTAGTGGCTTCTTTCATTAGTAACCTAATAGTCTCACAAAGAGAAAAGTTCCTCACATTGTCTATTCATCAAGGAACCTATAGTAGAGAAAGGCATTTCTAGGTGTGTGTATTTTATAATATATTTTTATTGATTTTAGAGAGGAAGGGGAAGGGAGAAAGAGATAGAAACATCAATGATGAGAGAAAATTCATTAATCAGCTGCCCCCTGCACGCCCCACACTGGGAATGGAGCCTGCAACCTAGGCATGTGCCCTTGACTGGAATTGAACCCAGGACTCTTCAGACCAGAGGCAGATGTTCTATCCACTGAGCAAAACCAGCTAGGGCTCTAGGTGGTTTTCTAATTCAAGATGAAAATAATTAGTATTACAAACATTTACAATTGATCCTTGAACTGTATGGGTCCATTATACTAGTATATGAATTGTTTTCAAGAAATACTGTAAACAAATGTCCTCTTCCTTATGATTTTCTTAATAACATTTCTTTTCTCTAGCTTACTTTATTGTAAGAATACAGTATATAATACACATAATGTACAAAACATGTTCATCAACTGTTTATGTTATTCGTAGGTCAACAATAGGTTATCAGTAGTTAAGTTTTTGGGAGTCGAAATTTATAGGTGGATTTCCAACTGCATGGGGGATGGTTCAACATTGCTGCAAAATTAATATTGGGTATCGCACTGCAGACTTGAAGTAATGTATTAGAAAACGACCATGAAGTACTGAATACTTACAAATACCATTTTTCTTTTTTGTCGACATAATGAAAAGTTTCAAAGCAGTCTTGTCTTTCAAATTATAGTACCATTTTGTTTTTATGGTTTAATTTCCCAGTAGATCTTTGATATGTGCCAACAGTCATGGGGATGAGGATGGGTATGAAGATGAATCACAAACTCAAAACTGTCACAACTGAAGCTTGGATTCCTGAAAGTTAGAGCAGATGCCTGAGTTATGAATTACAATTTTGTGTGGAAACAATCTGTCAGTAACTTAATGCTGAGTAGCAGCTGTTCTCCAGAAAATAGCTTATCTCCTTTGGTAGCATGGCTATGCTTGAAGTATGAAAGTCATCTGAAATTTTGGAGGAATGGAAGCAGAGATATAGGATTAGTTAGTTTATGTTGCAGGTGCTGACATCATATCTGACCCTGTCATTTTTACCTAGATTCCCACAATCACTAAGTTGGAAGGAACTCAACATTTATCTAGGCCAGTGCTTCTCAAACTTTACTGTGCTTGTGAATCATCTGGGGATATTGTAATAATGCAGATTTTGATTCAGCATGTCTGGAGAACGGTCCTGAGATTCTGCAGGTCTAACACGCTCGCACGTAAACCAGTGCTGCTGGTCTGTAAAGCATCTTTTGAGTACCAAGAACTAAGACCAGTTTTCTTTGTTGTTGTTGTTGTGTTTTTGTTTTTACCTATAGTTTTAAGACATTCTATTTTTTTATAATTATGTCACAGGTGATATATATAGACTAGAGGCCCGATGCATGAAGATTCATGCAAGAATAGGCCTTCCTTCCCCTGGCTGAATGCACCGACTTCTCTCTGGCACCCAGGACCCAGGCTGCTTCACTCCAGTTGCCACCAGGCAGCCGAGACCTGAGCTGCTTCATGCTTCACTCCGGCAGCCACCACCACCCACCCGGGGCGTGCTCTGAGCTGCACCATGGCCTCTTGGAGCACACCCCCACCCCTGCTATGTGTCCGCTGGGGCTGGGGGCAGCACGCAGTCCCCTCCCGCCCATCTGCGTGTGAAGCTCCTCCTGAGCCAGTCATGATGCAGCCTCCTCCTGAGCTGGTCGTGACGTCTTAAGGTGTCCTGGCTAATTTGCATATTACCTCTTTATATAGATAGATAGATAGATAGATAGATAGATAGATAGATAGATAGATAGATGATAGATAGATAGATAATTGACTTCAGAGAGAGGAAGGGAGAGAGAGAAAAAAACATCAGTGATGAGAGAGAATCATGGATCAGCTATCTCCTGCATACCGCACAATGGGGATTGAGCCCACAACCCAGGCATGTGCCCTGACTATGAATCCAACTGTGACTTCCTGGTTCGTAGGTCAATGCTCAAACACTGAGAAACACCAGCAGGGCATGTCACAGATTATTTTTTTAACCAATGCTAGGTAAATCACCAAGGATGTTTTACACTGTAACTATATAAGCAGTTATATCTATTGCATATTTCTATCTCTATTTCTGCCTCTAATTATGTCTATATTTATGAGAGTAATTTTAGGTTATCCCCATAACATTACTCGTCTTGACATTCAGCTTTTGACATGCTATCATTGTGGAAGAGAAAAAGGTAGATTCCTGCCAGGGAATTACACATAGACTTGGTTATACCTTTGGAAATAGAGACCAGGAGCCGGACTTCTATCTATATAAGTCAGCTCCTGGCTTGGGAAGCTCACCTTCCCTTTCCACTGAAGACTGTGTATCCCCTGCTAGAACTGAAACATCAAAGACTTCTTGCTGGAGCAGAGCAGAGCAGACCAGTGCAGAGCAGAGTGGACCAGTCAGGAGCAGGTGGAACAGACCAGAGCAGAGCTGTGTAGCTAGAGAGCCACCTTACCCCAGGACTGCCTTGCAGCAGTCTGTTACACAGCTATGCTGCTTCACAACGGAGCAGTAATACTATTGAGCTGCTCCACAGCTATGCTGTATCACAATTGAGCTGTTTGCACCAAATAAAGTTGCCTTCTTCACCACACCCCAATTGGGGAATTCCTGCTGGCATTGAATTGGAACTAATGACCATTAGTTGACATGTCTGTGTCTAAATTTTGTTTAATGGCTGGTCACATAACAAAATTGTTCTTCTTGATCCTAGTAATGTGATAAAATAAATATGCATTTTATTTTCCTTTTTAATGCACTAAGATTACCTTAAGAAAATTAGTCAAGTTAAAATAAATCTATAGAACACTATATAATTGATTAAATTATACCATGTGATTTATTGATATTCTCTTCTCTCATAAAGAATTATATACTAGAGGCCTGGTGCACGAAATTCGTGTATGTGGGGGGGAAATGTGTCCCTCAGCCCAGCCCGCACCCTCTCCAATCTGGGACATCCCTCTCACAATCCAGGACTGCTGGCTTCCAACCGCTCGCCTGCCTGGCTGCCTGATTGCCCCTAACCACTTCTGCCTGCCTGCCTAATCACTCCCTAACCACTCCCCTGCCAGCCTGATTGATGTCTAACTGCTCCCCTGCCAGCCCGATTGCCCCTAATTGCCCTCCCCTGCCAGCCTAGTCACCCCTAACTGCCCTCCCCTGCAGGCCTGGTCCCTCCCAACTGTTCTCCCCTGCAGGCCTGGTCCCCCCCCCCCACAACTGCTCTCCCTTGCCAGCCTGGTCACCCCCAACTGCCATCCCTTGCAGGCCTGGTCCCTCCCAACTGCCCTCCCTTGCTGGCCATCTTGTGGCAGCCATCTTGTGTCCACATGGGGGCAGGATCTTTGACCACATGGGGCAGCCATCTTGTGTGTTGGAGTGATGGTCAATCTGCATATTACTCTTTTATTAGATAGGATATGTGTGAGTATGTGTATATTTGTGTGTGTGTGCTTATATAAAGGCTTTTGCTCCAAGTTCTTTCTAAACTTCAGAAAGCATGTATTCAATCATTGAACAAATATCTATCCCAGGATCTAGGGGTCATGTATAGAGATGGCAATACAATTAAGGTGTTAGGGCAGGGTGAATGAAATACCAATATAATGTGAACCTTCATCTTTAGCACAATAGTATGCCTTAGGATGCTGGGACAAAACTGTTATAGCCACTCAGTAATTATCATGCTCAATTTCCAAGTAAGGGAAATCTGGATATTCATTTTGTGGATCAGAAGAAAATGAAGCTTGGGCATATCTTTTACTGTGCTGATAACCCTTAAATGCACCCTTCCATGGTCTTTGGCTTCATCTGGAGTAAAAAATCAAGTCAGGTGGTTTACAGATGATCTAGGACATTTAGAATTTTGAAGTTGTTATGCAAAGACAAGAACAAAGACTCCTTGCTTCAAAGCAGTTAGTTTTAAAGATTCACTCAAGCTTTGAACTTGTTTGTATGCAATTCTACACCTTTCAAGATGCAAATCATTTTGCCAGATAAGCCAGAAGAGATCTGTTGAAAAAATACTGTAAACTTTGGCAGTTTAATAAAAGGCCTATTTTCAAACCATTGCCTTATGCAGCATGGGTCACATCAGGTGATCTCATTTTGATGCTTCTTGGAGTTAATGAAGGGGCAATGAGTTGTGACAAATGGTTTTCCAATCTAATAAAGTAAACACAGTAAGGATAGAAAAGTCCAGATTATATCCTCATTTCTGTAACTTAGAATCTTTCTTTGCCAAGCTAAACAAATTACTTAACCACTCTGAACCTTGGTGTTCCTGTGTATAAACAGAATAAATGCTAATATCTTCCTGACAGAGTTGTATAAAGGTTCAACTAAGATAATGTGTGAAATATTAGCTCAATGCCTGGCATGCAATAAATGCTCAATAAGGTTAAATAGTATTATTACTAACTAGAGGCCCGGTGCATGGATTCATGCACTGGTGGGGTCTCTTAGCCTGATATGTGGGGATCAGACTGAAACTGGTTCTCCAACATCCCCTGAGGGGTCCCGGATTGTGAAAGGGCATAGGCCAGGCCGAGGACCCCACGGGTGCATGATTAGGGCTGGGGAGGGACCGTAGGACGGATCCAGGGCCTGTCTGGCCTATCTCATTCAGTTGATATGGTCCGGACACCAGCAGCAAGCTAACCTACTAGTCAGAACATCTGCCCTAGGTAGTCAGTGTGCATCATAGTGACTAGTTGAAAGGTTGAATGGTCGGACAGAGCATATTAGGCTTTAATATATATACTAGAGGCCCGGTGCATGAAATTTGTGCATGGGGGTGTCCCTCAGCCCAGCCTGCACCCTCTCCAATCTGGGACCCCTCAAGGGATGTCCGACTGCCCATTTAGGCCCAATCCCACCGGGCCTAAATGGGCAGTCGGACATCCCTCTCACAATCCAGGACTGCTTGCTCCCAACTGCTCGCCTGCCTGCCTTCCTGATTGCCCCTAACCACTTCTGCCTGCCAGCCTGACCACCCCCTAACCACTCCTCTGCCAGCCTGATTGATGCCTAACTGCTCCCCTTCCAGCCTGTTTGCCCCTAACTGCCCTCCCCTGCAGGCCTGGTACCCCCCAACTGCCCTTCCCTGCAGGCCCAGTTGCCCCCAACTTCCCTCCTCTGCCGGCCTGGTCACCCTTAACTGCCCTCCCCTGCAGGCTTGATCGCCCCCTACTGCCCTCCCTTGCAGGCCTGGTCCCTCCCAACTGCCCTCCCCTGCTGGCCATCTTGTGGTGGCCATCTTGTGTCCACATGGGGGCAGGATCTTTGACCACATGGGGGCAGCCATCTTGTGTGTTGGAGTGATGGTCAGTCTGAATATTACTCTTTTATTAGATAGGATAGAGGCCTGGTGCATGGGTGGGGGCCAGCTGGTTTGCCCTGAAGGGTGTCCCGGATCAGGGTGGGGGTTCCCTTGGGGCATAGGGCGGCCTGGGTGAGGGGCCTGTGGTGGTTTGCAGGCCAGCCATGCTGCCTGGCGACCCAAGTGGAGGCCCTGGTATCTGGGGTTTATTTATCTTCTATAATTGAAACTTTGTAGCCTTAAGTGAAGGCCAAGGCAGGCCAGGGCTGCAGAAGCTTGGCTTCCTCCATCACCAGGGGCAACCCTAGCCTCCTGCTCTCTCCAGCTCCATGGCTGCTGTCATTTTTGCTGGGATTTATTTATCTTCTATCATTGAAACTTTGTAGCCTGGAGTGGAAGCCTGGGCCGGCCAGGGAAGGCAGAAAGCTTGGCTTCCTCCATCGCCGGGGAAACCCAAGCCTCCCTCCTACTCTCTCCCTGGCCGCATCCATCTTGGTTGGGTTAATTTGCATACTAGCTCCTGATTGGCTGGTGGGTGTGGCTTGTGGGTATAATGGAGTGATGGTTAATTTGCATATTACTCTTTTATTTGATAGGATAGACTAGTGGCCCAGTGAATGAAATTCGTGCACAGGCGGGGGTTCCCTCAGCCCAGCCTGCACCCTCTCCAATCGGGGACCCTTTGGGGGATGTCCAGATGCCAGTTTAGGCCCAATCCCAGGGACATCCCTCTCACAATCTGGGACTGCTGGCTCCTAATCTCTCACCTGCCTGCCTGCCTGATCGCCCCTAACTGCCTCTGCCTGCCTGCCTGATCACCCCTAACTGCCTGACCACCCCTAACTGCCTTCCCCTGCAGGCCTGATCTCACCCCCAACTTCCCTCCCCTGCCGGCCAATTTGGTTCTCATTGGTCAGTTTCTATGGCAGTCAGCATCAAAAGCTCCACCTCCTACGCAGCCATTGGCTCCTCACAGTTCACCCAGATTTTGTTCTTATAGGTCATTTTCTATGCCAGTCAGTGTTTCCAGGCCTATCTCTGGGCCTCATCAGAGAGGCTGGGCTGATCAGTAGCCCCCACAGAGGCCCGGGCAGAAACAGAGGTGCAGCTGCTGGTGAAGCCCAGAGATAAAGAGAGAGGCAATAGCTGATCAAGATGGAGGCTGTGGATCAGACCCTGGCTCTAATCTTTGGGCCTCTCTCCGGGCCTGAGCCACAGCCCCCTTGGTAGTCAGTGCTGTGTTGCCGTGCCTGCACCGGTGGCAGTCAGTGCTGGGTCGCCACAACAACCCAGCACTGATTTCAGGACCGACTTGTGGTGTTTGGTCGAGTCTTCAGTCAGTCATTATGGACCCTGGGTTTTTGTATATTAGGATAATTATAAAATGTACATTCTAAGCAAGAGTATGTTTGTATTTGTGTTTATATTACTGTAAATACTTTATACTTCTCTATTGAAGAAAGATCTAGCCAACATGTGGATTCACCTTCCCAGTGTCATTTTGCCAGCACTATAGTTTGCTTTTAAAGTTTTGTTATAGCTAAAACTTGAGTGCCAGAAAACTTGAAAGAGAAGAATTCAAGAGAAGGAATATTATTTTTAATTTTAAATTTTTTAAATTACACTTTCTTGCAATCTAGCCATAAACCTCTTTGGTCAGATCAGTCCAGAGTGGTGCTGAAGAAATCTTTTGCCCTCTCATTGGCCTGAGAAGAGTTGTCAAGAATTGATTTTTCTGTTCCACATTAACAAGCCCATTCCGAGTCATAATGGTTTCTTGGTTAAGTACTTCTGAAACACATATTCTTTAATTGACAGGTTATTTCAGCTCCTCATAACCATTGCCATCTATTATGCTGTGCAATCTCAGTGTTCAACTGCCATTAAATTAATATGTATATATGTAATAGCAACTGCAACTGACCTGAAGAAGTTACTGCACTAAGACGTATGTCTTGCTTTGCCTTTAAATGCAATTTGTTTTAGCCTTTCGGACTTCACAATTGCTGTTGTCTCTGTTTAGAGAGCTCTGTCCCTAATATTTTTCAATGCAAGCCTTTCAGGTCTCAGCCCCCAGGTCACTTCCGCAGTGAGGTCTTCCTTGCTACACACACTAAATTAGCACCTTCTCTTTTCAAGCATTCTTACCCTTCTGAGAATGATGGTTATGGTGATGAAGATGATGATGATGATGATGATGATGATGATGATGATGATTTAATCCTGGACTCATCACCACCCAAAATTATCTTCATCTTTGTTTTCTCACTTTCTATCTATATTTTCCTACTGGCATGAAAGAAGGTACTAAATAAATATTTGGATAAATCATATGGTGATACATCAGAGACGTGATATGTCTCTCCTGGAGGCCTTATAGAATGTGTTATTACTTAAAGTGTATTATTACTCATTCAAGCTCTGCGTTTGCTTAGTTTGTGATTTTAGGCTGTACTTGGATCATCATTAAAATGAGGAGAAATATATAGCAGGGTCTTTTAAACTAGAACCAAAAATTAATAATAGATTCACTTTATTTTTAATATTTCATAAAGGTTGATGAAAATCTGACATTTTATCCATATTATATTTGTGGACAGCAAACACACTATCAATTTTTTGGCTTTGTCTTAGAATTCCATTATCTCAGATTAATTAGCAGTTTTATATCTTTTATTTATAAAAAGGGTGGAAAAGTCAAGCATAATTTAGTTTTCTAGTAAAAACTTATTAAATGGGAAAATAAAAGAATGGGTTATTGGGGCTAAAAAGTCATTGGAGGAATTGATCTCTAAGTGTGTTACCAGCTTCAAAATTTTGTGATTATTAGTACAGAATTCAGGATTCTTAGTTGCAAACAATAGTCCAAACTAGCTACTTCCTGAAGAAGGGGGATTTAATAAAAAAGTAGCAGGTGCCTCACAGAATATGCACAGCAGCCAGTAACAATGACTAAACACATCTTGAGATTACAAAATAGTGATACTCTATTTCTATCTTTGTTAGATCAAATTTTTATACAGAATTTCTTGGTTAAAACTTAACTGGTGGAGAGAGAAAGATCACAAGATATCAAGAGAGGGGCTATAGCTCTTAAATATCCATGGGCGTGTTACACAATGGGAATGGAGATCCCTACCAGATATTTACTATTTGTGAACTTATTTGAATAAGGTATTAGTTTCCTATTGCTGTTTTAACAAATGGCCATTAACTTGGTGGCTTGAAATAATGTACATGTATTTTCTCCCAGTTCTGGAGGTTAGAAGTAGGAAATCAGTGTTACTGAGCCAAAATTAAGGTGGCTGTAGGGCTCCACTCTCTGCATATCTGTAGGGGAGTATCAGTCTCCTTGTATTTTCTTCTAGAGCAGCCGTGGGCAAACTACGGCCCGCGGGCCGGATCGGGCCCGTTCGGCTGTTCTCTCCGGCCCGTGTAGCCCAAAGAGCAGAGGGTTCTCTTGCTCTCCCCCCCCCCCCCCGCCCGCTCCTTCACCAGCAGCAGTGTTAACATGGCAACGTCGGGAAACACGGCCGCAGCTCCTTCTTCTGAGTGGGCGGATTTATATCCCCATTCAGTAGAAGGAACAACCTCTCCATCTTCCAGAGGCTCCTTGGAATGCCCGCGGACGCGTCCCCCGACATCACCCTGGGAATGCGGAGACACGTTATCGTGGTGATGGAGGGAGACACGCCCCTGGAGAGCACAGTATCAGAGCATTAGCTAAAAAGGAGACCAACAACACCGTTCCCACTGAAGTTGATGTTTTAAAGACCAAAAACCTTTCAACCCAGTCTACATTGCCATCTACATCTACGTCCCAGGCATAATTTGGAAGTTGCACTAAAGAAAATGTTTAATTTACTGTTTACACATTTTGTTCTTTTCTATTTGTTTTAGTTTTAAATTATTTTATTATATTCAAGTTTAATTGGAAAGGCTTTTGTACCTTTCCTTTATTAGACAATTTTATTTTGCCTTTGCCATCTTCAATAGAAGGTATGTTATTGTGCTATGATTCCTCCATTTTTTGAAGTTTCAGATTATAATAATTAGTGTTTACATTCTTCTTGTTAAAATGTTTGAAATGAATAAAACTATTGAAAT
Source organism: Plecotus auritus (assembly GCF_963455305.1). NCBI lineage: Eukaryota > Metazoa > Chordata > Mammalia > Chiroptera > Vespertilionidae > Plecotus > Plecotus auritus. The sequence continues at coordinate 142,743,479 of NC_137784.1, read as the reverse complement.
TAAAAAAAAAAGACCGTACCCTTTTAGGTAATGATGTTTACTTTGAATTTATATTAGTTCACACAAACACTCCATCCATGCTTTTGTTCCGGCCCTCTGGTCCAGTTTAAGAACCCATGGTGGCCCTCGAGTCAAAAAGTTTGCCCACCCCTGTTCTAGAGCCTCAATTTTTGGTTCAAGGCCCAAACCTCCATCTTCAAAACCAGCAGTAGAATCTTGCTTCAGTTGTTACATTTGTAATCTTTTCCTGTAGTGGTATCTCCCTCCGCTTCCCTTTTATTGGACATGTGATCATATTGGGCTCACTCAGGTAATCCAGGATAATCTCTCCATCTCAGAATCCTTAATATAATCCACCTATAAAGTCTCTTTAGTCATGTAAGGTCAAATATCCATAGATTCCAGGGATTAGGACATGGATTTCTTGGGGGCCATTATTCAACCTACTATAGTCTCTCTCTTATATTAGACTTTCAGCTTTAAGAGGGCAATATCTGCATTTATTTTTGTATACTGTGTGCTTAACAGACTCTATTGACCTATAGTAGAAACTTAGAAAATATCTTCTAATGAGTGAATACTATTCAGCATATTTTTGAAGGATTATTAACCACACTACAGGCCCAGTACATGAAAATTCATGTACTGGATGGGGGGTCCCTCAGCCCGGCCTGCCTCCTCTCACAGTCCAGGAGCCCAGCGATCAGGGTAAGGCAACATCCTCATCACACCTCTGCTGCTGCCACTGCTGGCAGTGCAAGCCTTGGCCGGCCCTAGTTACCTGAGGCTTGGGCAGCCCTGGGCAGCTGGGCGGCCGCCATCCGAGGCTTGCCTGCACCTCGGGCATCAGCTGGGCAGCTGACATCGGAGGCTTGCCTGCACCTCAGGCTGGCCATGGGCAGCTGGGAGGCTGAGAGTGGGTCTGGCCACACCATGCGCCTCTTGCCCCCTCAACTGGGCTGAAAGGACTGTGGGACTCCAGCGGCAGGAGCAAGGAGCAGCCGGACCCACCTGAGTGTGGTTCCAGGTGCACCACATGCCTGCTACCCCCCTGGCAGGGCTGAAAGGACTGGGGGACTCCAGCCGGGCTGAGGGGATTGGGCGCCGCCATCTTGTGTCTATGGGTACTTCCATCTTTGTGATAATGTGATGGTCAATTTGCATATTCCCTCTTTATTAGATAGGATTTAGTCCCTTTTTAAGACATTAGTTTTATAGTTATTTTCTTGGAATTATGATTGAACACTTTAAACTTTCATTTACTAATCCTTTATAGAATAAATTTACACTTAGCACTAACATTACTTAGTATCAGCACTAATATTTAACAGGTATTCAATAAATGATTTATATGAATTTAGGGCTGTAGAATAATTTATGCTAATCTTTATTTCACAAAGGAGGGAATGGAGATCTAGGAAACAGAAAATGATTTCTTTAAGAGTAGACTGTGAAAGAGAGGTCTATTTAGGATTTGAACTGAGATTGTGTTCATTGCACCAAGTGAAATCATGTGATACATTGAGGTCCTTCATATCACTTACAAATTGTAAGACTAGGAGAAAGTATTTTTTTCTTTTTATGCTTTATTTATACATTTTATGAAATGAAAGCAATATATGCTTTTAATATTTGTGGTAAAGATTAAACTACACAATGCCTGCAAATACATCTAAGGCTCCAAAAAATGCTACTGACTCTTGCTCTTCCCCTAAATCATTGATAGAATATTTAGGCATCTGAGCACATTTCTTATTTGTGACTTTCTTTCAAGAGAAAGCACTAAACCCAGAAAGGAAATACTATAAAAGAGATTCCCAAAAGGGATATAATTCAAAGAGGATTATGGATATTTCAGAATTCTTAAAAATAGATTTTTAGGATCTAAATGCTGACTTATTCTTAGTTGTAATGGCTAGCACAGCTAATTTACCCTTAGAGCTCAAATTGCTCAATATCTCAAAGCTAACAGACATAAAAGGTAAAGATTTAGCAGCTTGATTTTTACCTGTAAGTATTTGTTAAGAACGGTATCTTAAGGAATTTAGTCCTACCATTGTCCCTCAAGATGGGAAATCATAATTCCATAATACTACTTAGTATTACTTAATGTCTTAGGTAAAAATGAATCGTAAAAATGATAGTTTAGAGGTTTCTGTCAGAAAGCCCCTTAATCTTACTGCAACACAGAAGGAAAGAAAAGATCATGAACCCTGAGTGACATAACAGAACTTGTCACAATTACAGAAAGCTAAAACAGGGAAAGGAGGCCTCTGGGAACATTTATCATAGACATAACTAAATAAATAAATAGCAGTGTTTGTTTTTGTTTTTTGGGTTTTTTTTTTGTTTGTTTGTTTGTTTTTTTAGAAAATTAGAGGCTCCATCACTGGAAGGCTTATACAAGGATGTTCACTGTTGCATTGTTTATAAAAGGAAAAAAAATGGGAAGCATCTAACTATTCACTGATGAGTGGTAAAATAAGTCATTGTGCATTGATATTTGGGAATATGACACAGTGGTTAAAAATACAATGATGTAGGTCACTGTCTGCCTTCATAAAAAGAAAAGAAATATGCTCTTAAATGGAAAATGCAAACTATTTATGTTAAAACAAGAAAAAACATAAATTACTTATTTCTGCTTTATTTATACAGAAAAACACCTAAAACCATCCTAATATATAAAAACACTGGGTTGTAACGACCAGTAACAACCAGAGGCTGACCAGCCAGAAGTAAGTGCTGGCACCACCATCAAGTAAGGAGAAAAGGGGCAATCAAGCAGGCAGGCAGAAGGGTTAGGGGTTATCAGATAGGCAGACCACTGGTTAGGGGTGATCAGGTAGGCAGGAAAGCGGTTAGGGGAGAACACATGGGCAGAGAGACCCTCGCCCCCAAGCAAGCATTATGGGCAATCAGGCAGGCAGGCAGAGTGGTTAGGGGTAATAAGGTAGGTAGACCAGCAGTTAGGGGTGATCAGAAAGGGAGGGAATTGGGTATGGGAGATCAGGTTGGCCGGCCAGCAGTTAGGGGTGATCATCTAGGCAGGCAAGTTGTTAGGGGATATCAGGTAGGCAGGCCAGTGCTTACGGGTTATCAAGTAGGCAGGCTAGCAGTAAGAGAAAATCAAGTAGGCAGACAGCCCTTCCCTGGGCTGGCCCCGCCCCCAAACAAGTGGTTAGGGGCAATCAGGCAGGCAGGCAGAGTGATTAGGGGTGATCAGGTAGGCAGCTCAGTGGTTGGAGGAGATCAGTTAGGCAGAGCAGCTATTAGGGGTGTTCAGGTAGGCAGGCAAGTGGTTAGGGGAGATCAAGTAGGTGGGCCAGTAGTTAGGGGTGATCAGGTAGGCAGACCAGCAGTTAGGGGTGATCAGATAGGCAGACGGCCCCACCCCCAAGCAAGTGGATAGGGCCAATCAGGCAGACAAGCAGAGTGGTAAGAGATGATCAGATAGGCAGACCAGCAGTAAGGGGTGATCAGGTAGGCAGACCAGCAGTTAGGGGTGATCAGGTAGGCAGATGGCCCCTCATCAAACTGGCCCCACTCCCAAGCAAGCAGATAGGGGCAATCAGGCAGGCAGGCAGAGTCGTTAGGGGTGATCAGGTAGGCAGACCAGCAGTTAGGGATGATCAGGTAGGCAGACGGCCCCTCATCAAACTGGCCCCACTCCCAAGCAAGCAGATAGGGGCAATCAGGTAGGCAGGCAGAGTTGTTAGGGGTGATCAGGTAGGCAGGTAAGCAGTTAGGGGAGATCAGGTAGGCAAATGGCCCTGTACTGGGCTGCTCCTGTGCCCAAGCAAGCCTTAGGGGCAATCAGACAGGCAGGCAGAATAGTTAGGAGTGATCAGGTAGGTAGACCAGTGGTTAGGGTTGATCAGGAAGTCAGGCAAGTAGTTAGGGGAGATCTGTAGGCAGGCCAGCATTTAGGGGTGATCAGGTAGGCAGGCAAGTGGTTAAGGGAGATCAGGTAGGCAGACCAGTAGTTAGGGGTGATCAGGTAGGCAAATGGCCCTTCGCTTGGCTGGCCCTGACCCCAAGCAAGCCGTTAGGGGCAATAGGCCAGGCAGGTAGAATAGTTTGGGGTGATCTGGTAGGCAGACCAGCGGTTAGGTGTGAGCAGGTAGGCAGACCAGATGTCAGTGGTGATCAGGTAGATAGTTGGCCCCTCGCAGGGCTGGACCTGCCCACAAAGAAGCCGATAGGGGCAATCAGGCAGGCAGTCACAGTGGTTAGGGGTGATCAGGTAGCAGACTAGCAGTTAGGGGAGATCAGGTAGACAGATGGCCCCTTGCCAGGCTGGCCCCATCCCAAGCAAGCATTAGGGGTAATCAGGCAGGCAGGCTGAGTGGTTAGGAGTGATCAGGTAGGCAGACCAGCGGTTAGTGGTGATCAGGTAGGCAGATGGCCCCTTGCCCGGCTGGCCCTGCCACCAAGCAAGCTGTTAGGGGCAATAAGGCAGGCAAGCCATGGGGTTAGCGATGAGAAGGTTGGCAGAGTAGTGGTTAGTGGTGATCAGGTAGGCAGGCAAGTGGTTAGGGGAGATCAGGTAGGCAGACAGCCCCTCTCTGGGCTGGTCCCGCCCCCAAGCAAGCAGTTAGGGGCAATCAGACAGGGATGCAGAGTGATTAGGGTTGATCAGGTAGGCAGACCAGTGGCTAGGGGTGATCAGGTAGGCAGCCCAGTGGTTAGGGGTGATTAGGTAGACAGGCAAGTGGTTATGGGAGATCAGGTAGGCACACAGCCCCTCGATGAGCTGGCCTCTCCCCCAAGCAACTGGATAGTGGCAATCAGGCAGGCAAGCAGAGGGGTTAGGGGTGATCTGGTAGGCAGACCTGCGGTTAGGGGTGATCAGGTAGGCAGACAAGTGGTTAGGGGTGATCAGGTAGAAAGACCAGCAGTTAGGGTTGATCAGGTAGGCAGACCGCCCCCCTTCAGGTTGTCCCCACCCCCAAGCAAGTGGATAGGGGCAATCAGGCAGGCAGGCAGAGTGTTTTGGGGTGATCAGGTATGCAGACCAGCGGTTAGGGATGATCAGGTAGGTAGACCAGCGGTTAGGGGAAATCAGTTAGGTAGGCAAAATGGTAGGTGAGATCAGGTAGGCAGACAGCCCCTTATAGGGCTGGCCCTGACTCCAAGCAAGCCATTAGGGGTCATCAGGCGAGCAGGCAGAGTAGTTAGGGGTGATCAGGTAGGCAGACCAGCGGTTAAGGGTGATCAGGTAGATAGATGGCCCCTAGCCAGGCTGGCACCGCCCCCAAGCAAGTGGTTAGGGGCAATAAGGCAGGCAAGCAGAGTGGTTAGAGGTGATCAGATAGGCAGACCAGTAGTTAGGGGCGATCAGGTAGGCAGACCATTGGTTAAGGGTGATCAGGTAGATAGTCAGCCCCTCTAATGGCTGGACCCACCCACAAGGAAGCATATAGGGGCAATCAGGCAGGCTGTCACAGTTGTTAGGGGTGATCAGGTAGCAGACTAGCAGTTAGGGGAGATCAGGTAGACAGATGGCCCCTTGCCAGGCTGGCCCCAACCCCAAGCAAGCGTTAAGGGTAATCAGGCAGGCAGGCTGAGTGGTTAGAGGTGATCAGGTTGGCAGACCAGTGGTTAGGAGTGATCAGGTAGGCAGGCAAGTGGTTAGGAGAGATCAGGTAGGCAGACAGCCCCTCGTCAGGCTGGCCCTGCCCCCAAGGAAGCGGTTAGGGGCAATCAGGATGGCAGGCAGTGTGGTTAGGGGTGATCAGGTAGGCAGACCAGTGGTTAGGAGAGATCAGGTAGGCAGACAGCCCCTCGTCAGGCTGGCCCTGCCCCCAAGGAAGCGGTTAGGGGCAATCAGGATGGCAGGCAGTGTGGTTAGGGGTGATCAGGTAGGCAGACCAGTGGTTAGGGATTATCAGGTTGGCAGACCAGCTGTTAGAAGTGATCAGTTAGGCAAGCAAGTGGTTAGGGGTGATCAGGTAAGCAGACCATCCCTTGCTGGGCTGGCCCTGCCCCCAAGCAAGTGGTTAGGGGCATTCAGGCAGGCAGGCCAAGGGGTTAGGTGTGATCATATAGGCAGACCAGTGGTTAGGGGTGATCAGGTAGGCAGGCAAGTGGTTTATGGAGATCAGGTAGGCAAATGGCCCCTCAGAGCACTGGCCCTGCCCCCACACAAGCCTTAGGGGCAATCAGGCAGACAGCCAGATTGGTTAGCATTGGTCAGGTAGGCAGAGCAGTGGTTAGGGGTGATCAGGTAGGCAGGCAAGTGGTTAGGGGAGATCAGGTAGGTAGACAGCCCCTCGCTGGGCTGGCCCCACTCCCAAGCAAGGGGTTAGGGGCAATCAGGCAGGCAGGTAGAGTGATTAGGTGTGGCCAGGTAGGCAGCCCATCGGTTAGGGGTGATCAGGTAGGCAGACCATCAGTTAGGGGTGATCAGGTAGGCAGATGGCCCCTCACCGGGCTGGCCCCACCCCCAAGCAAAAGGATAGGGGCAATCAGGCAGGCAAGCAGTTGTTAGGGGTGATCAGGTAGGTAGAACGGAGGTTAGGGGTGATCAGCTAGGTAGGCAAGTGTTTAGGGGAAATCTGGTAGGCAGGAAAGTGGTTAGGAGTGATCAAGTAGGTACGCAAGTGTTTAGGGCAGATCAGGTAGGTAGACAGCCCCTGGCTTGGTGGTCCCCACCTCCAAGCAAGCAGTTAGGGGCAATAAGGCAGGCAGGTCAGTGGTTAGTGGTGATCAGGTAGGCAGACAGCCCCTCACTGGACTGGCCCCTCTCCGAAGCAAATGGTTAGGGGAAATCAGGCAGGCAAGCAGAGTGGTTAGTGGCGATCAGGTAGGCAGACCCATGGTTAGGGGTTATCAGGTAGGTAGGCAAGCAGTTTGGGGTGATCAGGTAGGCAGACGGCCCCTCGCAGGTCTGGCCCCATCCCCCAGGAAAGAAAGAGGGAGGCCCAGGCCAGCTAATTCGTTGCATTCCAGCCTGTCTCCTGCAGAGGGAGGCCACCCCTGGCAGGGGATGGGTGGCAGTGCTACACCGATGGTATGCAGTGGCTTTGGCGGGGGTGGGGCCAGCTGCCTTTAGCCTGGCGAAGGAAAGCTCCAATAGAACCTGGTCTCAGGCTAGGCCTAGGGACCATACCCGAGGGGTCCCAGATTGTGAGCGGGTGCAGGCCAGGCTGAGGGAACCCCCTAAGTGCAAGAATTTACATGCACCAGGCCTCTAGTCTATATATATAAAGAGCCAAGGTCCATAATGTCCAAAACAATCAGAGGGATGACCAAATGTCAGGCTGCGTACACAGCAGGCTCAGGTGGGTGGGGGCTGGCAAGCAGGTTGAACTGCTGACCTATCGGAGAGAGAGAGAGGAGAGGCTATTCAGCAGCCAACCCAGGCTGCTGGCAAGGCCAAGAGAGAAGAGCAGGGTGTGATCTGCTGATCAGCCCTTGTCTCTCTCTCTTCGACTTCCTTGCAGACAAAGCCATGGGGGTGGGGACTCAGGTAGTGGCAGTTAGGGGTGATCAGGCCAGCAGGGGAGGGCAGTTGGGGGCAAGATCAGGCTGGCAGGGTAGGGAAGTTGGGGATGAGTGGCAGTTCTGTGATTGGATGCAACGAACAAGAAGGATTTTGGCTTTATTCATATTATGTCATTTGTAAAATATGATAAAATCTGTTTTTGCTATGCTAATTATTAATCATTATATTATGACTTGAGGCCTGGTGCATGAAATTCATGCACGGTGGGGGGGTGTCCCTTAGCCCAGCCTGCACCCTCTCCAATCTGGGACCCCTCAAAGGATGTCCAACTGCCTGTTAAGGCCCGATCCCACGGAGATCAGGTCTAAACTGACAGTCGGACATCCCTCTCACAATCCAGGACTGCTGGCTCCCAACCACTCGCCTGCCTGCCTTCCTGATTGCCCCTAGCAGCTTCTGCCTGCCAGTCTGATCACCCCCTAACCATTCCCCTGCCAGCCTGATTGATGCCTAACTGCTCCCCTGCCGGCCCAATAGCCCCTAACTGCCCTTCCCTGCCAGCCTGTTCACCTCTAACTGTCCTCCCCTGCAGGCCTGGTCGCCCCCAAATGCCCTCCCCTGCTGTCCCGGTCACCCCTAACTGCCCTCCCCTGCCAGCCTGGTCACCCCTAACTACCCTCCCCTGCCAGCCTGGTCTCCCCTAACTGCTCTCCCCTGCTGGCCTGGTCACCTCCAACTGCCCTCCCCTGCAGGCATGGTTCCCCCCAACTGTCCTCCCCTGCAGGCCTGGGTCCCCCCCAACTGCCCTCCCCTGCAGGCCTGGGCCCCCCCCTACTATCCTCCCCTGCTGGCCTGATCGCCCACAACTGCCCTCCCCTTCCGGCTATCTTGTGGTGGCTATCTTGTGTCCACATGGGGGCGGCCATCTTGTGTGTTGGAATGTTGGTCAATTTGTATATTACCACTTTATTATATAGGATAACTTGGCTGAAATAGGATTCTACTTGGAAATCACTACTTAATGGTATTTTTTAAAAGACTGGTCCTTTCTCCTCTGACATCCAATATGTTAGTGTTAAGATGATTCTCAAGCCCATAGAAATTACTATTTTCTTTATCTCTCTGGAAAGTTTTAGAGCTGTTTTCTTTATAATCAGTGTATTCAAATATTACAGTGTTTTTAAATCTCACGTGGTGGACCTTCTAATTAAAGAATCATCTCTCTCCTCAGGTTTTGGAAAGTTTCTTATTTAGTCACTAAATTTCTTCTTTGCAGTTTCTTTGGTATATATTTCTGAAACTTAAGAAACTGTTTCTCTATATATTTAATATTTTTTCATAATTGTATGCACTTTGTCTTTTGGTTAATGTTCTGGGAAAATTTCTTTTCTTAATTTATTTTTATTTTCCAGCATTACTAGTATATAGATATAATTGATACATAGCATATTATTTAAATTGAAAATTGTACAAATTACATAACAATCTACTAAGGACATTGGCAAAACATAAAGCCTTGAAAAGGTAAATACTTTTTAATTTTTTTAATTTATTTTTATTGTTGAGGATATTATAGATATCCCCTTATTTTCCCCCTTCTTTTCCTACTCTGCTTGGCTCCCACCTGCCCCAGGCATTCACTGCACTTCACTGTCTGTGTCCATGGGTTATGAATATCTACACTAATAAAAGAGATGCATGCAAATTGACCATCTGTCCACTACACCCACCAGCCAATCAGGAGCAACTATGCAAATTAACCCAACAAAGATGGTAGTGGCCACAAAGCTGGAGTGAGCAGGAGGCTTAGGTTGCTCCTGGCGATGGAGGAAACCAAGCGTCCAGCCCGCCCTGGCCACCGCTGAAGGAGTAGTTGAGGGTCTGGGTTGCCGGGGCGACCCAGGCTTCCAGCCCTCCCTGGCATCCGCTCAAGGAGGGGCTGGGAAAAAAAAAGGGGCTGGGAGCCTGGTTCACCGGGGGGGCATGGCCAGCCTGAAAACAGCCCTCAGCCCCTTACCCAGGCTGGCCACGCCCCCATGGAGTAAGAGTCCCCACTGGGGGCCTGGCCAGCCTGCAAACAACCATCAGCCCCTCACCCAGGCTGGCCAGGCACTCCAGTGACCACCTCCACCCTGAAGGGGGTGTGTCCAGCTTGAAAACAGTCCTTAGCCCATCACCCAGGCTAGCCATGCCCCCCCAGTGGGGACCCTCACCCCATGGGGGCATGGCCAGCCTGCAAACCACCACAGGCCCCTTGCCCAGGCTGCCCCACACCCCACGGGAACTCCCACCCTGATCCGGGACACCCTTCAGGGCAAACCAGCCAGCTCCCACCAGTGCACCAGGCCTCTATTTATACTAATAAAAGGGTAATATGCTAATTAGACTGGGAGACCTTCCAGGAGACCTTCTGGATGTTCTTCTGGACAAAGCCATGATGGTGGGGCCAAGGTAGAGGCAGTTAGAGGCCAAGAGGGGAGGGAAGTTGTGGGTGATCAGGCCAGGATGGGACAGCAGTTTGGGGTGATCAGGCTGGTGGGGGGGCCGTTGTAGGTGATCAGGCCAGTGGGGGGAAGCAGTTGGGAGTGAGCAGACCAGCAGGGAGGCCAGTTGAGGGTGAGCAGGCCATCAGTGGGGGTCAGTTGTGGGTGATCAAGACAGCAGGAGGGGGGGCACAGTTTAGAGTGAGCAGGCCAGCAGGGGGGCAGTTGGGGGCAAGCAGGCCAGTGGGGAGGGGAGGTGGGGGCAAACAGGCCAGCACAGGGGGCAGTGGGGGGCAAGCAGGCCAGCAGGGGGGGCAGTTGGGGGCAAGCACACTGGCATGGGGGGCAATTGGGGGCGAGCAGGCCGGCAGGCAGAGTGGTTAGGGGCAATCAGGCAGGCAGGCAGGTGAGCGGTTAGGAGCCAGCAGTCCTGGATTGTGAGAGGGATGTCCGACTGCGGGTTTAAGCCCAATCCCTGTAAACCAGCAGTAGGACATCCTTCAAGGGGTCCCAGTTTGGAGAGGGTGCAGGCCAGGCTGAGGGACACCCCCTTCCCTGGGCACAAATTTTCATGCACTGGGCCACTAGTCCTATATAATAAAAGGGTAATATGCAAATTGACCGTAATAGCAGAACAAGTGGGAATGACTGGTCGCTATGATGCAGACTGACCACCAGGCCAGCACAGAGGGCAGACACTCAATGTAGGAGCTTCCCCCTGGTGGTCAGTGCGCTCCCACAGGGGTAGCTCCACTCAGCCCCAAGCCTAGCTGATGGCTGCGAGCACAGCGGAGGTGGAGGGAGCCTTTAAGGATGTCCAACTGCAGATGCCCTGGGCTGCCAGAGGGATGTCTGACTACTAGGCACGATCCCCAGGGGAGTGGGCCTAAGCCAGCAGGTGGACATCCCCCAAGGGGTCCCAGACTGCGAGAGGGTGCAGGCCAGGCTAAGGGACTCCCCAAAGTGCACAAATTTTCGTGCACTTGGCCTCTAGTATGCATATAAGCTCTTTGGTAAATTTCTTCCTGCATCCCCCCTCCCTCTGAGAATCATCAGTCTGGTCCATGTCTCTGGATCTATTTTGTTCATTAGATTCCATATATAAGTGAAATCATGCGATCTTTGTCTTTCTTTGACAGGCTATTTCTGAACCTCAACAATTTTTTATTAAACTTGATATTGCAGTAATCATATTTTTAATTTCAAAGACATATTTGTTGATTGTGGATCATTCCTTTTACCCTTGTATCCTCTTCTTGTTTCATGTATGCAAAACTGCCACAAATCTCTTTGTGAACACTGATTTTCTTTTAAGTTTTCATCTTCTTCTAAAATTATCAGATGGGGTGCAGTCAGGGAGGTGACTGTTATGCCAAGATTTCCCAAACTTCAAAATTGGAAGGCTGTCTTCTGAGCCACCCTAATCAATCATAGATGCCATAATGTAGCCCAGATATTTTGATTTCTTTTACTTGGAGAGCCTTTCTTTATATTTTGAAAAATGGGGAATGTGCAACATATTGTATGCTGTTTTAATGCATTTGTTGGGGAGAGACTGAGGTAACCAACCATTACATGTATAGTTCTTGCTTTTATCATCACTTCTTACTCCTGCACCTATCATGACTGCAGCTTCCATGCTAAACTCCAATTTTGGCTTTTCTAAGTCAGTTATTCCTCCTTCCTTACCCTGTATCCCATCCCTGTGTAGAAAGTCTTGGGCTCAGTTTTCTCCTCTTTACTTCATGTGCTATTTTTCTATTCTCTTTTTGTATTTTAGAAATATGTTGACATCCTTTATCTGATAATGAACGGAATTCCACATTTTTATTGTTAAAGGTTCATCCTGCTTCAATAGTTTTGTTATTATTTGAATAGAATTTCTTGAGGGAGAAGACAATAGCTTGTGGTCATTTGCCATTTTTTAGCAAAAGAAAGGCTTTGGGGTGTTTTGGGTTATAGAAGAAGAAGAATGGTGAAAGACGATCATTCTTTTGATTATTTCTATTCTGTAGTAATACTTTTTTCTGGTCAAAACTAACATGCATCTTGTATGACTTTTAATAGTCCTATAGTAAGGTAAAACGAGGCCTTTTAAGACCTTTCATAAGAGTGTATGTGTCTGATGGTTTCTTTGTATATTATTGGAAGCTTATCAAGAACCATGGCTCCTACAAATGGGGGGTTAGTTTGTAACAAAAGTTCTAAAAATAGATATGTAATACTTGAAATGAATCTGATCTCTGAACTTGGGGGAAGGTGGGGGGAGGGGGTAATTTAAAGAAGGAAAGGAAAATAATGATCTTGGTTATATAGCAATAATATTATCTTAACCTTAGGTTACAAGTATGACAAGATGACAAAAGGCTAAATGCAAATATCTATTTCACAATGTTGCCTATGAGGCACAAAGATAAATGTGAAAAACTTTCCAGGAAGAAAAGTAGTATCATTTTTTTAGCGATGATCAAACACTAAATGACAATAATTTGACTCTACTCAGCCATTACTGCTTAATGTCCTCGGCAGGCCGCATGTGGCCCGCGGGCCGTAGTTGTCATCAGCACATCTATCAGGTAACCAGCGTCGCCCAAGGCTTGCACTGCCGGCAGTGGCAGCAGCAGAGGTGTGATGGGGGCGTCACCTTCCCCTGATCACCGGGTTGCCTCCTGCCCCTGGGGGCTCCCTGACTGAGAGGGGGCAGGCCAGGCTGAGGGACCCCCTTCCAGTGCATGAATTTTTATAAATATGATGATCAGTTGTCATCAGCACATCTCTTTTCCTCCATCTTGCTGTTGGCCAGTAACAAACATGGTTTTCTGGTCTTCCTTCCCAGCTACGTACATGCACTGGCTTCCTTGATCTTGGAATATCCTTTAGGAAATCCTCCTAAAACCAGTGAAAAGTATTTGAGCATTTGGCTCCTCCTTATCTAGGTGGTTATTTAATCCTCAGTTTCTATCTTTCATTATTCATCAGATCCCAGGTGAGAAATACCCTTGTTTACAATTGAAACTACTATATTTCCAAGCAAAATGAGCCATTGATTTATGTATAAAACAACACCATGCTTCAAATTTTCTCTGGTCACTTCTGGGCAAGGAGAATAAATATATTACTCTCAGTGGTCATGGTCTAAGAGGCCAAAGTTAGCCTTTCTTTTCACAGATAATAGATTTATTGAATTTTAGAGATGAAAGAATCCTCACTAGTATTCATTTCACAGATGAAAAAACTGAGGCCTCAGAGACATAGTACTTTACCCAAGGTCAAGTGTTTAGTTTGTCAAAAATATGGGTTTAGCTGAAACCAGTTTGGCTCAGTGGATAGAGCGTTGGCCTGCGGACTGAAAGGTCCCGGGTTCGATTCCGGTCAAGGGCATGTACCTTGGTTGCGGGCACATCCCCAGTGGGAGGTGTACAGGAGGCAGCTGATCGATGTTTCTCTCTCATCGATGTTTCTAGCTCTCTATCCCTCTCCCTTCCTCTCTGTGAAATATAAATAAAATATATTTAACAAAAAAAAAATATGGGTTTAAAACCCTTGTCCTCTGTCTATTATATTCAGTGCTTCTTTCATAATAATAAAAATAATACTAACAGCGAAATTTCTATAGAAACTAAGTGCCAATCTTACATTACCATTTTAACATCTCTCAGGTATGTATGACTATTATTATACCCATCTGACAGATAAGAAAGATAAAGCAGAGAATTGGTAAATAATCTATCCAAGGCCAGGAAAAATTCAAAGACCTAGGATTCAAAACCAAGCCATCTGGCTCCAGATTCTATATGCTTCTCCATTACACTATTCTGCTTCTTTACATGGGGAGGCTCTCATTTCAGTGGCTGTGTTTCTAAAACAGGGGTGGGCAAACTTTTTGACTCGAGGGCCACAATGGGTTCTTAAACTGGACCGGAGGGCAGGAGCAAAAGCATGGATGGAGTGTCTGTGTGAACTAATATAAATTCAAAGTAAAGGAGCGGAGGGGAGAGCAAGAGAACCCTCCGCTCTTTTGGCTCCACGGGCCAGATAGAACAGCCGAACAGGCCGGATCCGGCCCGCGGGCCGTAGTTTGCCCATGGCTGTTCTAAAATGAGACTTTTCTCACTAACTTTCAGTGTGATAAATAGGATAAATAACACCCTAAGCAAGAAGTACTTCACCTGAGGCGTAGTCAATGATCAATTGGGCAGGAAAACCAAGCAACTTGGGTAAGGAAATGATAAAGAAGAGAAATAAGGAATACTTTCCATTTGAACCCAGGCATAAGCTGCAGAGACACTGGAGCACAGCTGGAATATTGCCATTGGAAAATGAAATAATCAAACATGGCTAGAGTTACCTAGAGTTGCAGAAGAGTTTGTATTCTCTTTTTCTCACTAGGCATCTTGCCAGCTGCTCCTAAAAACACAGGGCATGCCCAGCCTGTGTGGCTCAGTGGTTGAGCGTCGACCTATGAACCAGGAGGTCACGGTTTGATTCCCGGTCAGGGCACATGCCTGGTTGTGGGCTTGATTCCCAGTAGGGGGCGTGCAGGAGGCAGCCGATCCATGACTCTCTCTCATCATGGATGTTTCTATCTCTCTGTCCCTCTCCCTTCCTCTCTGAAATCAATAAAAATATATTTTTAAAAAGCAGGTAATGTCTTCTGCTGCACTTTCAGACTCTGTACATACTAATATAACTAGATCTGCGAACCATTCATCACTGTAAAACTTTGCCTTGCAGGCGCAAATGAAAAACTTGGTACCAACTTTTGTTTTAACTATAGACCCATGCAGAAGTCTGTGAGTAGAAATGCATTTAGTTCACCCTTGTAAGGGAAGCCAGCTCAAAACACCTAAAACCCTCACAAAAAATAACTGTATCAGCCCTAACCAGTTTGGCTTAGAGGATAGAGCGTCGGCCTTCGGACTGAAGGGTCCCGGGTTCTATTCCGGTCAAGGGCATGTACCTTGGTTGCAGGCACATCCCCAGTGGGAGGTGTGCAGGAGGCAGCTGATCGGTGTTTCTCTCTCATCAATGTTTCTCACTCTCTATCCCTCTCCCTTCCTCTCTGTAAAAAATCAATAAAATATATTTAAAAAATAACTGTATCAGTTATCTACTGCTGCATAACAAACCACTCCAGTATGTAATGGCTTGAAACAACAAATCACATTCATTAGTCCATGGATTGGTTGGCTGGTTCTTATGTTAATTTTGCCTGGAATCACTTATGTAGCTATATTGAGCAGATAGGGCTGGTGCAGCCGTGGGCAAACTACGGCCTGCGGGCCGGACCCGGCCCGTTCGGCTGTTCTATCCGGCCCGCGGAGCCGAAAGAGCGGAGGGTTCTCTTGCTCTCCCCTCCGCTCCTTTACTTTGAATTTATATTAGTTCACACAGACACTCCATCCATGCTTTTGTTCCGGCCCTCCGGTCCAGTTTAAGAACCCATTGTGGCCCTCGAGTGAAAAAGTTTGCCCACCCCTGGGCTAGTGAGATCTGAGTTCTGTTTAAAATAGCTGGGAGGGCTAGGCCTCTTTCCACATGGCTTTTCATCTCAGACTTTCTGCGGCATGATTGTATTAGGTTTCCAAGAGAGCAAAATAAGAAGCTGTAAGACCTCATAGGGCCTTAGTCCAGAGCTTGGGCAGCATTGTTTCTGTCATGTTCTATTGGCCCAAGCAATGTAAAAGGCCAACCTTCATTCAGTGTTACAGGAGACCGCACAAGTCCATGAATTCAGGCTGGTATGATGCATTGGAGGTTATTTTACAGCAATCTAACACTCAGGACTTTTTAAAGCTAGACCAGTCTTTCTGTTCTATGATTGGTTGGTGTAGCAGCAGCTTAAGCAAGAGAAGTTAGCATTCATTACTGAGGTCCCTTTCCCAAAAAGGCATCATGTCAAATGAAATATAAGAAATATAGTTATGTATTGAGTATTTCCTTATTTTAATACAGTGGTCAGCAAACTGCAGCTCGCGAGCCACATGCGGGTCTTTGGCCCCTTGAGTGTGGCTCTTCCACAAAATACCACGGCCTGGGTGAGTCTATGTTGAAGAAATGGCGTTAGAAGAAGTTTAAGTTTAAAAAATGTGACTCTCCAAAGAAATTTCAATCGTTGTACTGTTGATATTTGGCTCTATGGACTAATGAGTTTGCCGACCACTGGGCTAATATGTAAAAACCCTGGGTCCCTCATATCCACAACGACCGGAGGCTCAGCCAACTGGAAGTCACTCCTGCAGTCAGCGCTGGGTTGCCGTGGAGACCCAGCACTGACTGCTATGGCTGCAGGCATGGTGACCCAGCGCTGACTACAGGACTGACTTCCAGTTGGTTGAGCCTCCGGTCGTTGTGGATGTGACGGACCCAGTGTTTTTATATATTAGCCCAGTGGTCGGCAAACTCATTAGTCCACAGAGCCAAATATCAACAGAACAACAATTGAAATTTCTTTTGAGAGCCACATTTTTTAAACTTAAACTTCTTCTAACGCCACTTCTTCAAAATAGACCATGGTATTTTGTGGAAGAGCCACACTCAAGGGGCCCAAGAGGAGCATGTGGCTCGCGAGCTGCAGTTTGCCGACCAGTGCACTAGGATGTGCTGAAGAGGAGGCAGCACTGTAAAGAGAGAATGGAATGGAATGGAATGGAATGGAATGGAATGGAATGGAATGGAATGGAATGGAATGGAATGGAGGGGAGGGGAGGGGAGGGGAAGGGAGGGGAAGGAAGGGGAGGGGAGTGTAGGGGAGGATGAGTGTGGTGTTGTGATGTGTGGTGTGGGTGTGGTTTGTGTGTGGTGTGTCAGGGGTGCAGATCACAATGATCTACTAGGACAGATACTTCTTTTCTTTTTTGGTTTTAAATTTTAAAAATTATTGAATTTATTGAGGTTACAGTGGTTAATAAAATTATAAAGGTTTCAGGTGTACAATGCTACAATACATCATCTGTATATTGTACTGTGTGTTCATCACCCCAAGTCAAGTCTCCTTCCATCACCATTTATCCCCCTTTACCCTCGTCTACCTCCCCCACCCCCTTTCCCTCTGGTAATCGCCACACTGTTGTCTGTGTCTGAGATTTTTTTCGTTGCTTAATCCCTTCACTTTTCCAACCCAGCCCCCCTACCCCTCTCCTCTCTGAAAGCAATTGGTCTGTTCTCTATATCTATGAGTCTATTTCTATTTTGTTAGTATTTTGTTCAATTAGATTCCACATACGACTGAAGTCATATGGTACTTGTCTCTCTCTGACTAACTTATTTCACTCAGCATAATACTCTTCGAGTGTATCCATGCTGTCACAAAAGGTAAGATTTCTTTCATTTTTATGTCCAAGTAGTATCCCATTGTGTAGATGTACCACAGCTTCTTTATCCACTCTTCAATTGATGGGCTTGGGCTGTTTCAAAATCTTGGTTATTGTAAATAACATTGCTATGAACATAGAGATGCATATATTCTTTCTGATTAGTGTATATCACACTAGTTTTAGGCTTTTGTTTTAAATCTGTACCTTTTTTCCTTTTTTAGTAGTCTTAACATTAATCTTTATTAGAATCATCTCTATTTAAAAATTTATTCTATTTTAATTACATTTATTTTCTAGTTCTTATTTTATAGTTTCAACATTAGTAATATTTTCTTAAACATTTTCCTTGCAGTTCAACTTTAATTTCTCTTATTTTCTATACTAGTGGCCCGGTGCACGAAATTCATGCACGGGGGGGGGGGGAGGGTGTCCCTCAGCCTGGCCTGCACCCTCTCTAATCTGGGACCCCTTGGGGGATATCTGACTGCTGGTTTAGGCCCGATCCCTGTGGGATCCTGTGGGATCAAGCCTAAACTGGCAGTCGGACATCCCTCTCACAATCCGGGACTACTGGCTCCTAACCGCTCACCTGCCTGCCTGCCTGATTGCCCCTAACCACTCTGCCTGCTGGCTTGCTTGCCCCCAACTGCCCTCCCCCCACTGGCCTGCTCACCCCCAACTGCCCCCACCCACCACCCTGCTCACCCTCAACTAACCCCCCTGGCAGCCTGCTCACCCCCAACTTCCCCCTTGCCAGCCTGCTTACCGCCAATGGCCTGATCACTCCCAAGTGACCCCACTGATGGCCTGCTTGCCCCCAACTGGCTCCCCCTGCCAATCTGCTCACCTCCAACTGCCATCCCATCCTGGCCTGATCACCCACAACTGCTCTCCCCTCTTGGCCCCTAACCACCTCTACCTCAGCCTCGCCACCATGACTTTGTCCAGAAGAATGTCCAGGTCTCCTGGAAGATCTCTCAGTCTAATTAGCATAGTACCCTTTTATTAGTATAGATAGAGGTCTGGTGCATGGGTGGGGGCTGGCTGGTTTGCCCTAAAGGGTGTCCCGGATCAGGATGAGGGTTCCCTTGGAGGGCAGGGTGGCCTGGACGAGGGGCCTGTGGTGGTTTGCAGGCCAGCCATGCCCCCTTTGGGGTGGAGGTCCCCACTGGGGTGTGTGGCCAGCCTGGATGAGGGGCTGAGGGCTGTTTTCAGGCTGGCCACACCCCCTTCAGGGTGGGGGTCCCCGCTGGGGTGCCTGGCCAGCCTGGGTAAAGGACTAAGGTTCGTTTTCAGGCTGGCCACACCCCCTCCATGGTGAGGGTTCCCAGTGGGTGCCTGACCAGCCTGAGTGAGGGGCTGATGGCTGTCTGCAGGCTGGCCACGCCCCCCAGTGGGGACCCTCACCCCACAGGGTCATGGCCAGCCTGGGTAAGGGGTTGAGGGCCATTTTCAGGCTGGCCACACCCCCTTCATGGTGGGGGTCCCCACTGGGGTGCCTGGCCAGCCTGTGTGAGGGGCTGAAGGCTGTTTGTAGGCCCCTCCCTTGGTGGCCGGCCCAGGCAACTCAAGCCTCCCGCTTGTTCCAGCCTGCTCCATGGCTGCCATCCACAGGCCCCTCCTTCAGCAGCCAGCCCAGGTGGGTGGGAAGCTTGGCTTCCTCCATCGATGGAGGAAGTCCAAGCCTGTTGCCCACTCCAGCTGGCCGGTGGCCGCTGTCATCTTTGTCCCACTAATTTGCATATTCCCTCATGATTGGCTGTGGACGTCATGGAGTGATGATCAATACCATATTACTCTTTTATTTGATAGGATTTATTAATTTTACTAAATTTGTTCTTAAGAGCTTGTGAAAGCATAGCTACAGAGGTGGTAACATTAGTAAAAGGCCATACCATAGATAAGAGGATATTATGCTGGATTTTGTATGTTTGTGCACATTGTGTGTGTGCACATCTATACTTTCTACCCCACAGCTTTGAAAATTTGCAAGGAATGTAGTCATCCACCTGGGGCTGCATGTAAAAGTTACCCAAGAGAAATTAGAATCTCAGTCTTGTATAATACACAGTGTAAATGTTGTATGCAGTCTACAAAAGAGAAAGTAAATAAATTAACTTTAAAACCTCATCTGGAACCGGTGAGGAAAGGCTGTGGCTGCCTTTCAGGGCTGCCATAACAAACTACCACAATCTAGGTGAATGTATAGCAATGTGAGCCAAAAATATTCTGTTTAATCAAATTATGCTTAAAGTACAAAAGAATAAAAACAAATAGTTTTGAATTTGCAGTAACTGAGGCAAAATCATTGCCTTGAGCATGCCCTGAGAAAACGAATGGAGAACAAATTTAAGACAATAAAGAGATTAACAAGGAAATCATAGGGAGAAATTCCTTAATATTATTTTAAAGGTATTTTAATTGATTTTTAGAAAGAGAAGAAGGGAAAGAGAGAAACATTGATGTGTGAGAGATACATTGATCAGTTGCCTCCTGTATGCATCCTGACCAGGGAGCAAAACCCACAAGATGGGGAACAAACCCACATCCTAGGCATGTGCCCTTTTATTGGAGAACTGCACAGGTGGAATTTTTCCATTGTCAGTCGGAGTGGTTTTTCTGATACCTTTTTTTCTTTATTAATTAAGGTGTTACATATGTGTCCTCATCCCCCTATTGCCCCCCCACCCCCCTCCACTCATGCCCTCACCCCCCTAGTGTCTGTGCCATTGGTTATGCTAATATGCATGCATACAAGTCCTTTGGTTGCTCTCTCCCCCTTCCCCCTCCCTCCCCTGCCTTCCCTCTGAGGTTTGACGGTCTGATCGATGCTTCTCTGTCTCTGGATCTGTTTTTGAGAAAAAAAATTTTCTAAGGCTTGCACAGGAGAATGAGTAACTTTTATTTGCATAGAGTTATATCCCTCGATTTGCAAAGTCCCATTTCCCTTAAATCAGTCCTGGACAACGTGCAGCTAGGGATTCAGCAGAGTGAGAGGCAAAGTCAGTGTCCAGAGTTTCCATTCCATGGTGGAGTGGGTCCTGCAAAGCATCAGGCTAGTTCCAGTCCATTAGTCCATTGTGTTTGGGGGTCCATGTGGCCATGTGGGCAAATGTAGGGGAACACGCCCCCTGCAACAAGAGTCCCAAGAGAGCAAAGAGGCCCAATGAGAGAACTCCCTTCGTTCAGGAGCTCAGGTATCTCAGATTTCACACCCTTTTAGTGGCCAAGCCCACTCTGGTCAATGACCTGCTCCCAGGTGTGACTAATCAATAATCACCTTTCCTATGTCATTCAGTCCTTACTGGGCACACATCTAGTCTTTCTTTGTACAGTCCCTTCATCTCGGATCTGTGGGGAACAGACCTGGAGAGTGTTAAACCTCAGCTTTCTGACAAAACTGGACAAATGGCATGCCTATATTAGCTGGACTTCCCTTTGATCCTTTCCTGTTAATACATTAATAACTGGGTTAATTACAATGGCATCATCCTGACCAGGAAGCAAACCTGCGACCTTCTGGTGCATGAGATGATGTTCAAACCAACTGAGCCACACATGTGGGGAAGAAAGCACAAAATACAATGTAAAAAATACATAAAATAATAATCGAGAAATAATATAATATGAAGGAAATTCTTTCAGCGCCACATCTGTATCATTGCAGCTTTATCACTTCAATTTGTTCTACCTGATATGTGTATTTTTCTTGGAGGCAGCGTAAAAGAAGTAGCAAGGAGTTAAAATCTCCCAAGGAGAAGCCCTCAACAAAAAAATTGATGGGAGTTGGTGAATAAATACTTCAGATCCCTTGATCCTTGGAGAAACAACCCTGAGTTATGTGTGTTACAATCTTTCCCAGAAATTTTTCACAACATTAAGGTTCAGCCACCCACAGAAATAGCTAGCATAATGCTCCTTTTATTTGTTGCTTTGTCTTTTCTTTTCAGTTCCTTACTTTCCTACCAGTATTTCTTGCCCTTCACAAATAAAGAAGCTATGCTTCAGTCACCATTGTATTGTTTGCCTCTGAGGGAACACAAATTAAGACAATATAACTAGCCAAAATTGATTGCGGAAGGAAAAAGAAAATAAAAAGTATTACACATATCTAATTGCTTCATCTGTAATTGCTAGGAGTCCAAGGAGATAATTTAAAGTTGCAAATGAAGTCACAGAAGCATAAGCATATTTAAACATAATTGGTAAACAAAAAATATAATATAATTAACTAAAACTGAGTGGTAAAAGTGAAGAAAGGAAATTAAAAGGATGAAAGAATTTTCTAAGTTTATCATTGCTCAGATAACAGATACTGGTTAAGAAATGGAAGATTAAGGGTATTATGCAAATTTCCAGTTTTAAAATGAAAATGGCAAAGTAAAGCCTCCAAATTTTTTCTTCTCCATAAAAGCAGTGAGAAATCTTGAGAAATCATCAGAATTGGCTTTTCAGAACTCTGGAAATTAACAAAACATTACACAGGAAAAACAATCAATCCATAGAAAGTATTTTTGAGGAAGCCCAAATATTTGACTTACTAGGTAATGACTCTAAATGAGCTATTTTAAATATGTTCAAGGAGCTAAAGGAAACCATGTCTAAAGAACTAAATGAAAGTATAGAAATGATGTCTCATCATATAGAGAATATTGATTAAAAGGTAGAAATTTTAAGAAGGAACGAAGTAGAAATTCTGGAGTTGAAGAGTATAATTACTAAAGGATTGCAACATCCTGGGAATGTTTCTTCAAGAAAAACAGCTGGTAAATCTTTGTAAGAACAGCAAATTTTGAGGCATTTAACTTGTCCTGGTCTCATTCTCTGCTTTCTAGAAGCATGATGACCTTCAAAAATAATAACTCACATTGATGATAAAAAATAAGGTTGGAAATGGGGGACATCTGTAATACTGCCAACAATAAAAATAAATAAAAAAAATCATATAGCTTTAAAATTCAGATTGGCGATCTATCCAGGATTGATTTATTTTATGTGTGGATGGAGAATTGTGTTTTTCTGATAAGCTAATAAAGTTTCATCCATTCATAAAAAAAGATTGGCAGCTACAGGAAAGAGTAAAGCATGGCTGAAGCTCTTTCAAAACATGAGTCCCCAAAATTGTCAATTAGTGAAGTGCCTGGTGGTTCCCTAGAAAACCATATTTGCAAGCTGTCTGTATCTTATCTGACTTGGAGCTTGCCCACTGTGAAAAGCCTTATCCCCCAAAGACATTTATCAAAAAGCAATTACAGACCATCACTGAACTTCATGGCTGCCTGAGGCAGTGGACAAGAACTGAGGCAAACAATAGACTAACCAAAACTCTTAAAAGCAAAAACTGGAGAATGAAATTCTGTAAGGGCTTTCCAAAGCTCTGATACATTCCTAGAAATCTGTAAGTTCAGGCAAATGCCTAAGCCTGTTTGGATACCCAGGGTTGTGCACATGGACAGAAAGGATCTAAGGAGGGTCTAAGCTCTCACCTCTGGCTGACCTTGAGATGCTATGCAAGTAGAAAGTGAAAGCTAAAGCAAAGTTTTAAACTGTCTGGTAAGTGTTGAAGGCATACCCTGAAACATACACAGAGATCCTCAGCAAAGACTGGGAGAGATTTACTGGTCACAGGCATTTAAGAAAATCTATATCCAAATAGTAGCTGACTATTCAGGCAACCAAATAGAGATTTCAATGGCCATATATTGACAAAGACACAGAGTTTTCAGAATTAGTTCAGAAAATTCACTAAAAAAATCAAAAACAAACAAAAATAAAACAATAAACCCTAGGGAAGGGTAAATCTGATTTTCAAAATTACCACATTATATTACTTAAAATGTCCAGTTTTTAACAAAAATAAATTATAAGATGTGCAAAGTAACAAGAAAACATGACCCAAAACGTTACACAAGAAAAACAATCAATCCATAGAAAATATTTTTGAGGAAGCCCAAATATTTGACTTACTAGGTAATGATTCTAAATGAGCTATTTTAAATATGTTCAAAGAGCTAAAGGAAACCATGTCTAAAAAACTAAATGAAAGTAAAGAAATGATGTCTCATCATATAGAGAATATTGATTAAAAGGTAGAAATTTTAAGAAGGAACGGAGTAGAAATTCTGGAGTTGAAGAGTAAAATCACTGAAATGAAAAATTCATTAGAGTGGCTCAGCATCAGATCTGAGCAGGCAGAAGAAAGAATCGGTGAACTTGGAAATAGGTCAATTGGTATTATTCTCTCAGGTCTAGAGAAAATAATAAAGAAAAATAAACAGAGCCTCAGTGACCTGAGGAAACCATCTATCATACCAACATATACATAATAGCAGTCTCAGAAGGAGAGGATAGAAAAAGTATTTGAAGACATAGTAGCCAAATGTTTACAAATTTGATGAGAAAACATCAATATGCTGAACAAAGAAGCTCAGCAAACTCCAACTAGGAAAACACAAAGATGTCCACACTAAGATGCATCATAATCAAACTGACAAAAGCCAAAGACAGAGAATCTAGAAAGCAGCAAGAAAGAAGCGACTCATCACATACAAGGGGTCCTTAATAGGAATAACAGCTGATTTAGCATCAGAAACCAGGGAGTTCAGAAATCATTAAGATAACATATTCACTGTGGAGGAAAGACCTATCAACCAAGAATTTTATACATGGCAAAACTATTCTTCAAAAAGAAAGAGAAATTAAGACTTTACCAGAGAAGCAAAAGCTAAGAGAATTCATCTATAGCTGAACTGTCTTACAAGAAATAATAAAGTATCCAATAAAGACAAACAAATGGCCCAGCCAGTGTTGCTTGGTGGTTGAGCATCAACTCAGAAACCAAAATGAAAGGTCATGGTTTGATTCCCAGTCAGGGCACATGCCTGGGTCTTGTGTTCGATCCCCAATTGGGGCATGCAGGAGACAACCAATCAATGATTCTCTCTCATCATTGATGTTTTTATCTCTCTCTCCCTCTCCCTTTCTCTCTGAAATAAATAAAAATATATTTTTTTTAAAAATATTCACCATTTTTTGTTAACATTTTGTGACCTTTACTTGATATCTTCTTTTCCCTTTTTAAAAAGTTAAATTTATTGAAGTGACATTGGTCAACATGAACATATAGGTTTCAGGTGTGGGTTTCCATGTTACAAATATGTATATAGCACAATGTGCCCACCACCCAAAGTCAAATCTTTTCCTGTCACCACATATTAGGACCACCTTCTCCCTCCACCCCCTTCCCTCTGTCAACCACCACACTGCTGTTTGTGTTCATGAGTTTCAGTTTTATATCCCACATATGAGTGAAATCATATAGTTCTTAGGTTTTTTTGACTGACTTATTTTTTTAGCATAATGTTCTCAAGGTCCATCTATGTTATTGCAAAAGGCATCCTTTCTTATGGCTGAGTAGTATTCCATTGTGTACTAGTATATGTACCACATCTTCTTTATCCAGTCCTCTACTGTGGGACACTTTGATTGTTTACCATGTCTTGGCCACCATGAATAATGTTGCAATGAACATAGGGGTGCACATATCTTTGCAAATATATGATTTCTAGATTTTCAGGCATATACCAAGGAGATGTTTTGCTGGGTTTGTATGGTAGCTCTGTTATTAATTTTTTGAGGAATCACAGGCTGCTTTCCATAGTGGTTGTACCATCTACATTCCCACCAGCAATAAAGTATTTTAGCAATAAAGTATTTTTAATTAAGGTACGTACATTGTTTTTTTTTTTTTTTGACATAATGCTATTGCTCACTTAATATACTGCAATCTATACTAATAAAAGGGTAATATGCTAATTAGACTGGACATCTTTCTAGACAAAGCCACGGTGGCGGGGGCTGAGACAGAGGCAGTTAGGGGCTATCAGGCCAGCAGGGGAGAGCAGTTACGGGTGACCTGGCCGGCAGGGGAGAGCAGTTAGGGGTGATCAGGCAAGCAGGCAGAGGCAGTTAGGGGCGATCAGGCAGGCATGCAGAGTGGTTAGGGGCAATCAAGCAGGCAGGCAGGTAAGCGGTTAGGAGCCAGTGGTCCCGGATTGTGAGAGGGATGTCCGACTTCCAGTTTAGGCCCAATCCTGCAGGGCAGTCAGATATCCCCAGAGGGGTCCCGGATTGGAGAGGGTGCAGGCTGGGCTGAGGGACACTTCCCTGTGTACAAATTTCATGCACTGGGCCTCTAGTATAGTATAAACATAAGTTTTTATATGCACTGGGAAATTAAAAATATGTGCAACTTGCTTTATTGCAATATTGCCTTTGTTGTGGTGGTCTGCAACTGAACTTGCAATATCTCTGAGGTATGCCTGTACTAAACATATACAAACCAAGAGGAAGGGTGTTCATGATCTTAATATTAAATAAAATTTAGGGACAAAATTGTATAATTAGGCAGAGAAAATCACCATGAGAATATATGTAGACCACGTTACAGAAACTAGTTTCAATCAAAATTATAGAACATAATCATAACTGGAAATTCACTACTAGAGGGAAAGTTCAAATATATTCTCAATGTGCAAGGAAAATCATTTGTTAAAAAATGAGGAAGGCTATAAAAGTTCTGTGCTGCTGGATCTTCAATGTGTTCCTCCAGATGCAGATTCTACCCTCTTCTATCTTGCTCCAGTGCCCTGGAAAACTGAAGTCTTCTATGGACTATATCAAATACATCACTGGATCCTCTTGTCTCTGGCTTCAGGTTATGTTCAGTCCATGGGGAGCACTAGTAATAGAACAGAGGATGAAAGGAGAATGAGATCAAAGTATTTATTTCAATATCTCCTTCCCTGCTGAGTTGCTGCAGGTTAGTTATCCTTCTACTGAAGCTCTTATTAGGTGGCCCTTTTTACATTTTCTCTCTATCTCAAGTACTGTAACCACTCCTTCTCCTTTACCTGCATGTCTATATGTAATAAGGGCACCCCCCCAACACACACACAAATATGTCAGTTACTGATCTACCCTTTGAGCTTTCCCTCCATGCGGTCTATACCATTGTAAACTATCAGTTTGTTGAAGTCTCTTCAATTTAAGTATGCCCCACCTGTTTTCTAATTATTTATTAAACAATCATGAAAAAAATGACATGTAGTGGTTTATGAAGAAAAACAAGACACAAAGCTCAATCAATTCCAAAAGGGAAAAACAAACAAACAAGAAACATTATCTTGTTCCAGTGCACTAATACTAGACATTAAAATATAATTAGAAAAAAGAAGTATCTGCTGGTAATTAAGAGAAAACGTTTGATTAGTTGCATCAAGGAGGAAATAAAACTTTAAATTGCATGTTTAGTCCCAGGCAGAATTTCTAAAAAACCATACCTAGGTACATTGTAATACAAATGTAGAAAAACAAAGACAAAGAAAAAAAGTTTAAAGCAGTCAAGGACAAAAGAGAGCTTACCTAGAAAGATCAACAGCAATCTATTGGCCAGTTATGACAGAAGAATAGCATTTCCAAAGTATTGCGGGAACATATTTGTTACACTAGAATTCTATGTTAGATGAAGGCATTAGAGTTATGTGAGAACTAGGAGAGTTTACTATTCACATAACATTGCTCAAACAATGAAAGACAATGTTTTAGTAATAATGCAGAAAGAATACTTAAGATACAAAACACAATGGTGAGCAATGATATTGGTAAGCATGCTAGGACTTCTAAACCATTTTGGAATGTTAAGAGAGAAAAAAAAAGACTAGCTTTGGTGTGTTTAAAACATGATGGAGCTAAAATACAGTAACATATACACTGAGTGGCCAGATTACTATGATCTCTGAAAGCATAATAATCTGGCCACTCAGTATATGTGTGTGTGTGTGTGTGTGTGTGTGTGTGTGTGTGTGTGTATATATATATATATATATATATATATATATATATATATATATATATATATATATATATTAGAGGCCCAGTGCATGAATTCGTGCATGGGTGGGGTTTGGCCAGCCTGGCCAGGGGGAGGGTACATGGGTGGTTGGCCAGCCTGCTTGCTGGTCGAAGTCCTGGTAGAGGGGACAATTTGCATATTAGCCTTTTATTATATAGGATGGACACTGAGTGGCCAGATTATTATGTGTTTCAGAGATCATAATAGTCTGGGCCACTCAGTGTAAATATGAGAGTAAAGTTTTAAAATTTTATGAGCTCATTCTATTTTTTGGATGGAGGCTAGAGATGAGGATGGTTTTCTTTTTTATTTGTATGCATGTTAAAATCTAATTTCAAGCCACAAATGCTAATTTACATAGAATCCAACTAACATTGACATCTCTATTAGAGTCAAATATTAATAGATATCTAGCAAGTTCTGAGCTGTGCTTCACAGGATAAAAGACAAGGATGCTCATTTTGGGCTCCTATGGAAGAATGATTTTATATATCACTAGAGGCCTGGTGCACAAAATTCGTGCACGGGGGGGTTTTCCTCAGCCCAGCCTGCACCCTCTCCAATCTGGGACCCCTCGAGGGATGTCCGACTGCCTAAACGGATGTCCGACATCCCTCTCACAATCCAGGACTGCTGGCTCCCAACTGCTCGCCTGCCTGCCTTCCTGATTGCTCCTAACCGCTTCTGCCTGCCAGCCTGATCACCCCCTAACCACTCCCCTGCCAGCCTGATTGATGCCTAACTGCTCCCCTGCCAGCCTGTTTGCCCCTAACTGCCTTCCCCTGCAGGCCTTGTCCCCCCCAACTGCTCTCCCCTTCAGACCTGGGTCCCCCCAACTGCCCTCCCCTGCACGCCTGGTACCCCCCAACTGCCTTTCCCTGCAGGCCTGGTCACCCCCAACTTCCCTCCTCTGCTGGCTTAGTCACCCCTAACTACCCTCCCCTGCTGGCCTGATCACCCACAACTGCCCTCCCTTGCAGGCCTGGTCCCTCCCAACTGCCCTCCCTTGCTGGCCATCTTGTGTCCACATGGGGCAGGATCTTTGACCACATGGCCATCTTGTGTGTTGGAGTGATAGTCAATCTGCATATTACTCTTTTATTAGATAGGATAGAGGCCTGGTGCATGGGTGGGGGCCAGCTGGTTTGCCCTGAAGGGTGTCCCGGATCAGGGTGGGGGTTCCCTTGGGGCACAGGGCGGCCTGGGCGAGGGGCCTGTGGTGGTTTGCAGGCCGGCCACGCCCCCTGGCAACCCAAGCAGAGGCCCTGGTATCTGGGGTTTATTTATCTTCTACAATTGAAACTTTGTAGCCTGGAGCAGAGCCAAGCCTTCTGCTTGCTCTGTGGCGGCAGCCATTTCTGTTGGGGTTTATGTATCTTCTATAATTGAAACTTTGTAGCCTTAAGCGGAGGCCTGGGCCGGCCAGGGTGTGCGGAAAGCTTGGCTTCCTCCATCGCCGGGGGCAACCCTAACCTCCTGCTCTTTCCAGCTCCGTGGCTGCCGCCATTTCTGTTTGGGTTTATGTATCTTCTATCATTGAAACTTTGTAACCTTGAGTGGAGGCCTAGGCCTGCAAGGGCAGGCGGAAAGCTTGGCTTCCTCCATCCCCGGGGAAACCCAAGCCTCCCTCCTGCTCTCTGTGGCCGTAGCCATCTTGGTTGGGTTTATTTGCATATTCGCTCCTGATTGGCTGGTGGGCGTGGCTGGTGGGCGTGGCTGGTGGGCATGGCTTGTGGGTGTAGTGCAGTGATGGTTCATTTGCATATTACTTTTATTAGATAGGATACAAGTGGCCCAGTGCATAAAATTCATGAATGGGAAGGGGTCCCTCAGCCCAGCCTGCACCCTCTCCAATCGAGGAACCCTTTGGGATAGGGCCTAAACCAGCAGTCAGACATCCCTCTCACAATCTGTGACCACTGGCTCCTAACTGCTCACCTGCCTGCCTGCCTGATTGCCCCTAACTTCCACTGCCTGCCTGCCTGATTGCCCCTAACCCGTCTGCCTGACTGCCTGATAACCCCTAACCTCTCTGCCTGCCTGCCTGCCTGATCATCCTTAACTGCCCTCTCCTGCCAGCCTGATCTTGCCCCTAACTGCCCTCCCCTGCCAGCCTGATCTCACCCCCAACTACC
The DNA here is from genome assembly GCF_963455305.1 of Plecotus auritus. Classification (NCBI taxonomy): domain Eukaryota; kingdom Metazoa; phylum Chordata; class Mammalia; order Chiroptera; family Vespertilionidae; genus Plecotus; species Plecotus auritus. The sequence goes on along the minus strand of NC_137784.1, from coordinate 142,714,182 downwards.
TCTGCCTGCCTGATCACCCCTAAGTGCCCTCCCCTGCTGGCCTGGTTGCCCCCAGCTGCCCTCCCCTACCGACCTGATCTCGCCACCAACTGACCCCCACTGATGGCCTGCTCGCCCCCAACTGTCCCCCCCCCTCCCCCCGCCGGCCTGATCACCCAAAACTGCCGTCCCATCCTGGCCTGATCACCCACAACTGCCCTCAACTCTTGGCCCCTAACTGCCTCTTCCTCGGCCCCACCACCATGGCTTTGTCCAGAAGAACGTCTGGAAGGTCTCCCAGTCTAATTAGCATATTACCTTTTTATTAGTATAGATAGAGGCCTGGTGCATGGGTGGGGGCTGGCTGGTTTTCCCTGAAGGGTGTCCCGGATCAGTGTGGGGGTTCCCTTGGGGGGCGGGGTGGCCTAGGCAAGGGTCCTGTAGTGGTTTTCAGGCTGGCCACGCCTCCCCCAGAGGGGACCCTCACCCCATGGGGGAGTGGTCAGAATGGGTAAGGGGCTAAGGGCCATTTGCAGGCCCCTCCCTCGGCAGCCAGGCCGGGCAACCGCGACCCAAGCCTCCTGCGTGCCCGGGCGGGGGCTGGCTCTGTGTCCTCTGCTCATAGGTTCCTCCTTCCGAGGCCAGCCTGGGCAGGTGGGAAGCTTGGCTTCCTCAGTGGCCAGGGGCGACCCAAGCCTCCTGATTGCTCTGGCTGTCTCTGTGGGCACCGCCACCTTTGTCCCGCTAATTTGCATACTCACTCCTGATTGACTGGTAGGCGTTACAAAGGTATGGTCAATTTGCATCTTTCTCTTTTATTAGTGTAGATTGGACTTTATTTCTATGTTATCACCCACTGACCTTTCTTGTAGCTGACTTAGTCTGCTAAGCTAATTTGTATACTTCAAGAGACTAAAAACTTGAGTGTTGATGTGTAGAGCACAGCATTTTGTAGCCCTGGAGAAGAAAAGCCAAAACCTTTGTTAGATGTAGTTTTCTTCTGTACCAAATGAATATTTGACTATCCTACTACCCTGAGTTTCAAAGAGCATGAAGGAATTTGAGTTGTTGGGAACTTCATTTGATGAACAGTTTGGATCCTATATAATAAAAGCCTAATATGGTAAGTGTTCGGTCATCCAGTTGACCGTTCAACCAATCAAAGCGTAATATGCTAATTATATGCTAAGGCCACTAGACTACTTGCTATGATGTGCACTGACCACCAGGGGGCAGATAGTCAACCAGTAGGTTAGCTTGCTGCTGGGGTCCAGCCAATCGGGACTGAGTAGGACAGGCTGGACAAGCCCTGGAGCCCTCCCGCAGCCCTTCCCCAGCTGGCCAACCTCCCACATCCCTCCCAGGCCCTGATTGTGCACCAGTGGGGTCCCTCGGCCTGGCCTGGGCCCTCTTGCAATCCGGGACCCTTGGGGGATTTCAGAGAGCCAGTTTCAACCGGACAGAGGGACGACTGGTCACTATGATGCACACTGACCACCAGGGGGCAGACACTCAATGCAGGAGCTTCCCCCTGGTGGTCAGTGCGCTCCCACAGGGGGAGCATCACTCAGCCAGAAGCCAAGTTCATGGCTGGTGAGTGCAGCAGCGGTAGTGGGGAGTGGGCCTAAGCCTTCAGTTGGGTGATGTCCTAAGCCAGTGGTCGGCAAACGGCGGCTCGTGAGTTTGTTTGCCGCTCTATTGACTAATGAGTTTGCCGACCACTGCGCAAGGCATTACCCTTATCCAGAAGTTTTGACTTCAGGTTAAAGACATTAGTACCTTATTAAAATGTTTTTTAACTGTTTTTCCCTAGCAGTGGTCGGCAAACTCATTAGTCAACAGAGCAGCAAACCGCGGCTGCCGACCACTGTCCTAAGCCAACAGTCAGACATCCCATGAGGGCTCCTGGACTGTGAGAGGGTGCAGGCCTGGCTGAGCCCCCCCCCCCCCCCCGCCAACTCTGAGTATAAGAATTTCGTGCATCGGGCCTCTATTTGTTCTATAATTAGATTAATTGCCTAGGCCCCAGGTATCGATGCCACATTTTATCTCCAGAGCCTGGGAAAGAACTCTCATCTTCATTTTAAAACTGGCCCAGGGCCTCCAAAATTCAATTCTGGGCCTTGCACAAACTGGAAGGAAAACCAGAGAAGCTCCCTGTTCACATTTCACTGCTTCTTTGTTTTGTTTTTTTTTTTTCGATTCCTGGGATTTTGCTGAATCAGCTCCTGAGGAAGTTTACTCATCTCCCACACCCCATATAATTAACCTGAAATTAACCTTCTCATTAATCCACAGATGGAGAAGACCAGTACACACAGCATGTGTGCACTCACATGGGCTCTCACTGGCTATGATTAAGAACTAAGTCCCAGCTGACATACACAGGAAGAATAGTTAAAAGGTATTTAAATTGGAATTTTTATTACAAATATAGGTTGCCAAAATGTATATTTTTTATGATAAGCCCACACTTGGAATATAATGGTTAATTGAGAAAAAATATTGAGTCATCTTGGGAACCTGATCCAAGTTTCTATTGATCTTGCCCCATTTTATGGAGCTAATCTACTAGTGAATAACATACGCAACGTGTTTCACACAGGTTGTTTTATTCACTGCCCAGGGAGCATGGGGGTGTCCTATAAATCCATGTGCACATTGAGATCTTTACCGCTGCTCATCCTTTCCCATATTCAAGTTCAATATTCTCTTCTTCATCAAACCTTATTAACACAGTAGCTCTGCTTATTAACGGCCATCATTTTTTGGCAGTAATTCAGTCCTAGAGGAAAATATGCTTCCTAATTAACACCCATCCCTCAATTTTCTCTCAATTTACCTAGTCTTTGGGAGTCTTACTGTCAAAATCCAAGTATAAAGACAAAAAAGCAATGTGTTTCCAGTTTTATGCCTGTCTTAGCAATTCTATGAGAGATATTTTGAAGCTCCTCTTGAAAAGTCTGTGCCAAAGACCTGGTAATTGTTTTTTATGGTTTTCCAATGAAGTGTGAAGTCTTTCTAATAGCTGTCAATAGCTTTCTCTTCTCTGGAGCTGTGAACACTCAGAAAGAGACCTTTAACAACCATTTCTGTGCGTTCTCTCTCTCTCTCTCTCTCTCTCTTTCTCTCTCTCTCTCTCTCTCTCTCTCCCTCCCATCATCACTACTTTGGTCTGTGTCTGAACAATTGGCATTATACCCCTGCATAGCCTAATAGGTATTAGAAGTGGGTATAATCAATCATGGTGGATGCCTCCTGAATTTCAAAAGAAAAGAAAATCTTCACACGTAATTATATCTAGTAGTTCAATACAAAAATGATGGACTTACTGGGCTCTGTATTAGTTTCCCATTGCCTGAGGAATAAACAAACACCAACTGGCTGGGTGGCTCAGTTGGTTGAAGTGTTGTCCCATACACTAAAGGGTTGTGGGTTCCATTCCCAGTCGAGCCACATCCCCAGATTCTGGCTCAATCTCCAGTAGGGGAGCGGGAACCGTACAGGAGGCAACCAATTGATGTTTTCTCCCAGACTGATGTTTCTCTCTCTCTTTCCTTTTCCTCTAAAAAAAAAAAAAAAAAAAAAAAATCAATAAAAACATATCCACAGGTGAAGATTTTTTTAAAAAATTTACTCAACACACAAAACTTTAAAGAATACATATTACACATTCATTCTCATACTTCTGGAGATGAGAAAACCAAAATCAGTTTCACTGAGCCAAAGTCAAAGTGTTAACTCTAGAACAGAATGCTTCCTTGCCTTTTTTTTTTTTTTTTTTTTTAGCTTTTAGAGGCTGCCTGCCTGCACTCTTTCATTCATGGTCCCTTTTTCCATCTTCAAAGCCAGCCATGCAATGTCTGCCTTCTTCTTCTGTAGCCTGGTTTTATCCTGCGTCCCTTTATAAGAAGACTTGACATTACATTTAATGCCTATTCGACAATCCAGGCTAATCTCTCCATCTCAAGATCCTTAATCTGAACACATCTACAAAGTCCCGTTTTCCTATCAGGTAGTATTTATAGGTTCCAGGGATAGCACATGAACATCATGGGAGAGCATTACCAAGTCTCCCGCAGGCGCCATGACATAACACTCCATTCCCTCACATCTCTGTGGCCACGTGTACTCTGTCCCCTTTGCAAGCTTGTGTTTTTCCACACACAAAATTAATACTGAATTTTCTGAAGATTTAGTCCTAGGTCTTCTCTTCCGAGGCTGTGGAACGGTTAATTTTGTGTCAACTTAACTGGACAAGGGATGCTCAGATAGCTGTTAAAACTTCATTTCAGGGTGTGTCTGTGAGGGTGTTTTTGGAAGAGATTATCACTTGATTCAGTTGGCTGAGTAAAGAGAACTGCCCTTAGCAATGAGCGTGTTCATCACCGAATCCACTGAGGGCCCAAACAGAAAGGCAAAGGGAAGGGCTAATTCTCTTTCTGCCTTCTTGGGCTGGGTCATCTACCTTTTCCTGTCCGCAGACACTGAGAGCTCCTGCTTGCCAGGCTTTGGACTCAGAATGAATTATACCACTAGCTTTCCTGGGTTTCTAGCTTGCATATAGCAGATTGTGGGACTTTTCAGCCTACATAGCCATGTGAGCCAATTTCTATAATAAGTCTCTTCTTATGTATATCTATATATCCTATTGGTTCTGTTTCTCTGGAGATCCTTGACTAATACAGGCTCTGTTCTACTTATTTACTTAGTATTTATAAACCATAGTTCTTTTGAGAATGTGTATTATTACTCTATTTTGATTTAATTAAGACTTTTATCAACATTAAAGGTTGGATTTCATCTGTGTCAATGTTTATATTGCATTTCTCCTTTCATGGATTCATTTTTCATAAACATTTATCTCAACATTTTTCTTACACCCCTGTTTGAAGTTACCTTGCCTGTGTAAGATGATGTGTAATTCTTTAGCACGTCATTCAAGAACTTCAATTATATAACTTCTGCTTTTTTAAAAAATATATAATTTTATTGATTTCAGAGAGTAAGGGAGAGGGAGAGAGAGACAGAAACACCAATGATAGAGAGAATCATTGATCAGCTGCCTCCTGCACGCCCCACACTGGGGGCCTGCAACCCGCATGTGCCCTGACCAGGAGTCGAACCCTGACCTCCTGCTTTATAGGTTGGTGCTCAACCACTGAGCCACACTGGCCGGGCCTGGTTTTGTTTCTAACCTCACCTACCTCCTCTCTGCACTCTGTGCTCTGAATATATTAAAGCATTTCTTCCACAAAAGTACAACACTCTATAATATTTTTACCATGTGGGTTTATTGTAAGAGCTAAAAAATTTATGTATTTTAAAATATGTGAAATGTATAAACTAATATCTGGCACAGTGTAAATGCACTATATGTTCCTATAATTATTTTATTCTTTTTTCATTAAGAGTTTTACCAGTAAAGATACTTGAATTTTATTAAATTACATTGGGGCCTTTATAGACATATTTATGTGGTATTTTTATTGAGTCTTTTAAAACACATATCTGATCATAGGACATCATTATATAGACTTGCCACTGACCAAAAGCAAGAAGTTCAAGACCTTCCAAGATCTAACCTAGTCTTTGGAGGACTTGACTGTGGTCTTGTAAATAGGTTTTTGAATTTTCTTTTAATCCAAAACGATTTTGACCAGGCCATAGATTTTCAACTTTTTCTTGCTTCCTCATGTCCCTAGTGTTGACGTAAATTATAAGACAAATGCACAGCATTGTGTTTATTGTTCTGAAAACTTTTAATTGATTGGACTAATTTTGTGACAACCTTGTGTATCTTCTTTGGGACACCAGATATAATTTGGCTAAGTTTTCAGAAGTATAACTTGTATACTGCATGTGTAAAAATTCCACATGTATTAAAAATGACCCCCCATATCACTACTTAGGGTTTTGTTCTTGGAGTTTCATGACTTCTGGGCATGCATTATAGACAACTAAACAGTATTTGAAGATTCCCTTAGAGCTACCCGAAAATTCAGAGATATATTGAAATCATGTCAGCAATAGCTTGCCTTTTCATAATGTATTATGTGAAGGTTTATAATGTCTCCTAGGGAAACAAAATTGACTTTTCAATGCTCTTCCCTTGTAAGAGAGGAGAGCACAATAAATGCTCCTTCTCTGTACCTTTGGAGATAACTGCCTGGAAAACAATCGGGTGAAAATTGTTTTCTCACTCAAGGTCACTCTGCTGCACATCAGCACCACTGAGGCATGCTTCTGATTACTAGGGGTATGCCCTTCAGACACAGATTAATTAGAAGCAAACGTTAAAAGGGAGAAACATATGAATCCTCAGCATGCCTTTCAGAATATAAGAAGTACAGGCCACGTCACCGGCTGAGCTAGTTTTCAAAGCTAGCCTTCTTAACTCATGATGTATATAGTTTAAAAAGCTTGGATTCCTATTAATAATGAGATTTTAAAATGGAAGAGATCCATCTAGCATTCATGCAAAGGAAAAAAATTATTTACCATAAAAAATTAATTCACGGGTGTCACCTAAGGAGCTCAACTGGGGAGAAACCCCTGCTTTGCTCGTTCTCTTTTATTCGATTACAACCTTTCATGGCATTGGAAAAGGCTGCAGTGGGGTTGCAACGATGAGTATAATGTGGTCTCACTGTTTGATTACAGGTTCTTTAAGAGAAGTAACAGGAAAAATATACAAATACCTTTGATGCAAGGTAGCAGATGTTAGGGGACGGAAGAAAAAAATTCAAAAGAGAAAAAGATCACATTCCTTGTTTGGATTCTGATGCTTCATATTGCTTAATCATTTTATCAAAACTGTTGTAAGTTACAGAGCGTAAAGGGATATTGCATAACAAGTCAAATAATAAAGACACATACAAAGAAATAGTTCATAATCTGTTCTTCCATTCCTTCTATTTTTGCCTCTGTTCAAAGTAACCAATGTGAAATGTTTGGTGCGTAACTTCTGTACCTTTCTAGATTCTCGTATTACAATACCCAAACTTGTTTTATTCTTTTACCAAAAAAAAAAAAGTTAATTCTATTTTTTTAAAAAATATATTTTATTGATATTTCACAGAGAAGAAGGGAGAGGGATAGAGAGCTAGAAACATCGATGAGAGAGAAACATCGATCAGCTGCCTCCTGCACACCTCCCACTGGGGATGTGCCCGCAACCAAGGTACATGCCCTTGACCGGAATTGAACCCGGGACCATTCAGTCCGCAGGCCGACGCTCTATCCACTGAGCCACACCGGCTTCGGCAAGAGTTAATTCTATATACCAACTTTCCCCCTTCTAGGGTAAGATATAAGGAAACAGATATGCCAATGCAAGTCTTCAGAAAAAACTAGAGTCTTTTCAATGAGCAACTAAAATGAGTGGATCTGGATCAACTGAATATTTGTATAAAAAAAAAATGACCCTTGACCCCCTTCTTCACACATCTGCAGGCTGGCTGGCAATGCAGACTCCAACACTGGTTGTAGGCAGAGTATGGAAAACCCTTGGAATGCTGTGATTGTACCAGTGGTAAACTTCTATAGGATTTTGGTGGAGTGAAATGTACCTCTGTCTGCAATATCTCAGGCATTTGAGATGTTTGGGGAAGTAGTGATTTTAAAAACTTGGCATTGGATAGCTATTATTGAGGGCCATTGTATTAGTTAAAGGCAGTGCAATACCAAAATAGATTAATTAGTAATCAAAAGCCAAATGTGTAAGTCAGATGGTCTTCTTCACAGCATAGAAAGAGCATGTCCTTCTACAGTCATGTGGCAGAAAAAGTGAGGATAAAGCCCAGGACTTTATCAGAGTAGCGAAGCTCTACAGGAGGTTGAATTTTCAGAAGGGCAATGTTATAAGGGTACATCAGAAATCCATAGGAATTTTAGGAGGTGAATTTGAAATCATCATATATTTAAACATGTTCTTAAGAATATAACTTTTTGCTCTCCCATTTTATCATTTCTGACACAATAAACATAGGTATGATAGGTATGAAAATTAGGAGAATTTGACTACATTGTTATGTCACCTATGTATTTTTACTTGCAATTGAAATGACAATTACAATTTAGTCTTCTGATATCATTATGCTTTATTTCTTTTAGTTTTTAAAACTATCTGGAAAGTTTATCTGATTCAATTATGTAATGTTTGAGATGTGTCAAGAATACTTGGAGAATAGTCAGAAAAATCTCTCAAAGACGTCAGAGTTTTTAAAAGTTATACAACACAGAGAAAACATAGCCCCCACTTATAATTATGGAAAACCTGAAAACCAGGAAATTTTATTTGAAAGACAAGAACATGTGGAAAAATAAGAAAAGACAACGTGGGGTTAAGAAAAGAAAATTAATATTAAATAAGTAAAATGAAAGTGTGTGGTCTACAGGGTCCTGGAGTTTTATTACTAAGGCTGTTTCACTGCCCACAAGCCTAAATTGAAATGAACAATTTCTTTAAAGTCAATATTGACATAATAATACCAAATATTGCATTTACCTGCCTCATGAGTCCATTGCAAGACCCTTTTGTAATCACACGAGTCAGAAAGATATTAGTTTTCCATTGTCCTACTTTTAAAAATTAAACCAGAAATACAGAGAAAGCAATAAAAAATGTATTGAGATTCCTTCATGGGGTTGCATTTTTCTAAATGCTAAATTGTCAGAAGATGAAATGACAAGAAATCCCTAGGATATTGACTGTGCTAGGACAGAAAGATCATCGGAGAACATAGGTTTCTAAATGTTTGGTAGAACTCCAGGGTGAGGAGTACACAACATATAGAACATGTTCTCACCTATGAAAGTCAGATGAAACTATATTTAAAATTTTACTAGGTTTTTTATTTTATGAAAGAGCAAAAATGATATATAATACTAGAGGCCCAGTGCACAACATTTGTGCACTGGGGTGGGGGTGGGGAGCTCCCTCAGCCTGGCCTGCACCCTCTCTCAGTCCAGGACCCCTCAGGAGATGTCCGCCTTCCGGCTTAGGCCCCGCTCATAGCGACCGGTCGTTCTGTCATTTGGTTGATTTGCATATTATGGTTTTATTATATAGGATTATCTTATGTAACCATATTATAGTAGTAAAAATTCCAATATCAATTAACATTGTGCTATATTAAAGTATATCTGAAACGGATCATCATTTTTCATTCTACTAATGTGTATTTTTCAGTGACTTCACTGAATATCAGAAACCTCTGTATAGAGTGATATCAGGTGGAAATTATGACTTTCCATTTAGAATTTAAAGTGATCTTGATGCCAAAAATGTTAATTATTTTTTACAGAATTTGCATATAGTCTCTATAACAGCTTTGTAGCTACATTTTATTCAGAGCTTGGCTTTGAAAAATGGATATACATTAAAATCAGACTGTAGTAGGGAGAGGAACTAGCTTTGTTAATGTTATCATAGTCAATCTGTCAAACTTTGTGAGTCAATGCAATTTCACAGGGCACTGTATCGACTCTAATGTTCAGGGCCTGGGAGAAGTTCAGGGCTTTTTTCATTAACTCTCCTATACCTTCTTTTCCTACCTGCGTGCTCACTGCAGCTTCTGACCTTTGAAGTTTCAGAAAAATGGTTATGAGGAGAGAGGCATGTAGGAGTTCCCAACTGAGATCAGACATCCAGTAAAATTTAAAGGATAGTAAGTTATAAATGATAGAAATCACAGTGTGAATGCATTGGGCTGCCAGGGGCAAAGATATAGTGATAAGAGCGTCACCCCAATAAATTCAATTTTTAAAATCTTCACATTAAAAAAAAACTATGTAGAAGAGAGGGCAAATAAGGATCTCTGACTATGGATGTAGGAGATAGAGGGGAAATCCAGATCAAAAGTAGCTAATGAGCTCTGGCTGGGTGGCTTGGTGGGTCAGAGCATCTTCCCGTACACCTAAAGGTTGTGGGTTTCATTTTGGGTCAGGGCACATACCTAGGTTGCGGGCATATCCAGGCGGCAACCGATCTATAATTCTCTCACATCTCTCTCTCTCTCTCTCTTTCTGTCTCTCTCAGGTAATATTGGTTAATAACATTATATAAGACTCACTAAGGAAAAAGAGAGGAAGCCAAAGAAATAAAATCAGAAATGATGTAGAAGTCACAGCAGATACCACAAAAATGCAAAGGATCATAGAAGAATATTTTGAAAAGTTATATGCCACAAAATTGGACAAGGGAAAAAACATGGCTATATTCTTAGCTCTCTTTTGAATCAAGTCTATGAGGATTTTTCTTCCTTTATTGAATGGATGGTCAGTGTAAATTAGCTCTGCCTTGTCTCTGAATGGAATCGGTATTTCCTTTTAAATCAACGGCCTTGTATTAATGCTTCCTTAACTCTACTTACCATCAACTGGGAAGATGCTGAAGCTCAAGATTAGCAAGTGTACCTGGGAACAAGGGGCCCTGGAAAGCACCCAGTTTCCTCTAAAAGGAGGCCTTCATGCAGTGGCACAATGGGAGATCTTGTGCTTCAATCTAGCTCAGGAGGGATCAGGGTTCCCACATTCGTCTACTTTTCATGACACCAGCAGCTGGCTGAGGAGTTAGATATTCAGAATTCCAGCCCTATATGTTTTTATCTCCTATGACTAATATGGTAAATCCATTTTGGAATGAAGTGGGAAGACAGAAAAAAAGAGTTTTCACTTAAATGCCAGAATTATACTTCCACTTATTTATATTTTGTTGTAAATGATTATATTACATTAATTTTATATAGTTCTATCCTCCTAGTGTACATTAAGCTTTTATCAATTAATCATTATTTTTTAATTTGTAACTAAAAATCCCCTCAATATCTGCTTATATGTAAGTACTTGAACTTGCTTGGTCCAGATAATAATTACCACTCAGATGAACAGAATGTGCACACAAGATAAGTAGCCCCTTTACAAGGGACTGGAGCCAGAAATGTTCCTTTCTGCACATGTCATAATTCACACCAGTAAATCTGCGTGTGCAGATACTTACTTGTCATGGAAATTGAGCCCTGAAAATTTTAACAAATATCACAGTTTTATACTTAAAATTCTAGTCTTGCTCATGGGAGTAATTAGCACTCACCCAGACAGAGATTATCATGCAATTTTTCTTCATATACTTACTCTTATCATTTATGACAAGAATATTTTATTGTATTGAAAAATGTCCTAATGGGGAGAAAGTTAACTTTTTGTGAGACTATAACTTTAGGGCAAATGACTAGTAATGTAGAGTCTTGCTTTCAAAAATAGGTAATCCTATATAATAAAAGGCTAATACGCAAATTGACCGAACCGTGGAACAATCAGTTGCTATGACATGCACTGACCACCAGGGGGCAGATGCTCAATGCAGGAGCTGCCCCCAGGTAATCAGTTTGCTCCCACAGGGGGAGTGCCACTCAGCCAGAAGCTGGGCTCATGGCTGGAGAGAACAGCCACAGTAGCAGGAGCCGCTCCCACCTCTGTGGTAGTGCTAAGGATGTCTGACTGCCCCAAGGGCTCCTGTACTGTGAGAGGGTGCAGGCCAGGCTGAGGGACATCCCCCCTCCCCGAGTGAGTGAATTTCTGGCACTGGGCCTCTAGTAAAAACATATTTAAAAATTAAAATAAAATAAATAAGCTGATGAACAAAATAGATCCAGAGGCATAGAAGCATGGAACAGACTGATGAATCTCAGAGGGAAGGGGGTGGGAGGTGGGAAGAGATTAACCAAAGAACCTACATGTATATATGCATAACCCATGAACACAGACAATAGGGTGGTGAAAGGGGGGGCGGTTGCATGGTGGAGGGGGTCAATGGGGAAAAGAGGGGACATCTGTAATAATTTCAACAATAAAGGTAAAGTTTTAAAAATGTAAATGAACATGTTAGAAGTTAACATGTTACTACTACTTTAATCAAAGCAATTCACAATGATTGTAGGGATTTTTCTTTAAAAAAAAAAATATATATATATATATATATATATATATATATATATATATATATATATATATATACTAGAGGCCCAGTGCACGAAATTCATGCACGGGGGCGGGGGGAGGGTGTCCCTCAGCCCAGCCTCTCCAATCTGGGACCCCATGAGGGATGTCCAACTGCCCTTTTAGGCCCGATCCCAGGATCCACAATCTAGGACTGCTGGCTCCAAACTGCTTGCCTGCCTGCCTTCCTGATTGCCCCTAACTGCTTCTGCCTGCCAGCCTGATCACCCCCTAACCACTCCCCTGCCAGCCTGATTGATGCCTAACTGCTCCCCTGCCAGCCTGCTTGCCCCTAACTGCCCTCTCCTGCAAGCCTGGTCACCCCTAACTGCCCACCCCTGCAGGCCTGGTCCCCCCCCAACTGCTCTCGCCTGCAGGCCTGGGTCCCCCCTAACTGCCCTTCCCTGCAGGGCCGGTCACCCCCAACTTCCCTCCTCTGCCAGCCTGGTCACGCCTAACTGCCCTCCCTTGCAGGCCTGGTCACCCCTAACTGCCCTCCCCTGCTGGCCATCTTGTGGTGGCCTTCTTGTGTCCACATGGGGGCAGGATCTTTGACCACATGGGGGCAGCCATCTTGTGTGTTGGAGTGATGGTCAATCTGCATATTACTCTTTTATTAGATAGGATAGAGGCCTGGTGCATGGGTGGGGGCCAGCTGGTTAGCCCTGAAGGGTGTCCTGGATCGGGGTGGGGGTTCCCTTGGGGTGTGAGGCGGCCTGGGCGAGGAGCCTGTGGTGGTTTGCAGGCCAGCCACGCCCCCTGGTGACCCAAGCGGAGGCCCTGGTATCTGGGATTTATTTATCTTCTACAATTGAAACTTTGTAACCTGGAGCAGAGCCAAGCCTTCTGCTCGCTCTGAGGTGGCAGCCATTTCTGTTGGGATTTATGTATCTTCTATAATTGAAACTTTGTAGTGGAGGCCAAGGCAGGCCAGGGCTTCAGAAGCTTGGCTTCCCCCATCGCCGCGGGCAACCCTAGCCTCCTGCTCTTTCCAGATCCGTGGCTGCTGCCATTTTTGTTGGAATTTATTTACCTTCTATAATTGAAACTTTGTAGCCTGGAGTGGGCCAGCCAGGGTGTGTGGAAAGCTTGGCTTCCTCCATCGCTGGGGAAACCCAAGCCTCCCTCCTGCTCTCTCCGTGGCCGCAGCTTTCTTGGTTGGGTTAATTTGCATACTGGCTCCTGATTGGCTGGTGGGTGTGGCTTGTGGATGTAGCAGAGTGGTGGTTAATTTGCATATTACTCTTTTATTAGATAGGATTGTTATTAATTTTAGTGAGTAAGGGAGAAGGAGAGACAGAAAAATAAATGATGAGAGAGAATCATTGATCAGCTGTCTCCTGCACGCCCCCTACTGGGGATTAAGCCCACAACCTGGGCATGTGCCCTTGACCAGAATGGAACCTGGGACTCTTGTCTGCAGGCCAATGCTCTATCTACTGAGCCAAACCAGCTAGAGCTAGGGATTTTTCAAATACCCACAATAGAACTCAGAAAAGAAATATGGGGAAGTGGGGGAGGTAGAAGAGGGTAATCTACACTAATAAAAGAGTAAGATGCAAATTGACCGTACCTTTGGGATGCCCTCCAGCCAATCAGGAGTGAGTATGCAAATTAACCCAACAAAGATGGAAGGTTAATTTGGATACGCAGGTGCCGAGTGGCTGGGGGCGGGGTGGGCCGCTCTGGGCCTTTGGGCAGTGTGGGAAGGCGGAAAGGGGGCTCTGGGCCAGAGCGAAAAGGTGGCTCTAGCCAGAGAGAAGGCAGGGCCGGCAGCCAGGGGAAGGAAGGCCCATTCTTGCACGATTCTTCGTGCATCGGGCCTCTGGTGGGAAATAAATGGTGGTGGAAGGAAACATGTAATTGGGTGGTGAACACACAATACAATACACAGATGATGTATTATAGAATTGTACACCTGGAATGTTTACAATTTTATTAACCAACTAGTGGCCTGGTGTATGAAATTCATGCACAGAGGAGAGGGTCCCTCAGCCCAGCCTGCACCCTCTCCAATCAGGGACCCCTTGGCGGATGTCCAACTGCTGGTTTATGCCATCCCTCTTGCAATCTGGGACTGCTGACTAACCACTCACTTGCCTGCCTGCCTGATTGCCTCTAACTCTATGCCTGCTTGATCGCCCCTCACTGCCCTCCCCTGCTGACCTGATCTTGCCCCCAACTGCTCTCCCCTGCCAGCCTTATCTCGCCCCCAACTGCTTCTGCCTGCCTGATCACCCCTAACTGCCCTCCCCTGGTGGCCTGACCTCGCCCCCAATTGCCCTCCCCTGCTGGCCTGATCTCACCCCCAATGGCCCTCCCCTGCTGGCCTGATCTCACTCCCAACTACCCTCCCCTGCCGGCCTGGTTGCCCCCAACTTCCCTCCCCTGCTGGCCTGATCTTTCCCCCAACTGCCCTCCCCTCCTGGCCTGGTTGCCCCCAACTGCCATCCCCTACCAGCCTGATCTCACCCCCAACAGCCTCTGCCTGCCTGATCACCCCTAAATGCCCTCCCCTGCCGGCCTGATCTCACCCCCAATTGCCCTCCACAGCTGACCTGATCTCGCCCCCAACTGCCTTCCCCTGTCAGACTGGTTGTCCCCAACTGCCCTCCCCTGCCAGCCTGATCTCACCCCCAATGGCCCTCCCCTGTCAGCCTGGTTGCCCCCAACTGCTCTCCCCAGCAGGCTTGATCTTACCCCCAACTACCCTCCCCTGCTGACCTGATCTCACCCCCAATTGTCCTCTCCTGCCAGCCTGATAGCCCCTAACTGCCTCTGCCTCTGCCCCCACTACCATGGCTTTGTCTGGAAGGAAGTCAGCCATCCAGAAGATGGCTGGTCAACCCAGTCTAATTAGCATATTACCATTTTGTTAGTATAGATAGATTATATAGGATAGGATTGCTTAAATGGGGGAGAGCCTTTTTCAACAGGAGGAAATGCTCTTGGCAGACAAAAATACATAATCTCTATATCTGGACTGATAGCCAGCCATATGCACTATACTGCTAAACTGGTCATTAAAAAGCTGAACTGCTTTTTTACACCTTACACCAAACAGCTGTTGCCCTTAAAACCCCTCCTCAGCCCCCACGTTAGGTTCTGCCTTCGCAGTTCACCCAGATTAGGTTCTGATTGGTCGGTTTCTGTGGCAGTCAGCATCAAAAGCTCCGCCTCCTAGGCAGCCATTGGCTTCTTGCAGTTCACTCAGATTTGGTTCTGATTAGTTGGTTTCTATGCCAGTTAGTGTCTCTGTGGCAGCTGCTGATCAGGCCCTGCCTCTCTCTCTCTCTGGGCCTCACCAGCAGCTGCAGTGGCTGTGGATCAGGCCCTTCATCTCTCTCTGGGCCTCTCTCTGAGCCTAATCCATAGCTGCCCCCCCAGGCCAGAGGCTAATGACCTTGCCACACCCGCCTCGCCCCACCCACCCACCCCCCGCCACCCTGCCTGCCTGCTGGCCACCAGCCTTGCTGTGATAGTAGCCATGAGGGAGGGACCGAGAGGTGCTCCATGCACTTCCTGGTGACCAGTCGTCTGTCTGGTCATTTGGGTCATGACAGCCCCTGGCCTTTTATAATGTAGATATTTTTGGAGCATTAAAAAATCCCCCTATACTTTTGTGATGGGATTAAGACGAGTTCTAAAACTGTACATTCATACAATGAAATACTATCCATCAGTAAAAATAATGAACTAATTTGTAAAAAATGGATAAATCTCAAAGGTTACATATTATATGATTTGATTTATATAGCATTCTGGAAAAGGCAAGACTATAGGAGGAGAAAATAGATTAGTAGTAGTGTTGACTACAAAAGGGTAGGGGGTAATTTGAAGGAGTGATGGAAATGCTCTGTATATTAATATAATGGCGGTTTCTATATGCATTTGTCACAACCTTTAGAACTGTGCACTAAAAGGGTAAATTTTATTCTATGCAAATTATACCTCAATAAACCTAGAGTTGGAAGAGACTGAGTTCTAGGGCATAGACAGTGTCCTTTGGGAACTATCACTTTGAGTCTATGTGTGTTGGGGAAATGCTTAAACCTATGAACTCATATAAGAATGCAATCTTTGGGGTAATATGTATTTCCACTAAAGGCATGGCTAATGCGATAAATTTCAGCTATCACTTGAATTCTGAATGGAAACAATAATTTCCTAATGCTCTAACCAAACTTTTCTAATTAGAAAAGCATAAGTGGGGTGGATAATGGACTGGCTTCTATGGTTTCTAGGACCAGACTGTTTGGGTATGAATCCCAGTCTCATCAGTCAGTAACTGTGCTACCTTTGACAATTTACCTATTGGAAAACTACATATTAGTTTGTACATAGCTGTATCAGCCAGCCAATAACAGGATAAGTAATTGTGTCTTTTCCTAATTAAGTCAAAAAAGGAAAGCTATACAGCATGAGGTTAAGGGGTAAAAATTATAATACTGCTGCTAAAGCTCTGTGCTAGGTATTCTCGTAAGCATTTTGCATATGCAAATTAATTCTCACAACAACCTCATGATAGATACTATCATTATCCCTGTCATACAAATGAGGAAATCGAAGTGTGGCATAAGTAGGTAAATTGCCAAAGGTCATTCCGTTGGTGACTGAGGAGGCTTGGATTCAAACCCAGTCAGTCTGGTTTGGGAAGCCATGTGCTTATTCACTCCATTCCACTGCCTTTATAATAATTAGAAAATATTAATGAGAATATTAGGAAATCATTGTCCCCAATGAGAATTCAAGCTAAGTTTAATTTCCAAGTCACTTGTATTAAATGGACAATTTTAGTTGGTCCGATGTTTGTAGGGTTATTGTTAAGCTGATTGAATGGACAATTTTCTCCTTACCCAAATCCAAAAGGGGAAACCAGGGAGGATTCATAAAGTTGCTCATTCCCAGCCATGTTATATCAAACTACATGGGACTTCATTTTTCATAGGCAAGTGAAAGATGAGACAGTGTTTTGGAAAAAGAGGAAGCAATTTGTTTCTGTGAAGGTCAAATGGCAGGTTATGTCACAATTTATTATGTAGTAATCTACAGAAATGCTTCCCCGACCCTGTCCCCTATTCAACTTCTTATTATATGACTTTTTTTCATAGCTACAATTCATCTCATTAGCATTGCATGTCCTAATATTACAACAGTGTTCTTAAAATTGCAATCCAACAGCAAATGCCTTGACTCTACCACACACAAAAATCCTCAGCAATATGTTCTTCTTCTTGAATTTTATTTAAGTGAAAATCTGTAGAAAATAAATCCATTTGGATATTATTATTTATTTATACCATACTTTGTTCCCCAAAGAAGATATGGGATATGGTAAGTCCATAAATGTACAAATTTTTAAAAATCTGTATTTGTGCAATTTCACCACCAGTTACTGACCATATAGACCAGAGGTTCTCAACCTTCCTAATGCCGCGACCCTTTAATACAGTTCCTCCTGTTGTGATGACCCCCAACCATAAAATTATTTTCGTTGCTACTTCATAACTGTAATTTTGCTACTGTTATGAATCATAATGTAAATATCTGTGTTTTCCGATGGTCTTAGGCGACCCTGCTAGCGGTTCTCAGGTCGCGACCCACAGGTTGAGAACTGCTGCTGTAGAGCCTAAGGCCATCGGAAAACACAGATATTTACATTACGATTCATAACAGTAGCAAAATTACAGTTATGAAGTAGCAACGAAAATAATTTTATGGTTTGGGATCACCACAACATGAGGAACTGTATTAAAGGGTCGCGGCATTAGGAAGGTTGAGAACCACTGATCTAGACTGAGTGGCCAGATGATTATGATCTCTGAACGCATAATAATCTGGCCACTCAGTGTATATCCTATAGAATAAAAGGCTAATATGCAAATTGTCCCCTCAACCAGGAGTTCGACCAGCAGGCTGGCCGGCCAACCACCCATGTCTCCTCCCCCTGGCCAGGCTGGCTGGACCCCACCCATGCACGAATTCATGCACTGGGTGCCTAATATATATATATATATATATATATATATGTATATATATATATATATATATATATATATGTACTGAGTGGCCAGATTATTATGCGTTCAGAGATCATAATAATCTGGCCACTCAGTGTATACTATATATTAGAATTTATATCGAACATCACATTTATCTTCAAGTTGTAATCTTTTCCCATTTTTCCTTGTCAAAGATTTCTGGAAATGTTATGCTAAAAATAACAGACTTTTAATATGAGTAACAGGTTAACAGAATGAAAGTTGCTATAGAAACAGAACACACACTTCAGAAAATGGAACTGCAAGGAGAAATTATATTTATTGGCTGCATTGAATTGGCAAAAGCTTATCAATATATGTCTCGTAGTCGATTTCAGATGGCTTGAACTGCTAATGACAATATTTACCATTATTTTCCTGAATTTTAAGAGTATATATGCAATCAAGGATGTTTAGTCAAGAGGCAGAAAAACCAAAGATGGCTACTTTATGAATTTCGGCACCACTCAACATAAGCAAAAGTGGGTATATGAGGGCAGGGCCCTCATGTCTCCTTAATGCTGCAGTTTTTTTTTATGTCTTAACCATTAATATTTATAGGGTTGTCAGAATTATTCATGTCAACAGTGGGGGAGTTCCCAAATCTCTGAGAATTATAGTATGATTGGCTATCTCCTGTTTAACTGCATTATTAAGGGATATTTTATTTATTATTGCTCTCCAACTGCAACTCTTGACTGAATGTTGCCATGATTTAAGTGTATTCTATGAAGGAGGGACAAACAGCAGTTTTTATACAGCCTGCATCACTCTGCTTTTATGGCCTGCATTTTCTATGCAGTAAATCCAGACACTTTACAATCATTAAGAATATGTGAGATGGCTTGGCCCCATAACATCTCTCCAGAGTTCAGCCTGTGTTATAAAACAAGCCACCACAGAAAACATACATTTAGGCTCAGCTTTCTGAAAGCCCAAAACTCCTGTTGGAAATAAGTTATTTCTGGTAGGAAAGTCACAGGTAATTTGTGTTGAATATTTTGCTACTTTTGATCCAAATGGCAGGCTTCTCCCTCTCCGCATACTTTCCTCCAAGGAGTTCAATAAAGTCTCGATGGGACTCCCTCATTCCAAGCCAGTCTCTCCAGCTCCTGGCTGTGAGAAAGTCTCTCCCCCTGTGTGAGAAAGTAGTAATGTAACAAATTGGGTTGTTTGAGCTAGACAGACAGAGGAAGAGTGAAGAGGCTCAGTCTTAGTTGCTTTCCTTCCTGAGGAGGAATTTTCTCCAAGATATGGAAATGGCTCTGTGGAGAAAATGGAACAGCATAGATCAGGGAGATTTTCCAACCTTATGGACTTCCGGGCTTGAAACAGTACAAGTGGCCTTTCTTTCTTCCCTTGCTCCCAAAGAGCAGGTCTGACAATAAGAAAGGGTCAGGTTCAGAAGCAACATTACCTGATGAAGACCGGTCCACATTGAATCACAGGTTCTGTTTATTGAGCCTCGGCTATGCAGTGGGCATTGTGCCTTATCGTGTGCTTTAGCTCATTCCATTTTTACAACAGCTCTGTGAACTAAGAATTATGCTTATAATAATCATTTTTTCACCCCAGTTCTTTTGAATGCTTGTTTTCTTTCTTGTTGAACAGAGAAAGAAGTCAGAACTACTGAATTTCCTTTTTCCTTCTGTCATTTTTCAATGCTATATCTTCCCTAAGCAGGGTCCCTAGCTCTTTCGCTTCATAATGTTGCTTTAAGAATAATAATTTTAAACCTCTCTTTTTATGGCATTTATCTTTCAGTTTAATCCACAAGTCAGTATGGCATAGCATAGACAGAGGTCAGCAAACTTTATCTAGAAAGAAGCAGATCGTAAATACTTTATGTTATATAGGCTATATGGCCTATCTCAGCTCTTTCGTTACTGTACCAAAAACAGCACAATAGATCACGGAATGGGCATGGCTGTGTGCCAATAAAACTTAATTTACAGAAGCAGGAGGCCTGCCCATAAAACTTCGTTTGCTGATGTCTGGATCAAAAAAAAAAATAGAAGTGGCAGGAGATGGGCTGCAAAGAAAAGGGATGATCTTCAATTAATTCATTTCTAAGACCATGTTATTCCTGCGTGGCATGGGGCTAGTGCAGCCGTGGGCAAACTACGGCCCGCGGGACGGATCCGGCTGTTCTATCCAGTTCTCTTGCTCTCCCCTCCGCTCCTTTACTTTGAATTTATATTAGTTCACACAAACACTCCATCCATGCTTTTGTTCCGGCCCTCCGGTCCAGTTTAAGAACCCATTGTGGCCCTCGAGTCAAAAAGTTTGCCCACCCCTGGTAGTTGCTTTATTTATTATTTATTTATTTATTTATTTATTTATTTATTTATTTATTTTGAGGTTTAGTTTCCTTTCCTGTAAAACAAAGGTAATAGCTTTCTCAGGGATTATTGTGAGGGTTAAAAGAGAGAAACAGGTCAGTATGGTTGGAGCTTCTTACCCAAATTGGAGGTTGATGGTTTGAGATGACATTGGAGAGATGGGTAGGCTATAGAAAGGAGTTTTAAATGGAACAGGAAGCCATTGAGGGGTTTTAAGGAGGTGATATGATTCAGGTCATGTTTTGAAATAGTGTTCTTGCTATGTAGAAAATGGTGTAGACCACATAACGTTTTTTGCAGTAGTCTAGGTGAAAGATGATAGAGGGATGATTGTGGCCTAGTCTAAGGTGGTGACTATGAGGATGTAGAAATGTGGGTGGATACTTGAGGTACATCAGCAGGACTTGTTATATGCATTGTATGTAGGAGGTTAGGGAAAAGGAAAAATCAAAGATGACTGTCTTTGAACTGATCTCCTGGGTTGAGAGTGGTACCACTTACTGAGATGGGGAAGACTGTGGGAGTGGATAAATTAGCATTGGAAATAAACTGTTCTGTTTGAAACATGTGTTGTTTGAGATGCCTATGAGACATCCCAGTGGAAACATCAAGTAGGCTGTTGGATATGTGAGATGTGTGAGTCTAAGATTCAGAGAATTTTTCTGGCTGGAGATAAAAGTATGACTCATCAGCAAAATTATGATAATTTAATCCAAGAGAATAAATGAGCTGACTTTGGAATATCTTGTACAGAAAGAGAAGATATGAGGTAGGTTTGGGAAAGATAGTAGAATAATGGGTTAAAGAGAAGAGAGACTAAGAACAGGGAAATGAACTCAGAAGATGTTGGAATAGTTTTGAGTAAGAAGTAAGGAAAGTCTGAACTAGTATAGGAGCAATGGAAATGGAGAAAAAAAGGGGTAGGTTTAAGAGCTAGTGCACAGGAAGGATCCACAGAACTTGAAACCTGATTGGATTGCAGGGTGAGAAAGTTGAAGTCAAAGGTCACTCTGAGATTCCCTCTTGGTCAACTGACTGTATCCTGATGCTCTCAACCATTGTGTGATACACAAAAGGAAAGGGAGTTTCAGGAGATGAACTAGATTTGCGCAGGAGAAGGTTGAACATCAGATAGGCTTAAAGCCTGGGACTTCTGGGTGATGCTCTTGAAAAATTGCCCTCTCTTCATCTAAACATGCAGCAGATATTCAGGAATTGTCTGTAGTTGTTTTGAAGCTGGTAGAAAGTTAGACATTGTCCAGAATAGTCACGTGGGCTGTGGATGACTTTTAGAAGGCTATGAACCTTCATGAGAACAGCAAGAGGAATTTCTTATGCCTAGTGTAATCCTTGGTCCGTGTCGGCTCTGTCATCCAGAGCTGAATGTCCCCATGAGGAAACACAAAAGCCTGACTTTCACCAGGGTGATATTGTGGGTCTTCTAGTTTACCGAACCATCTTCACAGAAACTCCACATTTCTAGCTGTGCCTATTGCTGTCTTTCTATGAATCACATCGCTGACTCACTGTTTGAATGAAATTTCTGCAGAGTCCTTAGGTTTTGATAGCCGAGTTGATAAGGAGAACTAGGTGTTAATACCACACGGTGTTAATACCAGAATGCTAAAATAACAAGTGAATCATCTTTGTTGAAAAAAATGTGAGAATAGGAATAAAGGAAGAAGTGTTTTAGTGAAGTATGTCAATTGTCTCCTTAACTCTACACAGTTTGGCTTCCTGGATTAAATACTGGAAATAGTCAGTTATAATTTCCTGGTTGCTTCTGTTCCTTCAAGCCAAAGGTCAAAGATACCTGAAGTGACCTAACCGGTTTGGCTCAGTGGATAGAGCGTCGGCCTGCGGACTCAAGGGTCCCAGGTTCGATTCCCGTCAAGGGCATGTACCTTGGTTGCAGGCACATCCCCAGTAAGGGGTGTGCAGGAGGCAGCTGATCGATGTTTCTCTCTCATCGATGTTTCTAACTCTCTATACCTCTCCTTTCCTCTCTGTTAAAATCAATAAAATATATTTTTTTAAAAAAGATACCTGAAGTATTATAGCAGAAAAAGAAATTACAATAACCAGTTTAGGTAGCAATGGAAATACAGACCAAAACTGTTTCTCAGCAAAAATTAAATACTTCTGGCTTTTTAAAAAATGTGGAATGGGGAGGTGGGGCATAAAAATTAAGCAGAGAAAAATTCTTTGCCTTTTATTTTAGATTTTGTCAGCAGCAGCAGATATCTAGAACAATAAGAATTTAAGAAATAAGAGGTTTTGCCCGACTGGCTCAGTGGTTGAGCATTGACCTATGAACCAGGAGGTCAGGGTTCGATTCCAGGTCAGAGCACATGCCTGGGATGCAGGCTCGATCCCCAGTGGGAGGCGTGCTGGAGGCTGCTGATCTGTGGTTCTTCCTCATCATTGATGTTTCTATCTCTCTCTCCCTCTCCCTTTCTTTCTGAAATCAATACAAAAATAACATTTTTTAAAAAGAGCTTTAAAAATGGGAGGAGGTGGTGGCAATGATAAAATTATGTAAAGCTCTGTCTTCACTGATCTCGTTTAAAAAAGTGGATAAAGAATACCTGGGTCACCATGGCCCATGTGGCTCAGTTGGTTGAGTGTTGCCCAGGTTGTGGGTTTGATCCCAGGTAAAGTGCATCATTGGAGTTTCTCTCTCTCCATCTCCCTCTTCTTCCCTCTCCCTCTCCTTTCCTCTCTCTAAGATCAATGAAAACATATTTTAAAAATTTTTAAAAAGCACACCCAGGCCCACACTAGCATTTTAATTATGAATGACTGTGGTTTAAAATTTTTGCACTAAATCTTTTCCTTTACTTTCCGCTCTGACCTTGGAGCTCTGCAACCTGTCCAATCTAATTGCGATTTTAAAAATATGTTCAGTGAGAGCCACTCAAAAATAATTTTCTCATTGGACCAGACCAGTTCAAGTAGAAATCATAAGTGTTTCAATGAGGTGTAAAACATCCATTGATTAAGGTGTATAAGAAGCAATTTCTTTTTGAAACTTCTGTTTGAAAGATAAATGTTTTCTTGCATAGATGATAGCCAGGAGGTGTTTGTTTAAATATGATTGAGAAATAGATTGCTGCATGTCATCATTTTCAAAATAACCCACAATTTCTAAGTATGCTAATTAAAATGGTGTTGTACGATGCGACTAAAATGGTAAATAATTACCTTTATAATTATAGACATAATTTTTCTTAGAAAAATCAAGCTTCTTAAACTAAGAAGAGGACATTGGCCTTCAAAGTTACAAATCTTGGGGCTGGCAGAAGGTGATATGTGTATGTTTTGAACAAGTGCAGAGCTAGCAAATAAGGAAGGTTTTGACTAATTTACTCTCCCCTGAAACGATCAATACTATAAAAGTGTTTGTAAAAGTTGCACAAAGTGGAGAGGGTCTTAAAAAATAAGGGAACACTAGTGAGAGAAACAAATGCCAAAGTGATGTGATAGAGGGCCAAGCTAAATGATTGCTGCTGGGGTCCAGCCCATCGGGACTGAGTAGGACAGGCTGGACAAGCCCTGGAGCCCTCCCATGGTCCTTCCCCAGCTGGCCAACCTCCCGCATCCCTCCCAGGCCCTGATTGTGCACCAGTGGGGTCCCTCGGCCTGGCCTGGGCCCTCTTGCAATCCGGGACCCCTTGGGGGATTTCAGAGAGCCCTTTTCAACCCGACAGAGGAACGACTGGTCACTATGATGCACACTGACCACCAGGGGGCAGACACTCAATGCAGGAGCTTCCCCCTGGTGGTCAGTGCGCTCCCACAGGGGGAGCGTCACTCAGCCAGAAGCCAAGTTCATTAGCCTGTGAATAAGGTAGCATTAGCCTGTCTTAGTCGGCTCATGCTACCATAACAAAATCCCACAGGCTGGATGGCTTAAACAACAGACACTTATTTCCTCACAGTTCTGGAGGCTGGAAAACCAAGACCAAGGTTCTGGCAGGTTCAGTTTCTGTTGAGAGCTCCCTTCCTTCCTTTTATGTCCTCATATAGCCTTACTTCAGTGTGCTACTGAAGGGGGGTGAGAGTAAGAGAGCACGAACCCTCTGGTGTCTTTTGATTAAAGACCCCAATCTTATCTGATCAGAGCCCCACCTTTATTACCTTACTAGAGGCCCGGTGCACGAAATTTGTGCACGGGGGGAGGGGTGTCCCTCAGCCCAGCCTGCACCCTCTCCAATCTGGGACCCCTCGAGGGATGTCTGACTGCCCATTTAGGCCCGATCCCGGTAGGATGTAAGTTGATACTGCAAAAATATTAAATCTTAGAGCAGAATACAAATTAAGAGGTATAGCTCAGGCCTGAAGCCTCAGTCCTTTGTAGAATAATCTTGGGAAACTGACCTTCATTTTGTCTGGTCTTGCTGTAAACACTCAAGTGTGTGTTTGTATTTTAATATAATTATTTTCACCTGGTCTCAGCCAGCCTTTCCAGAGTCAAGCAGTAGGTCACCAGAAAGGTGTAAACTTGGGCAAGAACTTCTCATGCTCCTCCTCCTCAGTTCCATGTTTCTTTGTGGAACTTTGGGAGCCTTGGTGTTCTGCATCCAGGAGGTGTGCTACTGAAGTGGTGCTAGAAAAGCATAGTCTATAAATGAGATTGTAATTGCTGAAATGCTTTGTATTCTCTTTTTAACCTTTATACTGACATAATATGAAACTTACAGAAAAGTTGTGGAACAGTGCACATAATCTCCATATACCCTTCATCTAGATGCCCTGAATGTTAACATTTCACCACATTTGCTTTATCTCTGTGCATAATTTAAAATGAAAGACACAGGCATAAATACAAGATGTCTCTAAGATGCACAAACTATGACCCCACATATTGCCTGTCCCTCTTTTCACACAAACCCTTCATCAGCCACACAGCCAAAACTTGGCAGCGTTTTAGTCCCTCCCTTCCTCTTATAGCATGCTGCATATGGTGGTCACCCTCACTAGGCAGTTCTTACCATGCTTGAAAGTATCAACTGTTGCCCAGCCAGTGTTGCGAAGTGGTTAAGCATCGACTTATGAACCAGTAGGTCACAGTTCAATTCCAGGTCAAGGCACATGCCCTGTTTTGGGCTCGATCCCCAGTTGGGGGCTAGCAGCCAATCAAATTATTCACTCTCATCTCTCTCTCTCTCTCTCTCTCTCTCTCTCTCTCTCTCTCTCTCTCTCTCTTCCTCTCCCAATAAAAATATATTTTTAAAAAAGTAGAAACTGTTTATTATTCAATCCCTAGTCTGCTAGTCAGTGTCCAGCACATTTTAAAAGTATTCAGTAGGTATGGAAAAAATTTGTCCTTTCAAAGCATTGGGTTTGCTGTTAGTTTATCATTTTCACATTCATCTGCTTCTGAAAAAGGTGCTGTCTTTCATACACAGGTCTTCCAGTAAATGCAGACTTTTAGGCCTATAAATCAATAGCTGAGACTCCTAGGTACAGAATCTATAATGGAAGAAAGAGCAAGGTGTTAAAGAAAGTCTTAAAAATAGCAGTTTGGCACAGGACAGCAAAACTATAAAAATGTTACAGATAATTATGTGTTTGAATAGGGTAATATTGCTGGCTAACTAAAAATTGAATGTTTGGAGCATTCAACAGTGAACTTTTAACATAATGAATACATACAAATATTCAATTATAAAAACACTGGGAAATATAGCATGGAATCTAGCTGATAAAATCATGAGCTAAAGAAGTGACTGGAATACAATTAGGAATGCCAGTAATAAAAAAAGAGATATATGCATCCACTGTTTTAGTAAGCATGTGTTAGGGTCATATCTTCCCATCATCTTTTGAAAAGTTTTTCTACATTTGAGGAAACCTCCACCTCAAGAGTCCTGCTTCTGTAATGTTGAAGTCTGAACTCAAATTCCCAGCTTGAAGTCATGTGACTTAGACCCCATAAATCAGACATACCTAGGAGAGACTACAATTTGGAAGTAAATAAAAAAGGAAGCAATCTTGGTATGGAGTTTCTGTTTGTGCCAGCACAGATAATAGCTAAGGCATTTGGTTTTCAAATGGCAGTGCCATCTAAATGCTACAAATTTGAGTTCCTGCAGCAGAAGTAGCATCGTATTTGGCAGCAGTAATGGCTGAGTAGGGTCAAATTATTGTCATTTAGTGTTTGGTTGGGGCAGGACAGGTGGTTTTTCCTCAGGCCAGTTTTGGGATATGGATTTGAATATTTCTCTATGAAATAATCACTAGTATTTAAGCTAACACCTTTGTTTTTACCTGTAACCTTTTTTAATTGAAATTACCAATTAGATTATTTTTGCAACAGCTAATACAATATTATAAATATCCCCACTTAGTTCTTCTTCTAGGAGGCAAGTAGTGAACAATTAAGTTTGTAGCTATCAGATAAGTAAATACAGATTTTAATGAAAGAAACTCAAATGGAATAAAGGCATTCTTAGGTTGCTTACATTTCATTTGACTCCTTTGCTTTTATATCACACCCACTTTGTGTGTTTTTTTTGTTTTTTGTTTTTTGGTGTTTTTTTTGTGCCTTTTATTTTATTTTCTTGCCTAATTGCCCTGGCTAGAACCTCCAACACAATGTTGAACAGAATGGAGAAAGTAGACATCTTTGTCTTGTTTCTGATCTGGCGGGGGGTGGGAGGGCAGTATTTGGGATCTCACAATTAAGTATGATGCTAGCTGTGGGGTTTTTTTTGTTGTTTTTTTTTAGAGTCATAACAGTATTTTATTTTATTTTTTTATTAAGGTATTATATGTGTACATATCTTACCATTGCCCCCCCACCCCACTCCCATACATGCCCTCACCCCCCAATGTTTTGCATCCGTTGGTTACTCTTATATGCATGCATATAAGTCCTTCTGTTGATCTCTTATTTCCCCCACCTCTCCCTAACCTTCCCGCTGTAATTTGACAGTCTGTTTGATGCTTTACTGCCTCTGTATCTATCTTTTTGTTCATCAGTTTATACTGTTTTTCATTATCCCCAAATGAGTGAGATCATGTGGTATTGTTCTTTCATTGACTGGCTTATTTCACTCAGCATGATGTTCTCTAATTCCATCCAGGTGCCTACAAATGGTAGTAATTCCTTCTTTTTTATGGCAGCATAGTACTCCATTGTGTAGCTGTACCATAGTTTTCTGATCCAGTCATCTGCTGACGGGCACCTAGGCTGTTTCCAAATCTTAGCTATGGTGAATTGTGCGGCTATGAACATAGGGGTGCATATATCCTTTCTGATTGGTGTTTCTAGTTTCTTAGGTTATATTCCTAGGAGAGGGATTACTGGGTCAAATGGGAGTTCCATTTTCAGTTTTTTGAGGAAACTCCATACTGTTCTCCACAGTGGCTGCACCAGTCTGCATTCCCACCAGCAGTGCACGAGGGTTCCTTTTTCTCCGCATCCTCGCCAACACTTGTCATTTGTTGATTTGTTGATGATAGCCATTCTGACAGGTGTATCACACCCACTTTGAATTTATAGTTGCCTCTTCATGGTTTCCCACACTGAACCAACACTATAACACACTAGAGGCCTACTGCATAAAATTCGTGCACTGGAGGGGTGTCCCTCAGCCGAGCCTGCACCCTCTTTCAGTCCAGGACCCCCAGGGGGATTGGGCCTAGGCCAGCAGTCGGACATCCCTCTCGCAATCCAGGATCCCTTGCTCCTTACTGCCTGTTGGCTCACTCCTTACTGCTTGGCTTGCTGATCCTTAGTGGCAGGCTCCTTACTGCTCGGCTTGCTGCTCCTTAGCATTTCTGTGGAGGTTGGAGAGGCTCCCGCCACCGCCACTGCGCTCACCAGCCATGAGCCCGGCTTCTGGCTGAGCGGCGCTCCCGCTGTGGGAGCTCATTGACCAGGGGGCAGCTCCTGCATTGAGCATCTGCCCCCTGGTGGTCAGTGCATGTCATAGCAACAGGTCGTTCTGGTCGTTGCACCATAATGGTCACTGGGCTTTTATTATATAGACTAGCGGCCCGGTGCACGAAATTCATGCACGGGTACGGGGGGGCGCGAGTTCCTTCAGCCCAGCCTGCACCCTCTCTAATCGGGGACATCCCTTTCACAATCTGGTACTGCTGGCTCCTAACCACTCACTTGCCTGCCTGCCTGATTGCCCCTAACTGCCTCTGCCTGCCTGCCTGATTGCCCTTAACCCCTCTGCCTGTCTGATTGATTGCCCCTAACCTCTCTGCCTGCCTGCCTGATCTTGCTTCTAACTGCTCTCCCCTGTCGGCCTGATTGCCCCTAACTGCCTCTGCCTGCCTGATCTCACCCCCAACTGCCCTCCCCTGCCAGCCTGATCTTGCCCCCAACTGCCCTCCCTTGCTGGCCTGATTGACCCTAACTGCCTCTGCCTTGGCCCCCACCACCATGGCTTTGTCCAGAAGGAAGTCAGACATCCAGAATATGGCCAGTTGACCCAGTCTAATTAGCATATTACCCTTTTATTAGTATAGATAGATTATATAGGATAGGATTGCTTAAATGGGGGGGGGGCCTTTTTCAGCAGGAGGAGATGCTCTTGGCAGACAAAAATACATAATCCCTATATCTGGACTGATAGCCAGCCATATGCACTATACTGCCAAACCGGTCATTAAAAAATTGAACAGTTTCTTACACCTTACACCAAACAGCTGTTGCCCTTAAAACCCCTCCTCAACCCCCACCTTAGGTACTGCCTTTGCAGTTCACCCAGATTAGGTTCTGATTGGTCAGATTCTATTCCAGTCAGTGTCAAAAGCTCCACCTCCTAGGCAGCCATTTGCTTCTTGCAGTTCACCCAGAGTTAGTTCTGATTTGTCAGTTTCTATGCCAGTCAGCGTCTTTGGGCCTATCTCTGGGCGTGATCAGAGAGGCCAGGCTGATCAGCAGCAACCCAAGGTTGCTGGCAAGCAAGCTGAACTGATGACCTCTAGGAGATAGAGAGGGGCGCAGCTGCTGGCAAGACCCAGTGAGAGAAGCAGGGTCTGAGCTGTAGTCTCCATGGGAAGTGCTGATCAGTCCTTGCCTCTCTTTCTCTCTCTGGGCCTTGCCAGCAGCCTGAGGCGGCTGCTGATAAGCCCTGCCTCTCTCTCTCTCTCTCTCTGAGAGGTCAGCAGTTCAGTCCACTCACCAGTCCCCGCCCACCCGAGCATGCTACATGTGAAGCCTGGCGTTCAGTCATCCCTCTGGTTGTTTTGGACGTTACAGACCCTGGCTCTTTATATTTTGGGACTAGAGGCCCGGTGCACGAAATTTGTGCATGGGGACATTGTCCCTCAGCCCAGCCTGCACCCTCTCCAATCTGGGACCCCTTGAGGGATGTCTGACTGCCCGTTTAGGCCCGATCCCGGTAGGACATCCCTCTCACAATCCGGGACTGCTGGCTCCCAGCCACTCGCCTGCCTGCCTGCCTAATTACCCCTAACCACTTCTGCCTGCAAGCCTGATCACCCCCTAACCACGCCCCTGCCAGCCTGGTCACCCCCAACGGCCCTCTCCTGCCAGCCTGGTTGCCCCTAAGTGCCCTCCCCTGCTGGTCTGATAGGCCACAACTTCTCTCCCCTGCTGGCCATCTTGTGTCCACATGGGGGTGGCCATCTTTGACCACATGGGGGCAGCCATCTTGTGTGTTGGAGTGATGGTCAATTTGTATATTACCTCTTTATTATATAGGATGATTGGAAGGTGATATTTTCTCTGAGGATTTCATGGACAGATAAAGAAGAGGTCTCATTTTACATCTCAAAACAGCACACCATGTTCCAATTAGACACCTTTATTTCTTTCCTAAAGACCTTACCTGGGTGATGGAAAGGATAGAAGGGGTGGATTCTGATATCAAGAAAACAAATTTTTAACCATATTTTAAAAGTGGAGAATGTGTTGAAAATATGCTTTCCATAGAATGGGCACCATATACTAGTACTTACAAATTCCTCTATCCTATATAATAAAGATGTAGTATGCAAATGGTCATTATGCCGTGATGCGTAACGACCAACTGTGTAACGACCAGATTATGTGGATCAGCAGAAGGTGGGGCAGCGAGCTACAAGCCAGCAGCGGAGAGCTACAGGAGGGGGCACGGCAACAAGCTATGAGGGGGGTTGGGGGGGGGCAGAGGGAGCTACAGGAGGGGGCACGGCAACAAGCTATGAGGGGGGTTGGGGGGGACAGAGGGAGCTACAGGAGGGCGGGGCAGTGGGTGGAGAGCTACTGGAGGGCGGCGGAGATCTACTGGCAAGCTACTGGTGCACGGATTCATGTGCAGGGCTACTAGTTTTGAATATTTGGGCAAATCTCTAACACTCTATAGCAATTTTCATGAGCATCAGCTATCTGGAGACTATTTTCTCTCCTTTTCATTTTTCCATGGGAATATAAATAATATGGAGAAATGGTGAAGAATAAAGCAGCCATTGTTTTTTGTTGTCTCTTTTTTTAGTACGGCTCATCATGTGTGCCTGTGTGTACGTGTGTGTGTGTGCGCGTGCACATATATGTGTGTGTTTTATGCAGGGATAGAGAGTTTCCCGGATGTGTTTAAGTAGCCATGGGCCAGTTGTGCTTTCTGCGAAATTTGCTGGTGTTTCTCCAAATTAGTTAAATGTTTCATGCTAATGGGCTTGCCCATCACAGCCCTCAGGAAGAGCAGGAACTTGGTCCTTTATAAAAGCCAGAGACAGTCTCTTTCCCATAGCTGACCACCTTTGTTGTTTTCCTTAGCAAAAATCAAAACAAATTGAATCTCTTGGTGCCCTGGGTAGAAGGGGTGCTGTGCCTCTCCCCAAAATTGCTGCAGCCTGAAGACTCCTGAGCTCATTCAGAAATCTTGCCAAGACAGGGATGCTTCTGCTATAGGTCTCTCCTTTAGAAGCTCCAGTCATTTTATTTTGAATTATTTCAGAAGAGAAGACTCTCAGCCAATCAAAATGCAGCACCAATATTAGCTCATTTTCAACCAAATGATAGCTTTGCAGAATAAAAGTCTCCTCGGTTCTCTCCATTTCTAAGTTGCCTGCTTCCACAGCCCAAATTTAGCCTCCGTCTTCAGAACACTGAATCTATGTTGCTGTCTTTGGAATTTTGCATGAACAAAGGATCTCATAAATAGCTGCGGCTAATTGTTGGAATTTGTGTTTACAAGTTCCTTTCCTGTTTTGCAAACTCAGGCTCAGCTCTGCAGCACTGAAAAGCTGCTTCCCCTCAGCAGATGTTCTGACCGTCACTGTGTTCTCGTCTGCGCTCATTTGTCTCACCCCGCTATCCATTTCCACAACATAAAGTAACCTGGAAATGCGATTTTTTCTTTCCCCTCTGCAGTCCTCTGCACTAGTGACTTTTCCACAGCTTCACTCCGCAAACCACAGATACCCAGTTCTGCATCTTTCTCTGTAGTGTAGTTATTTCTGCTTCCATGGCTGTTCACAGTTGGACATTAAAAGCAGTGGCGACTGATGTCTTCATTTTTTTCTCCTGTCACCATCTCTCCATACTTAAGCTTTCTGTCACAGTGGGAGACATGACTACTACAAAAATGCAGTCGGCTATCAAGAAAGTCTTAGAGCAATGTATGACTGTATTTTCTCTTTTCTTTAATATTTAAAGTAATCACTATATGCTAGAGAAGCCTATTTACCCGTTATTAGAGTCAAATGCCTGCTCCTGTCTCTAACTGAAGGTCTTGTAATAGTGTCTTCACTGATCAGCACACCTGGGGTCTAAATGTTTACTGGGAGGTGAGGAAGCATTTACTAAGCTGCTCCTTGTCCATGTTCTCAGGCCTCTGGACAAGTGTCAGGACCACACACTAGTATTACATATAAGAGGGCTTCTAATGGTCTACCTTCTCAGAGGGCTTATACTCTACATATTCCTACCAACTGCCCTTATCAACCAAAACAACAACAAAAAGAAGTTGTATGGGGTACTTACCTTATGTCAGGCATTGTTCTAAGTCAGCCGTGGGCAAACTACGGCCCGCGGGCCGGATCCAGCCCGTTCGGCTGTTCTATCTGGCCCGCGGAGCCGAAAGAGCGGAGGGTTCTCTTGCTCTCCCCTCCGCTCCTTTACTTTGAATTTATATTAGTTCACACAAACACTCCATCCATGCTTTTGTTCCGGCCCTCCGGTCCAGTTTAAGAACCCATTGTGGCCCTCGAGTCAAAAAGTTTGCCCACCCCTGTTCTAAGTACTTTACAAATGCTGTTTCCTTCAACCCTCATAAAAGATATTCCAAGAGGCAAGTAAAAGTATCTTCGTTTTACAGATTACAAAACTGAGGCACAGATAGATCAAATAAATTGCCCATGGGATGGCAAGGAAGAGGCTCGAAAACAATGTAAGATGACTTACTTCCGGCTATATTCTCATCCCTAAACTTTCTGTTCTGTTAATGGTGCCTTTGCAAACACTGATTCTTTGCCTAGAGTCCCTTTCCCTTCCATCTCGCTATTGAAAGATGGTTTGTTACTCAAAAACCAAATCAAATGCCATTATTCCAGGAAATATTCCTCTCTAAAAATTCTTCACCTTGTCCCCAGTGTTCCCATCAATTGTTTAAAATATCTTCATGATTTTGCTTAGGTTCCCCAGAGGCAGATCCACAAATGAAGTTTTATGTGCAAGTGATTTATGAAGGAAGTGTTCCCAGGAGAAACTGGTAAGGGAGTGAGGAAGTAGGACATGGAAGGGGAAGAAGCCCCAGCTTTAGTCTGATCCTGAAGGGGAGCGCTGAAGTGTCAGTTAAAACTCGGACTTTCTCTGGACCCAATGCAAGAGAGCTAGAATTTCCCCCTTCCCTGCCTTCCAGGGGTGGGCAAACTTTTTGACTCGAGGGCCACAATGGGTTCTTAAACTGGACCAGAGGGCCGGAGCAAAAGCATGGATGGAGTGTTTGTGTGAACGAATATAAATTCAAAGTAAAGGAGCGGAGGGGAGAGCAAGAGAACCCTCCGCTCTTTCGGCTCCGCGGGGTCGGATAGAACAGCTGGAACGGGCCCGCGGGCTGTAGTTTGCCCAAGGCTGGTAGCCCTCATCTCTGAAATATAAAAACTTCCAGGCATTTCAGGCTTTCAGTATATCAAGGCAAAGTGGCTTTAATGGACAAGGGGAGTTCTCTAGTAAGAACATGAACACTGTGGCAAAACCATCCAAAAACTGTGGAGGGGGGGGTCCACAGAAATGGTCAAAGCAGTCTGGGGGTACCTGAGCAGAGTCCCCAGCAGTGCTTGGACATTTCTATAATGGAATTTATGATATTACTACATCTGCTCTATTATTTATTTCAATATGTGTTTTCTTTACTACACTATGTAGTAATACCCCCTGGATCTTTTTATTTGCACCTAACACAGCTTATTTAGATTACATCACCTTAATTAGGAGGACGGGCCATGGCAAGACTTGTGAATTCTCAATTCATTTTTTGGCTCCTTTGAAAATCCTCTGTCCCTACCACTTATGTTGGGCTCCATTTTTGTTAAAATTGCCAAAGACATCAACCTCTACTGAAAGTTCCCTTTTAAATATAATGAGAGAAAAGCACAGTGGACTTAGCTAAGGACCACACCCAAGGGCTATTTTTTCTTTAAATAGAGAACTCAATGCTGAATATCCAAGTTAGTCATTCTATCGTTCTAGAACCAAATGTGTTTCTGCCCTCTCAACACCATTCCTTCCTCCCTTCCTAATTCCAACCCTGAATAAAGAAAATTTGAGTATGACTTTATAGGGGATGTAAGGTAAAACAAAAAGAAGCAAGTATAATCATGCATATAAATGAATACCTCATTTCACAACATCAAGATGGAGAGAAAGCTCTGCATGTTCAGTTGCTGCCATGGCAATTGTGAATTGTGAATTGCTGTCTGCGAGACAATCTGCTCAAAGGCTCAGATAACCATTTTGCATCAGGGCCCGCTCAGGACTGGAAGATGACACTAGTGTAGCCACGTGATTTTCACAGAATAATGATAGCAAGAACTGAAATAAAGAAGGGTCGCTGAAATGGTGTTATAACGTAGAAGCAGGAGATCATTCTTTTATCAAATTTCTGCATAATAATGTTCAACGTTATTGAGTACTTACTGTCAGCCACTAATATGAGACTGTTAGAGATTTTTTTTATCTAGCTTATCCTCATAACTGCCCTTTGATGTAAATCCGTAACATCATCCCTATTTTCCAGATGAGAAAACTGGAATCTGAAACATAAATTACATGACCAAGGTCAGACAACCTAGAAGTTGTAGAGATCGGGATCTGAGTATAAGAATAAATGACGGATGTCAGCATTTGCTCTCAGCACCTTCTGTCTTTCTGCCTCCCCACACAGGATCAGAACATGGGGCTCTTTCATCAAGGTCTGTCATCAATAGATCATGCAATCATTTTGAAAGTTCCAAACTAAAGATAATGTTCCTACAAATGGGTCCCCAAAATACCTAAACAGCACTGAACACAAACCTCTGAAATACCATATCATGTACAGTTCTGCTGAAGTTTATGTCAGTTATAAAAATAGAATATTGATGTGTAAAAATCTACACTAATAAAAGAGAAACATACAAATTGACCGTCCCTTCACTACACCCACCAGCCAATCAGGAGTGAGTATGCAAATTAACCCAACAAAGATGGTGGCAGCCATGGAGCTGGAGCGAGCAGGAGGCTTGGGTTGCCGCCGGCAACGGAGGAAGCCAAGCTTCCAGCCCTCCTTGGAGTCTGCTCAGGGAGGGGTTGGGGGCCTGGGTTGCTGGGGTTGACCCAGGCTTTGAGCTGGACATGGCCTCCACTAACGGAGGGGCTGGGGGCCTGAGTCACTGGGGGCAAGCCAGGCCTCCAGCCTGCCCTGGCCTCAGAGCACAAAGGGGCTGGGGCCTGGAATGCTAGGGGCAACCCAGGCTTCCAGCACACCATGGACTCCACTCACGGAGAGGCTGGGGGCCTGGGTCACTGGGGGTGACACAGGCTTCCAGCCCACCCTGGCCTCTGCTCACAGAGGGCCTGGGGCCTGGGTCTCTGGGGGCAACCCAGGCTACCAGCCTCCCTGACATCCGCTCAAGGAGGGCCTGGGAGCCTGAGTAGCCTGGGCAAACCAGGCTTCCAGCCCACCCTGGCCTCCGCTCAAGGAGGAGCTGGGGGTCTGGGTCACTGGGGGCAACCCAGGCTTCCAGCCCCCTCTGGCCTCTGCTCAAGGAGTGGCTAGGGGCCGGGGTCACCGGGGTCAACCTGGGCTTCCAGCCCTCCCTGGCCTCCACTCAAGGAGGCTCTGGGGACCTGAGTAGCCAGGAGTGACCCAGGCTTCCAGCCTGCCCTGGCCTCCACTCGAGGAGGGGCTGGGGGTCTGGGTCACTGGGGGAAACCCAGGCTTCCAGGCCCCTCTGGCCTCTGCTCAAAGAGGGGCTGGGGGTCAGGGTCACCAGAGGTTACCCAGGCTCCCAGCCAGCCCTAGCCTCCACTCACGTAGGGCCTGGGGCCTGGGTCTCCAGGGAAAACCTAGGGCTCCAGGTCACCCTGGCCTCCGCTCATGGAGAGTCTGGGGTCTGAGTTGCTGGGGGCAACCCAGACTTCTAGCCCGCCCTGGCCTCTGCTGAAAGAGTGACAGGGGGCCTGAGTTGCCAGGGGTTGCCCAGGTTTCCAGCCTGCCCTGGCCTCCGCTCAAGGAGGGGCTGGGGGTCTGGGTCACTGGGGGTTACCCAGGCTTCCAGCCCATTCTGGCCTCAGCTCACAAATGGGCTGCATCCTGAGTCGCCGGGGCGACCCAGGCATCCAGCCCACCTTGGCCTCTGCTCATGGAGGGGCTGGGTGCCTGGGTCCCCAGGGGAAATTCAGACTTCTAGCCCGCCCTGGCCTCTGCTCAAGGAGAGGGTAGGGGCCAGGGTTGCTGGGGTCGACCCAGGTTTCCACCCCATCCTGGCCTCAGATCACGGAGGGGCTGGGGGCCTGGGCCACCAGGGGAAACCCAGGCTTCTATCCCGCCCTGGCCTCTGCTCACAGAGAGGCTCGGGGTCTGGGTCACCAGGGGTTACCCAGGCTCCCACCCACCCTAGCCTCCGCTAACAGGGCCTGGGGTCTGGGACACTGGGGGCAAGCCAGGCTTCCAGCCCCCACTGGCCTCCGCTTAAGGAGGGGCTGGGGGCCGCAGTCACCTGGAGCAACCCAGGCTTCCAGCCTGCGCTGGCCTCTACTCAAGGAGAGGCTGGGGTCTGGGTCACCTGGGGTTACCCAGGCTTCCAGCCCACCCTGGCCCTCACTCACAGACAGGCTTGGGCCCTGAGTCGCCGGGGGTGATGCAAGCTTCCAGCCCACCCTGGCCTCCACTCACAGAGGAGTTGGGGGCCTGGGCCGCTAGGGGCAATCCAGGCTTCTGGCCTGCCCTGGCCACCACTCATGGAGGGGCTGGGGGCATGGGTCGCCCGGGGAAACCCAGGCTTCCAGCCCGCCCTGGACTCCTCTCAAGAGGGGCTGGGGGCTGGGTCGCCGGGGGTTACCCAGGCTTTCAGCCCTCCCTAGCCTCAGCTCACAAAGGGGCTGTGGCCTGGGTCACCGGGGACAAAACTGGCTTCCAGCCTGCCCTGGCGCCCACTCAAGAGGGGCTGGGGGCCTGGGTCGCTGGGGGAAACCCAGGTTTTGAGTCTTCCCTGACCACCGTTCACGGTGTGCCTGAGGCCTGGGTCGCCGGGGGCAACCCAGGCTTCCAGACCCCCTGGCCTCCACTCACGGAGGCCTGGGGCCTGTGTTGCTGGTAGGTGACGCAAGCCTCCAGCCTGCCCTGGCCTCTGCTCAAGGAGGGCCTGGGGCCAGGGTCGCCGGGGAAACCCAGCCTTCCAGCCCACCCTGGTCTCCGCTCAATGAGGGGCTGGGGGGCTGGGTCACTAGGGGTTACCCAGGCTTCCAGCCTGCCCTGGCCTCCGCTCACAGATGGCATGGGGCCTGGGTCACTGGGGGGGCCGCAAGATTCCAGCCTGCCCTGGCCTCCGCTCAAGGAGGGTATAGAGGTGAGAGTCGCAGGGGTTGACCCAGGTTTCCATCCCATCCTGGCCTCAGATCATGGCCTCAGATCATGGAAGAGCTGGGGACCTGGGCCGCTGGGGGAAACCCAGGCTTCCAGCCCACCCTGGCCTCTGCTCACAGAGGGCCTGGGGCCTGTGTTGCTGGGGGTGACGCAAGCCTCCAGCCTGCCCTGGCCTCAGTTCACAAGGGGGCTGTGTCCTGGGTCACCAGGTCACAAAGGGGCTGCCTTCTGGGTCACAGGGGGCGACCCAGGCTTCCAGCCCACCCTGGCCTCTGCTGAAAAATGACTGGGGGCCTGAGTCACCAAGGGCGACCCAGGCTTCCAGCCTGCCCTGGCCTCAGCTCATGGTGGGGCTGGGTGCCTGGGTCCCTGGGGAAATTCAGACTTCTAGCCCGCCCTGGCCTCTGCTCACGGAGGGCCTGGGGCCTGTGTCACCGGGGGTGACCCAAGCTTCTAGCCCGCCCTGGCCTCCGCTCAAGGAGAGGGTAGGGGCCAGGGTTGCTGGGGTCGACCCAGGTTTCCACCCCATCCTGGCCTCAGATCACGGAGGGGCTGGGGGCCTGGGCCACCGGGGGAAACCCAGGCATCTATCCCGCCCTGGCCTCTGCTCAGAGAGAGGCTGGGGTCTGGGTCACCAGGGGTTACCCAGGCTCCCACCCACCCTAGCCTCCGCTAACAGGGCCTGGAGCCTGGGACACTGGGGGCAAGCCAGGCTTCCAGCCCCCACTGGCCTCCGCTTAAGGAGGGGCTGGGGGCCGCAGTCACCTGGAGAGACCCAGGCTTCCAACCTGCGCTGGCCTCTACTCAAGGAGAGGCTGGGGTCTGGGTCACCTGGGGTTACCCAGGCTTCCAGCCCACCCTGGCCTTCACTCACAGACAGGCTTGGGCCCTAAGTCGCCGGGGGCGACCCAGGCTTCCAACCCCCCCTTGCTTCTGCTCATGGAGAGGCTGGGGGCCTGGGTCGCTGGGGGGCTACCCAGGCTTCCAGCATGCCCTGGCCACCCCTCAGGCAGGGCCTGGGGGCCACACACGCCAGGAGCAACCCAGGCTTCCAGCCCGCTATGGCCTCGGCTCAAGGAGAGGCTGTGGGCCTGAGTTGCTGGGGGCAATCCAGGTTTCTGGCCTGCCCTACCTCCGCTCAAGGAGGGCCTGGGGCCTGGGTCCCAGGGGTGACGCAAGCTTCCAGCCTGCCCTGGCCTCCGCTCAAGGAGGGGCTGTGGGCCTGTGTCACCAGAGGTGACCCAAGCTTTCAGCCCGCCCTGGCCTCCGCTCAAGGAGAGGCTGTGGGCCTGTGTCACCAGAGGTGACCCAAGCTTCCAGCCCGCCCTGGCCTCCGCTCAAGGAGGGTATAGGGGCAGGAGTCGCAGGGGTTGACCCAGGTTTCCATCGCGTCCTGACCTCAGATCACAGAGGGGCTGGGGGCCTTGGTCACAGGGGGAAATCCAGGCTTCTAGTCCACCGTGGCCTCGGCTCACAGAGGGCCTGGGGCCTGTGTTGCCGGGGGTGACGCAACCCTCCAGACTGCCCTAGCCTCAGCTCACAAAGGGGCTGCATCCTGGGTCACCAGGTCACAAAGGGGCTACCTTCTGGGTTGCCAGGGGCGACCCAGGCTTCCAGCCCCACCTGGCCTCTGCTCATGGAGGGCCTGGGGTCCTGGGTCCCCAGGGGAAATGCAGGCTTCTAGCTGTCCTGATCTCAGCTCAAGGAGGGGCTAGGGCAGCCGTGGGCAAACTACGGCCCGCGGGCCGGATCCGGCCCATTCAGCTGTTCTATCCGGCAAGCGGAGCCGAAAGAGCAGAGGGTTCTCTTGCTCTCCCCACCGCTCCTTTACGTTGAATTTATATTAGTTCACACAAACACTCCATCCATGCTTTTGTTCCGGCCCTCCGGTCCAGTTTAAGAACCCATTGTGGCCCTCGAGTCAAAAAGTTTGCCCACCCCTGGGCTAGGGGCTGGAGTTGCAGGGGTTGACACAGGTTTCCAACGGGTTAGCATGGAGGGGTTGGGGGCCTGGGCCACCAGGGGAAACCCAGGCTTCCAGCCCGCGCTGTCCTCCGCTGAAGGAGTGACAGGGCATCTGCGTCGCCGAGGATAACCTAGGCTTCCAGCCCACCCTGGCCTCCGTTCAAGGAGGGGCTGGGGGCCGGGGACCCCAGGGGAAACCCATGCTTCCAGCGCTCCCTGGCCTCTGGTCATGGAGGGCCTGGGGTCAGGGTCACCGGGGGAAACCCAGCCTTCCAGCCAGATCTGGCCTCCGCTCAAGGAGGCGCTGGGGGCCTGGGTCGCCGGGGTTATGCTGCTACCAACCTTCCCTTGCCTCCGTTCACAGAGGGGCTGGAGATCTGTGTCATTGGGGGCAACCCAGGCTTCGAGCCCACCCTGGCCTCCACTCAAGGAGGGACTGTGGGCATGAGTCGCCACAGGCGACCCTAGCTTCCAACCCGCCCTGGCATCCTCTTACGGAGGGCCTGGGGGCCAGGGTCGCTGGGGGTGATCCAGGCTTCCAGCCTGCCCTGTCCTCCACTGAAGGAGTGACAGGGGCTCTGGGTCGCTGAGGGCAACCTAGGCTTCCAGCCTGCCATGGCCTCCGCTCACCGAGGGTCTGGTGGCCTGGGTTGCCGGGGGTTACCCAGGCTTCAAGCCCGTCATAGCCTCCTCTCACGGAGGGCCTGGGGGCTGGGTCGCAAGGGGTGTCGCAGGCTTCCAGCCCACCCAGGCCACCCCTCACAGAGGGGCTGGGGACCTGTGTCGCCAGGGGCAACCCAGGCTTTGATCTTGCCCTGGCCTCCATTCAAGGAGGGACTGTGGGCCTGAGTAGCCGGGGGTGACCAGGCTTCCAGCCACCCTGGCCTCTGCTCAAGGAGGGCCTGGGGGCTGGGTCGCCAGAGGTGACGCAGGCTTCGATCTTGCCCTGACCTCCGTTCAAGGAGGGACTGTGGGCCTGAGTTGCCGGGGGAACCAGGCTTCCAGACCACCCTGGCCTCCGCTGAAAGTGTGGCTGGTAGCCTGAGTCGCCGGGGGTGACACAAGCTTTCGGCCATCCCTGGCCTCCGCTCAAGGAGGGGCTGGGGACCTGTGTTGCCAGGAGAAACCCAGGCTTCATGCCCACCCTGGCCTCCGCTCAAAGAGGGACTGTGGACCTGAGTTGCTGGGAGCGACCAGGCTTCCAGCCCACCCGGGCTTCCACTTATGGAGGGGCTGGTGGACTGGGTCGCTGGGGGAAACCCAAGCTTCCAGCCCGCCCTGGCCATCGCTGAGGGAGTGACAGGGGGCCTGGGTCACCTAGGGCATCCCAGGCTTCCAGCCTGCCCTGGCGCCCACTCAAGAGGGGCTGGGGGCCTGGGTCGCTGGGGGAAACCCAGGTTTTGAGTCTTCCCTGACCACCGTTCACGGTGTGCCTGAGGCCTGGGTCGCCGGGGAAACCCAGCCTTCCAGCCCACCCTGGTCTCCGCTCAATGAGGGGCTGGGGGGCTGGGTCACCAGGGGTTACCCAGGCTTCCAGCCTGCCCTGGCCTCCGCTCAAGGAGGGTATAGAGGTGAGAGTCGCAGGGGTTGACCCAGGTTTCCATCCCTTCCTGGCCTCAGATCATGGAGGAGCTGGGGACCTGGGCCGCCGGGGGAAACCCAGGCTTCCAGCCCACCCTGGCCTCTGCTCATGGAGGGGCTGGGGCCTGGGTCACAGGGGGAAATCCAGGCTTCCAGCCCACCCTGGCCTCTGCTGAAAAATGACTGGGGGCCTGAGTCACCAAGGGCGACCCAGGCTTCCAGCCCGCTCTGGCCTCCGCTCAAGGAGAGGGTAAAGGGCCGGGGTTGCTGGGGTCGACCCAGGTTTCCACCCCATCCTGGCCTCAGATCACGGAGGGGCTGGGGGCCTGGGCCACCGGGGGAAACCCAGGCTTCTATCCCGCCCTGGCCTCTGCTCAGAGAGAGGCTGGGGTCTGGGTCACCAGGGGTTACCCAGGCTCCCACCCACCCTAGCCTCCGCTAACAGGGCCTGGAGCCTGGGACACTGGGGGCAAGCCAGGCTTCCAGCCCCCACTGGCCTCCGCTTAAGGAGGGGCTGGGGGCCGCAGTCACCTGGAGAGACCCAGGCTTCCAACCTGCGCTGGCCTCTACTCAAGGAGAGGCTGGGGTCTGGGTCACCTGGGGTTACCCAGGCTTCCAGCCCACCCTGGCCTTCACTCACAGACAGGCTTGGGCCCTAAGTCGCTGGGGGCAACCCAGGCTTCTAGTATGCCCTGGCCACCCCTCAGGCAGGGGCTGGGGGCCGCACAAGCCAGGAGCGACCCAGGCTTCCAGTCCACTATGGCCTCTGCTCAAGGAGGGGCTGTGGGCCTGAGTTGCCGGGGCAATCCAGGGTTCTGGCCTGCCCTACCTCCACTCAAGGAGGGCCTAGGGCCTGGGTCCCCAGGGGTGACGCAAACTTCCAGCCCGCCCTGGCCTCCACTCAAGGAGCAGCTCTGGGCCTGTGTCACCAGAGGTGACCCAAGCTTCCAGCCCGCCCTGGCCTCCGCTCAAGGAGGGTATAGGGGCAGGAGTCGCAGGGGTTGATCCAGGTTTCCATCGCGTCCTGACCTCAGATCACGGAGGGGCTGGGGGCCTGGGTCACAGGGGGAAATCCAGGCTTCTAGTCCACCGTGGCCTCCGCTCACGGAGGGCCTGGGGCCTGTGTTGCCGGGGGTGACGCAAGCCTCCAGCCTGCCCTGGCCTCAGCTCACAAAGGGGCTGTGTCTTGGGTCACCAGGTCACAAAGGGGCTGCTTTCTGGGTCGCCAGGGGCGACCCAGGCTTCCAGCCCCTCCTGGCCTCTGCTCATGGAGGACCTGGGGTCCTGGGTCCCCAGGGGAAATGCAGGCTTTTAGCTGTCCTGGCTTCAGCTCAAGGAGTGGCTAGGGCAGCCATGGGCAAACTACGGCCCGCAGGCCGGATCCGGCCCGTTCGGCTGTTCTATCCGGCCCGCGGAGCCGAAAGAGTGGAGGGTTCTCTTGCTCTCCCCTCCGCTCCTTTACGTTGAATTTATATTAGTTCACACAAACACTCCATCCATGCTTTTGTTCCGGCCCTCCGGTCCAGTTTAAGAACCCATTGTGGCCCTCGAGTCAAAAAGTTTGCCCACCCCTGGGCTAGGGGCTGGAGTTGCAGGGGTTGACACAGGTTTCCAACGGGTTAGCATGGAGGGGTTGGGGGCCTGGGCCACCAGGGGAAACCCAGGCTTCCAGCCCGCGCTGTCCTCCGCTGAAGGAGTGACAGGGCATCTGCGTCGCCGAGGACAACCTAGGCTTTCAGCCTGCCCTGGCCTCCGCTCAAGAAGGGGCTGGGGGCCGGGGACCCCAGGGGAAACCCATGCTTCCAGCGCTCCCTGGCCTCTGGTCATGGAGGGCCTGGGGTCAGGGTCACCGGGGGAAACCCAGCCTTCCAGCCAGATCTGGCCTCCGCTCAAGGAGGCGCTGGGGGCCTGGGTCGCCGGGGTTATGCAGGTTACCAACCTTCCCTGGCCTCCGTTCACAGAGGGGCTGGAGATCTGTGTCATTGGGGGCAACCCAGGCTTCGAGCCCACCCTGGCCTCCACTCAAGGAGGGACTGTGGGCATGAGTCGCCACAGGCGACCCTAGCTTCCAACCCGCCCTGGCATCCTCTTACGGAGGGCCTGGGGGCCAGGGTCGCTGGGGGTGATCCAGGCTTCCAGCCTGCCCTGTCCTCCACTGAAGGAGTGACAGGGGCTCTGGGTCGCTGAGGGCAACCTAGGCTTCCAGCCTGCCATGGCCTCCGCTCACCGAGGGTCTGGTGGCCTGGGTTGCCGGGGGTTACCCAGGCTTCAAGCCCGTCATAGCCT
This sequence comes from Plecotus auritus, assembly GCF_963455305.1. NCBI lineage: Eukaryota > Metazoa > Chordata > Mammalia > Chiroptera > Vespertilionidae > Plecotus > Plecotus auritus. The sequence goes on along the minus strand of NC_137784.1, from coordinate 142,670,952 downwards.
CCGCTCACGGAGGGCCTGGGGGCTGGGTCGCAAGGGGTGTCGCAGGCTTCCAGCCCACCCAGGCCACCCCTCACAGAGGGGCTGGGGACCTGTGTCGCCGGGGGCAACCCAGGCTTTGATCTCGCCCTGGCCTCCGTTCAAGGAGGGACTGTGGGCCTGAGTAGCCGGGGGTGACCAGGCTTCCAGCCGCCCTGGCCTCTGCTCAAGGAGGGCCTGGGGGCTGGGTCGCCAGAGGTGACGCAGGCTTCGATCTTGCCCTGACCTCCGCTCAAGGAGGGGCTGGGGACCTGTGTTGCCAGGAGAAACCCAGGCTTCATGCCCACCCTGGCCTCCGCTCAAAGAGGGACTGTGGACCTGAGTTGCTGGGAGCGACCAGGCTTCCAGCCCACCCGGGCTTCCGCTTATGGAGGGGCTGGTGGACTGGGTCGCTGGGGGAAACCCAAGCTTCCAGCCTGCCCTGGCCTCTGCTCAAGGAGGGGCTGAGGGCCTTAATTGCCAGTAGCGTCCCTGGCTTCCAGTCTGCCCTGGCTTCCGCTCACAGAGGGGCTGGGGGCCTGAGTCACCGGGGGAGACTTAGGTTTCTATCCTCTCCTGGCCTCAGATCATATGGGCCTGGGGCCTGGGTCCCCGGGGGCAACCCAGGCTTACAGCCCACCCTGGCCTCCATTCCAAGAGGGGCTGGGGTTCTGGGTCGCCAGGGGTTACCCAGGCTTTCAGCCCATACTGGCTTCTGCTCATGGAGGGTCTGGGGTATGGGTTGCTGGGGGGTGTCCCAGGCTTCCAGCCCGCCCTGGCCTCAGCTCACAAAGGGCTGGGGCCTGGGTCCAGGCTGGCCACACCCCCATGGGGTGAGGGTCCCCGCTGGGGGGTTTGGCCAGCCTGAAATCAGCTCTCAGCCCCTCACCCAGGCTGGCCAAGCACCCCAGCGGGACCCTCCACCCTGAAGTGGGTGTGGCCTGCCTGAAAATGGCCCTCAGCCCCTTACCCATTCTGGCCACTCACACATGGAGTAAGACTCCCCACTAGGGAGGGTGGCCAGCCTGCAAACAGCCATCAGCCCCTTGCCCAGGCTGCCCCACACCCCACGAGAACCCCAATCCTGATCCGGGACACCTTTCAGGGCAAACCAGCCGGTCCCCACCCGTACACCAGGCCTCTATCCTATCTAATAAAAGGGTAATATGCTAATTATACTGGAAGACCTTCCAGGAGACCTTCTGGACATTCTTCTGAACAAAGATATGGTGGCGGGGCCAAGGTAGAGGCAGTTAGAGGCCAAGAGGGGAAGGCAGTTGTGGGCGATCAGGCCAGGATGGGACGGCAGTTGTGGGTGATCAGGCCATGGGGGGGGCATTGGGGGTGATCAGGCTGGCAGGGGGGCAGTTGGGGGTGAGCAGACCATCAGTGGGGGTCAGTTGGGGGTGATCAGGACAGCGGGGGGGGCAGTTTGGGGTGGGCAGGCCAGCAGGGGGGCAGTTAGGGGTGAACAGGCCAGTGGGGAGGGCAGGTGGGGGCAAGCAGGCCAGCAGGGTTGACATTTGGGGGCAAGCAGGTCAGCACGGGGGATAGTTAGGGGCAAGCACGCTGGCACGGGGGTCAATTAGGGGTGATCAAGCTGGCGGGGGGGCATTTGGGGGTGAGCAGGCTGGCAGGCAGAGTGGTTAGGGGCAATCAGGCAGGCAGGCAGGTGAGCGGTTAGGAGCCAGCAGTCCCTGATTGCAAGAGGGATGTCCAACTGCCGGTTTAGGCCTGATCCCTGTAAATCGGCAGTAGGACATCCTTCGAGGGGTCCCAGATTGAAGAGGATGCAGGCCAGGCTGAGGGACACTCCCCACCCCCCTCTCCCCCACCCCCAGTGCACGTATTTCATGCACTGGGCCACTAGTAATAATAATAAAAATGCAGGGAAGAGATTTCAAAATGGCTATAGATTAGTTGGAAGCTCTGTCCGTTTGCTTCCAACCCTATATTGGATTTGCAGCTAAACTACAGAACAATCAACTTGAAAAACCAGTTGAAGTATGGCTTCTCTGAAATATAACCAAGAAGCACAGAAGAAGCCAGGAAGAAACTGGTAGTAGGGGCAGAGACTCAGAAAGGCTGAACTCCCTCACATAGGAGGAGTGGCTGGGAAGCTGGAGGGATATCCAGATGCAAAATTCCTTCCCCTTAGGACTGTGGGGTCTCAATTCCATGCAGGGATCCCCAACCCAGAGCAACAGAGATGGGAAAGGGAGCTTTGTAGTATATGGAAGTAGGAATCAGTGGCGATTTTGTCCCCCTGGGAGACTTGGACCAGACCATTCCAAGGAAGGAGCACTCCTATTGTTACACCAACCTGGGAAATGTGTTCTGGTCTATGACTGCTGGAGCAGCCACACAGCCATGCTCAGGTCCAGTGGAGAAGTCTGCTCAATACTCTCAGCAGTGATTTCTCAGGGGCCCTCTGTTCTTTGAAAAGACTTTGGGCCGAGAGCCAGTCAGGGACTAAACTATGTGGCTTGGGAAAGAGGATCAGTCTCGCCCACCAGAAGTGCACAGGTGGTGCCCCTCTCCCCACCTGATGAACTTGATCTGCCCCATAATGCTGGATTCCATGGCACCCAGGAATGCTGCAGCGCTGGGAATTTAGCCCCACTTCGCTGGCTTTGACAGCACGGGAGAGCAGGACTTTCAGCCTGCTTAGAGCCTGGGCGGATCTGGGAATTTTGGCCCTGCCCTGCTGCGACCAGTGTTGCAGAGAGATCTGAGAGCCCAGTGGAGCTGATGTTAGGGCCCCTCTTGCTTGGTTTGGTGGCATGAAGGTGCAGGAGAGCCACACAGAGCTGGGTCTGGGAGTCTGACAGGCAAGTGCTGGACTTGGTGGCTGCATTGTGGGGGGGCAGATCAGAGCTCCCCTGTGAGTTCAGCCCGCCATACCTTGGGAAGGAGAGGTATGCCTGCCTCCCTCCTGCAGGTTGCAGGCACCACCCGCAATGGGAGACTGAATCCTGTCAAGTCCTGGATACCCCACTTGAGCACAGCTCCATGGGAAAGTGTGGGGAAGCACGGGACTTGGTTGGAACGTCTGAAAGGAGGATTCTCCGAAATGTTGGGGGCCTCTGAGGGGACCTTGCCTTGACTTTTCCAAACAAGTCTGATCCCCAGGGTGTTTTGCTGGAATCTCTCTGTTTAGTCTTTAAAGACCTGACCTTGCAGAAGCATGTGCTTTCTCAAGGATGTTTGCCCCACTGATTGTGTCTAGAGGTTAATTTGAGTTCAAGCTGTAGTGACAATAAAAGCCTAATGAGGCAGGTGAACAGGGCTGCTTTTGTTCCTAAAGCAAAACAGTCCCTTAGCCCTCTCTTTCACAGAAATGTGTGTCAGAGTAATCTGTTCATCTGCCACTCAGGGTCTGCTGGTCAGCCCCGGCAGGGAAGGGAGAGTGTCTCAGAGCAGGAACATTCAAAGTGTGAGACCCATGGCAGACCCAAATTCTGAGCTCTAGCGGTATTTCCATTACCTAAGATCTGGAAACAGCCCAAGTAGCCATCAGTAGATGAGTGGATAAAAAATGCTGTGAAACATTTACACAAAATACTACATGGTTGTAAAAAAAAAGGGGGGGGGGGGATTCTTACCCTTTGAGACAGCATGGATGGACCTGGAGATTATTATGCTAAGCGAAATAAGCCAGTCAGAGAAAGACAAATACCAGATGATCTCACTCATATGTGGAATCTAATGAACAAAATAAACTGACCAATAAAATACAACCAGAGGCGTGAGCACATGAAACAGACTGACAGATCTCATAGGGGAGGGGTGTGGGGGTAGGGCTGGATGAAAGAAAGTGACGATATTATCTAAAGAACATATATGCATAGCCAGTATGTTGAAGGCCAGGGGCAGGGGACACTGGGTGGAGGTGGACAAAGAGGGGGGAAACGATGGACATCTGAAATAGTAACAGTAAAGAAAGAATGCAGGGAAAGTATTTGTCTTATTAAACAAAATGACTTGGCATACATGTATTTGAAAGCATTGGAATCAAGTAGTAATGTCTACTAAAATTAAAAACTATGTAGGTAAACCTCTGTTCTAGAATATGTGGTTAGCCATTAATCCATATATGTTTACATTTAGAGAATAATACATACATAATTATGTGGTATAGACCTTTCATTATTTCAAGATGGTTTTACTTCTATCAATCTTATTTAATTAAGCTTTAAATTAAATAACTTTCAATTAAACTATTAATTAACTGTGTGCTACTTTGTCTTAAAGAAATGATATTTCTGATATATACAGCTGTGAAGGGTAGACAGTTTAAATTCCACTTGGTATTTTAATTTTTAAAATTTTTTCTTCAGTTAAATTTAATGAAAATATACCTGTTGGCTATATTCCCACAATATACCCCAAATTTATGCATTTTTTTCCATTTCCAGTATAAGCACCCTTCACAGATACTTCTCTGGAACAAGCCAACATCATCTCTCCTCTGTTCTAGCATAATAACTTCCCAACTGGACTTGCTCCTTCCATTCCTGCTCTTAATATAACTATCAGATTGATCTTTAAAAAACATGTCATATTATGTTTCTCCCTAGCTGAATACCCTTCAAGAATTTCCAATGTACTTAAAATAAAATTCCAATTCATTGTCATTATATCTAAGGCCCAATGTGAACCAGTTCCAGCTCACAAAATCTCAGCCACACTGATCTTTCTGATCTTTGATTATAAGTTTATTTCAAACATTGGGCTTTTGATTTTGTTATTCTCTCTACCAAGAACTCCCAGCTCCAGATATTTCAAATAGCTGATCCTTTCTCGTCATTCAGGCTTTAAAGCAAATGTCACTTTCTCAACATAGCTTTGTCTTAACATATAATACAGTAGCCAGCCCTCTTCTTTAGCTTGCTTTAGTCACTGTCACATTACCTTTTAATATTTTCTTCATCCTTATTGGAATTTTATTTACTTGTCTACTTATTTATTGCCTGTTTTTTCTAGAATGCAATTTCTATGAGGAAATGAGCTTAATTATGTGCCCACAATATGCTCAGTGCCTATAAAAGTGCCTGGTACATAGCACTCATTCATTAATATTTATTGAATAAAAGTCAAGTTTTTCTACTGTCAAATAATTATCCTCCCATTGATTGCATATCGTCAGCTTCACAAGATTACCAGTAAAAGAAATTTAATGTATCATTATTTAATGTTCACCTATTTAAATTGCTCCTTAAACTCTTCTTTAGTTTATTTTTCTACTTTTGCCCTTTGGGAAGGATGAAGCTATGCTGATGATTTTGAGGAATCTGCAAAAGATTACACTATCACAATAACTTCTAAGGTCTGCTCTGAAAAGCAACCTGCTTTTTAGTGTGCAAAATTATTTGGATAAAATCATATTTGAGGCTTAATTGCCTCTTTTTACAACTGACATATTTCATAATATTTACCTAGCTCTCTTTAGAAAAACACAACTATTTTTATTCTCCAACTCTATCTACACACACACATACTCTCACGCGCGCGCACGTGCGCTGCTAAACTAGCTGTTTTTGAACATCAGTGTATATTTCAAAAACCATTTGTTTCATAGTAATAGCCACTTATTAGAATAAAGATGTTTGTTTTTAAAGGAATACCCTTTTATCTTCCAGAAAAATATATCAATAACCACTGAAGTATAGAGAAATCTTTACTTTCTTCATTTTTTTTCACTACATGACTGGATGTCATTTGCTGGGGTGATTGGAATAATGGCTGGCAACAGTTCATATTTCTAAAAAAACAATCCTGCTGAGGCTAGGTGAAAAGATTAGTAATGGCTAAGAATTGTGAGTTGCTCAGTTAATTGATTTTTCTCTATCTAGAGGAAAGCATTCCTTTATTTTCACTGTAGTTGGCATATAATAAAAGACTGATCTCAAGGTACACAATTGAACTCTCTCCAGTTGTGAGAACATGTGCTTTTAAATGGAAATTTTGGGACCAATTTAATAAAGAAAATTATATGGGCTGACATTAAGCCTTCCCATATTTTCCTGAGTATATGTTATCATCATTCTCATGGCTTGAAGCTGACACAGAAGACAAATAACAAAAGGGCAGTAAATAAGTGCCTCTTTTCTTACTATAGGTAGATTTTTTTTTGTTCTTCATACAACTGATCCTATTTTTAAGGAGTGTAGATGATATTTTTCTTTAAAACTAATCATAATTACCATGTTTGTCATATACTTTTCATTTCTGAATCTACAAATCTTTATAAACATTAATTTTGAGAGCTCCACTATGAAGCAAGAGAGGTTGGACCCTCATACATTTCTACAGTTGAAGTTTAAAACAGTTCTTCTTTCATCTTACCCAAAGAGTAAGTTACCTGGCAGTTTAGGGAAATACCATAAAGATTAATAAACAGAAACCTTATTTAAAATGGAGTCAGGCTAGAAGAGATAATTCTTTTTATTTCTCATAAGATTTTGTCCTTTATTTATTTTTTTTTACTATTTTTTATCAAGGTATTATATGTGTACATATCTTACCATTGCCCCCACACCCCACTCCTATACATGCCCTCACCCCCCAATGTTTTGCATCCATTGGTTATTCTTATATGCATGCATATAAGTCCTTCGGTTGATCTCTTATTTCCCCCACCTCTCCCTAACCTTCCAAGTGTCACTCAACACACACTACTAACTCCAACAAGAAGAGAGGGACCTTGTATCTTCGACAGGAAGTGATACTACTTTACTACCTCAGCAGGAGGAAGAGAGGATGCCTTCTTAGCTAATGGAAGACTGCTATAAATCAGCCAATAAAAAGTCACTATACTTCAAACTTTGTTTCCTCCAAAAATGTTTGTTTACAACAGCCCCTCCCAAGTCCATACATAGCATTCTTCTCTGATTTTTCTGGACGTACTTGTGGTTTGCCATTAGACCCCATGTTCAGAGTTGCAATTCTTTGTGTTGTTCCTGAATAAATCAATTTTGCTGGAGAAATATCTGGCTGTCTATTTGTTAAGGTCAATATGTTATTTATTTCTGAGGCATTTCAACTCTATTGGCAGTTTCAAACTAAGATTCCATTGCCAACAGAGTAATGTACTAGTTATAATTAACACATTAGTTGTTAATAAAACAGGTTTGAACTAGCTGTTTCATCTCTGGGACTCTTAGTTCAATTGGACTTCTCAGATCAGGTACAACTTGAATGAAAATGTAGAATTGTTAAGTCTCCTGACTCTGAGTATGGTCAGATTAGGATTAAAGGTTGGATTTTGATTCATAAAATATATCAGTTTTTTTGTATCCTTCCTTTTGTTCTCATCCTACAAAAATGTACACATGTGCACAAATATTTTGAATATAGTTTTAGTAAATTTATGAATGCCCAGATGTCAATCCAAGGATTAGTATAATTACATTACTTTTTAAAAAATTTCTTTATTGATTAAGGTATTACATATGTGTCCTTATCCCCTCATTGCCCCCCCCCCTCATGTTTTGAATCTTTCTAATAATCTTGGTTAAGGAGTATCCTGTAGAGAAATCTCAGAATAGCATCATTATTCTGCCTTTTGTAGACTGTACTTTTCCCAAAATTACCTCAAGTTCGTTTTTTTTCTTAATCTTTGAATATCAATAACTTCACCAGTAATTTTTCCTAGGAAACAGCTAGCCTAATTTAATCATGAGGAATGGAGAGAGGGGAATGGAGAGAGGGAGGGAAAGAGAGAGAAACATCGATCAGTCGCCTCCTGCATGCACCCGACTGGGGATTAAACCCGGAACTCGGGTATGTGCCTGACCGTGAATGGAACCGGTGACCTTGTGGTGCACAAGACAAAGCTCCACCAACTGAACTACACCAGCCAGGATTCCATACATCATTCTTAATGATTCCACAGAGTTTCACTGTAGGATGATTTATTTAACAGCTCCCCTCTTTTTGAACATTATCAAGACACCATGGATCTCCTTGTAGACACATCTTTGTACACTCACCCGGTTATTTGCTTAAAATATATTCCTTGCTCTGGCTGAGTAGCTCAGTTGGTTAGAGCAGCGTCCCAACATGCTAAGTTTGTGGGCTTGATCCCTGCTCTGGGCACATACAAGTGTCAACAGGTGGGAAGCACCATGCTGCTGTTTTTAACAAATCCGCAAAGGCTGAGTGAGGGCCAGCAGTATGGATAGAAGAGGGACCCTGGGTGCTGCAAGGTCACTGGTACACTCTGCCCCACAGACCTCACAGGGGCTCAGGAGGGAGACTGCAGAGAGCTTCCCTCAGGGTGGGAGAGGGAAGGCATGAAGCTCCACCCAGACCCTCCCCCAGAAGAAGCAGGATAGGAGGAGGAGGAGGAGGAAGGCCCTTCAGTTGCTGGGGCAGGTGCAGCCCATTCTAGCCCATTCTTTGCCCCAAAGGTTCAGCAGGGGCAAGGGAAGAAAAAGCTGTTCCCTTCTGCAGGTGGGCAGGAAGCAGTCATGGGCCCAGGATCCTGTTAGTGCAGCAGTTCTGAGGGGCAGGACATTTAGCCCCTCAGGGGACATCTGCTGAGGTCCAGAGACATTTTGCGGGAAAGGATGTGCTATGGACATATGGTGGGTAGAGGCCAGAGATGCTGCTGAGCAGCCTGCAATGCCCAGGACAGCCCCACAACAGAGAGTGACCCAGCCCCAAATGTCTGTAACAGGGAACAAGTTGAGAAATCCTGCATCACAGGTCTGTGGGCTGGAGGACAGGCAGGAACTTTACTCCACACAGGACCTGTCACAGACACAGGTGGACAAGCGGTGCCACAGGAAGGAAGCACAGGGCCATTGAAAAATCCCCACCCTAGGACCCAGGCACACGACCTGCCTGAGGTGGAGCCTGGACCAGGGCAGCAGAACCCTCTGGACCAACCATCCTGTGCCACCAGGCTGGCAAGCACCAAGGAACAAGCAGCCACAGTCCACCTCTGGAGGAGGGAGGATAGCTTGAGAGAGAGCCCTTCTGTGGCACAGGTGGCACATGGCATGGGGGGGGGGGCTGAAAACTGAGGTGGGAGTAGGGGCATAGAGAAAACTCAAAACCTAGTGATGCTAGAGAAATAGGAAGCCAGTGGTAACCAGTTGTCAACCAACCGAAGCAACAGCAAACCTCAATCTGAACTAAATCCTAACCAGATTGAGTCAAAAATTTTATTTCAAAAACACTTCTATAAAATCCTTGAACCATTTTTATCTTATTTGTTCCCCTTTTCTATTATTTCTATTTCATATCTATCACCTTCTTGTAATAATTTTATGTCAGATTTCTTGTTATGTGGATCTTTTTTGAAGTCTGCCTTCCATGTCCCTAATTGTGGGTTCAAATATTGTTTAGTAATAATGCCATACAATTTGACATTTACCTCTAGAAACATTTCATTTTCTTCTAAAATTTATTTCTCATATATATTTTCATTGACAGCTCATTTTCCATCTCCTGTTGTAAGTCTTTTTTTAAACAAGATTGCATTGCCCGTACATTTTTTAAATTATAGGCAAATTTGTTTTTAACTCTTAGTCTTTAAGTCATGCTTGTTGTAACGCATATTATTAATTTGCATTTTATTGTGTTTTTCCTGTCTTTTTAAAAAATATGTTTTTATTGATTTCAAAGAGGAAGAGAGAAGGGGAAAGAGAAAGAAACATCAAGGATGAGAGAGAATCATTGATCTGCTGCCTCCTGCACACCCCACATTGGGGATGGAACCAGCAACCTGGGAATCTAACTGTGATCTGGTTCATGGATCAACACTCTACCACTGAACCACTCAGGCTGAGCTGTTTTTCCTCTTTGTTTTGTGATTTCTAACTCATAAATAAAGTAGTTTGACTTGCTATTAATGAATTTAAAGAGCCTTCCTACTAGTCCTGGCCTCCATATCTCCAGACATTTCCATGTGAGAGAATAAACCTTTCATCAGCCTTAAACAACTATTTAGAAGGATGTATCTGTTACTCATGATCAAACATAATTTCTAATTACTACGGTACTTGCTCAGTGTATAATGGAGATATAACATCTATAAATATTGATAAACAAGATATCATTTTGTTATCATTCATAAAACAGAAACTACAAGAAATCTAAGGAAAACTAAAAATTACATTATTATTATCCATTTTATTTACTTTTCCTAGATCAAATATATCCTATATAATAAAAGGCTAATATGCAAATTGATCAAAGGGCGGAACAACCAGTCACTATGATGCACACTGACCACCAGGGGGCAGATGCTCAAGGTGGTCAGGGCGCTTCCACAGGGGGAGCACTGCTCAGCCAGAAGCTGGGCTCATGGCTGGCGAGCACAGCGGCCGTGGCAGGAGCCTCTCCCAACTCTGCAGTAGTGCTAAAGACCCCTTGGGGGATGTCTGCCTGCTGGCTTAGATCCACTCCTGAGAGGGTGCAGGCCTGGCTGAGGGATCCCCCTTCCCCATTGCACAAATGTTGTGCACCGGTCCTCTAGTAAAATTATAAAAGACTAGAGGCCCGGTGCATGAAAATTCATGCACTGGAAGGGGGTCCCTCAGCCTGGCCTGCCCCCTCTCAGTCTGGGAGCCCTCAGGGGCAGAAGACGACCTGGTGATCAGGGGAAGGTGACGCCCCCATCACACCTCTGCTGCTGCCACTGCTGGCAGCGCAAGCCTTGGCCGACGCTGGTTACCTGTGCCTTGGGCCCAGCCTGGGTAGCTGGGAAGCCGCCATCTGAGGCTTGCCTGCACCTCGGCCAGCCCTGCTTGCCTGAGCCTCAGTCAGTGGGGGGGGGGGTGCAGGAGGCCCCGAGGCCCCAGGTGAGGCTGAAGGGACTCCGGTGGCAGGCACTTAGAGCAGCTGGCCCTGCCTCTGCTGTGGGCTCCACCATCTTGTGATGATGTGATGGTCAATTTCCATATTACCTCTTTATTATATAGGACTAGTGGCCTGGTGCATGGAATTCATGCATGGGGGGGTGGGCAGTTGCCTCAGCCCAGCCTGCACCCTCTCCAATTGGGGATCCCTTGGGGGATCTGGGATCACTGGCTCCTAACCGCTTACCTGCCTGCATGCTTGGTCACCCCTAAATGCCTCTGCCTGCCTGCCTGATTGCCCCTAACCCCTCTGCCTGCCTGCCTGATAACCCCTAACTACCCTCTCCTGCCAGCCTGATCTTGCCCCCAACTGCTCTCCCCTGCTGGCCTGATCTCTCCCCCAACTGCCTCTGCCTGCCTGCCTGATAACCCCTAACTGCCCTCCCCTGCCAGCCTGATCTCGCCCCTAACTGCCCTCCCCTGCTGGCCTGATCACCCCTAATGGCCTCTGCCTTGGCTCCCACCACCATGGATTTGTCCGGAAGGAAGTCGGACGTCCAGAAGATGGCTGGTCGACCCAGTTTAATTAGCATATTGCCCTTTTAGTAGTATAGCTAGATTATATAGAATAGGATTGCTTAAAGGGGGGAGGGGGAAGCCCTTTTCATCAGGAGGAGATGCTCTTGGAAGACAAAAATACATAATCCCTATATCTGGACTGATAGCCAGCCATATGCACTATACTGCCAAACCGGTCATTAAAAAATTGAACCGCTTTCTTACACCTTACACCAAACAGCTATTGCCCTTAAAAGCCCTCCTCAGCCTCCACCTTAGGTTCTGCTTTTGGAGTTACCTAGATTAGGGTCTGATTGGTTGGTTTCTATGCCATTCAGTGTCAAAAGCTCCGCCTCCTAGGCAGCTATTGGCTCCTCGCAGTTCACCCAGATTTGGTTCTGATCAGTCAGTTTCTATGCCAGGCAGTGTCTCTGGGCCTATCTCCAGGCCTGATCAGAAAGGTGGGGCTGATCAGCAGTCCCAGCAGAGGCCTGAGAGAAAGAGAGGTGCGGCTTCTGCCCAGGCCCAGAGCGAAAGAGGAAAGTGCTGATCAATAACTGCCACAGAGGCTACAGATCAGACCCTCCTTCTCTGTCCAGGCCTTTCTTCGGGCCTGATCCACAGCCTCCTCAGCAGTCCGTGTTGGGTGGGGGCACCTGCAGTGGGGGCAGTCAGTGCTGGGTCACCATGGCAACCCAGCAATGACTTCCGGTCAGTTGAGCCTTTGTTTGTTTTGGATGTTACGGACCTGGGTTTTTATATATTAGGATATGGGAGGGGAAAACCACACTTCAATATGTTGCACTCAAATTAACTGATAGGAAAAGTAGAAAATATGCTGGCAAGTTTATAGAAAAGTTGAATAATGTGATCCACAAATTTATCTTTCCAGTGTCTGAGAAAGGTGAATTAAAGTTTACTATAATTCTTTGGAATTTGGCTATTGCTTTATTTTGTTCTGTCACCTTTTGTTTTGTATATTTTAGGACACACATACAGATCCAGAACTGTCATATATTTCTGGTGAGTTAACCATTTCATCATAATGAAATATTTCTTTTATTATAAAGGTTTTGCCTAAAAGTTTGCTTTGTCTGATATTAGTCCAGCTATACAGATTTCTTGTGGTAAGTGGTTGTGTGTATTTTATTCTAACCTTTACTTTTAAAAATTCTTATATACTTATTTTTAAGGTGTGTATCTTCTAAGTAGAATGCATTGTGCTTTGTTTTTTTTTATCCAGTCATAATCTGTGGAATATTTATATAATTAACATTTAATGTAATTACTGATACAGGCACATCTCATTTTAGCTCTGGTTCCAGAGTACTGTGATAAAGCAAATATCACAATAAAGTGAGTCACATACTTTTTTTAGTTTTCCAGTGCATATGAAAGTTATATTTACACCATACTGTAGTCTATTAACTGCAATAGCATTATATCTGAAAAAATATACATACCTTAATTAAAAAATACTTCATTGATAAAAATGCCAACCATCATCTGAATCTTCAGGGAGTCATGTTTTTGCTGGTGTAAAAAACGCAGTATCTGTGAAATGTAATAAAGTGATTGCAAAAAAACTTGGTATGCCTCTATACTTGTGTTTAAATCTACTATCATACTTGCTTTTCTCCATGTTCCATATATTTTCTGTTATTTCTGTCTTTATTTGCTTTTCTTAAATTGATAAAATATTATCATTTTATTCAATTTCTCCTCTATTACCTTATTACCTGTACATTCCTTTATTTTCCTCAAGATTACTCTGGAGATTACAAAATGAATTCTTTATTTATTAGGTTTAATATGTTAGATGTTTTCCCACATCCCAAAAAGTATAAGGACTTCAGAACACACTGATTTAATTTATACTCTGTGGAAGATTGTATATTTTTTCAGATTCAGAAATATATTTTGACTTCTATATTTTTTCTAAAAGACTATATAATTCTGCTCAATATCACATGATTCAAAATGCCTCCCTGTGGTAAATGTTTCTTGACTCGTTGACACAAGGATTGGGTTTTTATTGACACTGGCCAAAAAATGTAAGCAGAAGTGCTGCATATGATCTCCAAGCAGATACTTTAGAGCCATTGGCCAATTCTACCATGTCTCTTTGTGCTCTGCCATACAAACGGTATTTCCCAAATAGCGGTTACTTCTGCTGGTTCGATTTTGAAATGAAGACAATACATAGAAAGGAACCAAAGCCAACCCAGAGCTATTAAAGCCAACATATAATATAAGAAAAAAAAAAGTTGTGTCAATCCACGGAGACTTTGAAGATTGTTACTGCTGCTTATGGCTACTGACCAAAATATCCCTTACATTTATTAGAAACAAGTTACTAACTCAAAGCCTCACTCAAAGCCGTCATGGTGGCACAAATCTCTAAAATGCCTCCAAGAATTTGGTATTGATTTTGGTTTACTATTTTTATAGTTCGAGGCAGTTTTAGTGGCTTCCACTTGGCCTTTCCCACCATAATAGTTCTCTCTCGTGTGTCAGAGAACCAATGCTATAATTCTAGAAGTTGCTGAACATACCTATTTAAATTATACATTCTGAAAATGGAGAAATAACTTCATCATTTGTTTATGGATACTCACTGGGATACTGTGGGTTGGATTGAGCCAACACCTGACCTGTAAATCTCTACTTTGACTTTGTGGACAATTGGGATATATCAGGTCTCCAGAAATTAGTGTAACTTCAGAGCCAGTGTTTAGTAATTCCCCCAAAATCTGATTATTTCCCATTTCCAAATGTTCAGTAGCCTGATAAATGGTAAATGGCTGCAGGTTCCTTTAGGAAAGGCTAAGAAGGAGATCAATAGTATAATCTTTATGACAGCATAATATTTAATTTTCTCAAAGGACCCACTCTCCCCTTCAAAGGATTCTAGGTCTGTGAACTGGCTTAAATCTTGGAATTGATTGAGGGCATATGGTTTTGGGGGATTCAAGTTAGACTTCTGTAGTAGGCCTATACCTATTCTACTTATACAGATTAACTGAGAATTTAGTAAACTGCCCATCCATTTCTTTTCTAGGAACACTCTGATCAACTAGTCAACACTAATGATCTCTGTGAGTCAGACTATTCTGATCACAGATTTGGTTCTGCTGTCCATTACAGTAACCACCCCATCTTGTCTTTGATGATCATACTAGTCTCCTAGGTTTATTGCAACAAAATACCACAAACTACATGGCTTAAAACAACAGAATTTATTCTCTCACAGACTGGAGACTTGAAGTAGGAAGTCAAGGTGTTAGAAAATTTGGATCTTTCTGGAGTCTCTGAGGGGAGAATCTATTCCGTACATCTCTCCTAATGTCTGATGGTTACTGTCAATTATTGGCATTTGTTGGCTTGCAGCGGCATCACTCAAATCTCTGTTTTCATCATGACATGGAATTCCCACTGTGTCTAAATTTCCCGCTTCTTTTAAGTATGCCAGTCATAAATTAGTACCTATTCTAACTCAGAATGACCTTATCTTAACTTGATTACATCTGAAAAGATGCTGTTCCCAAATACTAGTAAAGTCACATTCACAGGTACTAGGAGTTATGACTTCAACATATTATTTTAGGGGACACGATTCAACCCACAACAACAATTAAATACTGCTACTTGGCCCCTATCATGCCAGGATTTCATAATTCTCAATGTATTTAGGGATTTCACTTCTATGTATCAGTCTCCACTATAATTTCTGATCTATACTAAATAACCAGCACAAAGCTTATCAAGGATGCTGGGGATCCCCCTACAGATTTATTTCTCACAGCCAGGGTAGAAAGAGTGTTCTCAGAACCATCTCAGGGTGCTGAAGATGTTAGATGATAAAGCCATTTTGACATTTTAATATCCCTAAATATTTAGATACCTTCCTTTATAATATACCAAAGAACTTCTGGCATTTCAATTTCATTTACTTTGGATCACCTTTGGGTTCGTGTTTCATCCAAACAGCCAAGTAAAATGTTAAAACCATTTCAAACCTCTCAAGCTAAAATATAAATATGGAATTTTGCAAAGTTAGGCCCAAATATGGACTGAATTATGTCCCCCAAAATACATATGTTGAACTTATAATCCCCTCTAAAAAGACAAAATTAAGTGATATCATAAGGATGGGCTCTTAATCTGTTAGTATTGGGATCTTTGCAAGAAAATGAAGAGACACTAGAGAGTTCTCTCTCTCTTTCTGTATGTGCATAGACAAAAGGCAACATGAGGGCACAGCAAGAAGGTAGATATCTGCAAAGGAGGAAGAGATGTCTCACCAGAAATCAAACATGCTGACACCTGATCTTGAACTTCAGTCTTGAAAATACATTTCTGGGTTGTTGTTGTTGTTGTTTTTGCAGTCTATAGTATTTTGAAAGGTCAAACTGACTAATACAGGCCCATATCAATAAATTTGGCCTGATTCAACTTTATGTTCCTTTCATCTCGACACCTTATCTTTAAGATTGATTCACACACATATTCCTCAGGTTTCTGACTATATAAGTTGACAAAAATCATGCAATTCTTTTGGTGTGTGTAGCAGATCCTCATCTGTCACACTTTGTACTTTACCCTTTGGGGCCTGCTGGGACTTAACTCTAGTTACGAGTGTAGAAGCAAAGAGGAGTGGTGGGGATGGGTCCTGAAGGGGATCAGTGGTGCCTTACAAGGCAACTGCCTAGGGATAGGTCATTAGAAGTTCTTCAGACAAAGAAGTGTTAACCATCTCAGGTAGGGGTGGAAGAGCTGCTTCTACTGACAAAGAAGGCTCAGCAGAACTTCAAAGTCCCCAGATTGATATATCCCCATGCCAGTTTTTCAGGATCTCACTTTCTCAACCAATGCCTTAACTTTATTAATAGAGATGCTTCAAAATTGAGTTTAGTTTGAATTATTTGGCAGAGAGAAATGCTGGGTTTAGTTTTCAGAAATCTTGGCCCCATGACTACAGAAGATACGGAATTTTTTCAGGCCAGTCATAGAAACTATCAGATCCTTTATAAGGACACTGAGAAGAGAAGCAGAGAATTCAAATCCATGAGCTCATCATTTCCCTACTTTCTGCAGCACAGTTAAGAGCAACTATCCAATTTCATTGTACTCCTTAGTTTCACTAAAATGTTCAAAGGCATCAAATACATGGTCATCTAGAACCTTACCTTTTATAAGTATTTGATAAGGAGTATCCAATGGTGATATTTTGTGTAGGTCATGCCATTGACTACTAGTACCCTCTTTACCACTTCCAGTAGACTGGAAGCCAATTTGAAGAACTGGTTCTTAAGATTCTATTCCTCTGGAATCACTCTTTATTGTAAAATCTGTATTGGTTAGAGTTTAATTGGAGAAGCAGAACCACTCAAATCTATATTTATATTTACATCAGAGTTTTCAGTAGTGGCATTATTGACATTTTGGACTGCATAATTCTTTGTTGGGGGCTGGGGAGACTGTCCTGTACACCACAGTTTGTTTAGCAGCATCCATGACCTCTACTCAGTAGATGCCGGGTAGCATAACTTCTTCAACCCGCCCCCCACCAGTTATAACAACCAAAAACTTCTCCAAACATTGTCAAATTTCCCCTAAAGAGCAAATTTGACCTAAGTTGAGTACCACTGGTGTCTCCACCTATATAAACTATTTCTATATCTATACTTATGTCTATATCTGTATCTATTTAAAGAGAGATTTGTTACATGGAATTGACCCTATGTGATTATGAGAGCAGGTAAAGTAACCTTGGCAAGGTTTTTTTCTCCCCATATGATGCTAGGGTGTCAAGTCCACAGGAAAGGCAGTCAGGAATGGAAGATCCCAAGCAGACTGGAACCCCATAAGGAAAGGCTAAAATCTGTGTCAGTTCTTTGTGCCACTATCCCGGGTGATGAGAGTACTCAGCACAGGTGGAGCTCTTTGTCACAGAACTACAAACACACTGTTGGCCTAGGAATTACAGAAGCTGAGGGAGGATCAGGGGAAGATGAACTTGCAGGCTCAACTGCTGCTTCACAACAAGGAGGTAAATCAGCAAATCAGCAACCTGTGTGAGCTACAAAATGGCCACTGCTTCCGTTCCAGCCTCCAAATCTAACAATCTCTCTTGTAGCTGACCTTAACTGGAAAAAGGAACGATGAATTCTGACAAAGATAGTTCAGCCTAGGCAAACTGACATATTACAAAGCCATTACAAGGTAGTTTCCTCAAAGTAGGATTTAAAATAAGCCCATACTCAAATGAAAATATCAGCCCAGCTGGGAGAATTTGCAGTTACAAAGACTAACTCCAAAAGAAATTATGAGCCTAAATGGATCAAAATCATATTAAATATATAGGAAACTTCAAAACTCCACAAATTAATGGTATGTCGTGAATGAACACAAATTGTTTTTCTTTATTAATGAGATCAAAAAGGGATTTGTCTGGCACAAATTTATGACCCCTTGTATATTCAAAATAATAAAAACCAAAGCAAAACATTTAACAAAGATAGATTTAATGTTAACCAGAACAATTTGATAATTGTCCCAGGAAGATTATAGGTAACTGGTTGGAAATATTTTGTCAAGTAATCTATGATAACCAGCATTTAATGTGCCATAGAGATGTTTATCTCAGAATAGCAAAGCAGCATGAATTCTCATGTGTGAACAAAGGACTCAGCTTCTAATTGCAGAAGATGCTGAGCATTTACTCCATTTGCAGCAAGAATGTCTCTCTAAGAATTCCTAGAACCTTTCTGAGGCCTCATGCCATTCATATAGTTATTCCACAAGCATTTATGGAACCTCTGTTATGTGTCAGGCACTCCTCTAGGTGCTCTCTATATAACAGACAATAAGACAGACCAAGTATCAGCTCTCCAAGTAGCACACCTCCCAGTGAGAATGTAGGAAATGAATCAAACACATGTGTATGTTTAGTTGTGGTAAGTGCTATGAGGGAAAATATATTAGGGTAAAAAGATGGACTGTTTTAAGTTAGAGTGCTAGTGACTTTTTAGATCAGGTATTCAGGGAAAATCCACTAAAACGGTGACCTATAAGCAGAGATCTGGATCAAGTGAGGAAGTAAGTAAATGAAGCTTTCTAGAGAAGGGCCATTCTAGGGTGAGGAAATAATAATTGTAAAGGCCCAGAAGATTGGAACTGTTGGTACATTAAATGTCCAGTAAGGAGTTCAGAATGCCTGGAGTGGAATGAGCCAGGTAAACAGAGTTTGGAGATGAAATCAAGAGATAGCCAGGGGCTAGTCTCAGAGGCCATGTTAGAATTTTTTTCTGCGAGATAAAAGAAAACTGGAAAATTTTAAACAGACTGGTATGATCTGGTTTTTATTTTATTTATTTTTATTCTTTATTGATTAAGGTATTACATATGCCTCCTTTTCCTCCTATCGCCCCCCCCCCCAGCACATGCTCTCACCCCCCTGGTGTCTGTGTCCTTCGCTTATGCTTATATGCACGCATACAAGTCCTTTGGTTGATCTTTATCCCCTCCCGCACTCTCCCCTGCCTTCCTTCTGAGGTTTGATGGTCTGTTTGATGCTTTTCTATCTCTGGATCTATTTTTTGTTTATCAGTTTACTAGGGGTCTGGTGCACAATATTCATGCATGGGGGGTGGTCCTTCAGCCCAACCTGCACCCTCTCCAATCTGGGAGCCCTCAGGGGATGTCCTACTGACAGCTTAGGCCTGCTCCCGGTGGTTCTCTGCTCTCTGCAGACCTGCCTGCTTGACGCCACTGCAGGCCCTGGTATCTGCTCTCTGTGGGGGCCTGTTTGCCCTTCGCCAGGGGAAAACAGGGCCCTGCTGTCTCCTCTCTGGCTCACCACCACAGGGGCAAGCAAGGCCCTGGTGTCTGCTCTCTGTGGGGGCCCTGTGGGGGACTGCTTGCCCCTTGCTGCCACGGCAAGGGGCAAGCAGTCCCCCACAGTCTGCTGTCTGCTCTCTCACTGTGGGGGACGTTCCTGCCCTGTCCCTGGTTGCTCAGCACACCTGGGTCCTAGGGATGTTTCTGTCCCACCCCCAGCTGCTCAGCGCCTGTGAGCATAGGCCAGGTGTGTAGGTCTGGAGTGGCTGGGGGTCGTTCTGGGACCCTGGCCAGTCCGGGCCTACATGCGTGCCTACAGGCTCAGAGTGGCCTGGCTCCTGAGGACACCTGTCCCTGGGACATAGGCTGCTTGGTGCCGGTGCACGCACAAGTGGCTGTCCCACCCCTGGCTGTTTGGCATCTGCATATTCAAATTAACCTGTCATCTTTGTCAGGTTTATTTGCATACACACTCCTGATTGGCTGGTGGGCATCACAAAGTGATGGTCAATTTGCATCTTTCTCTTATATTAGTATAGAAGTTGTTCATTATATTCCACAAATCAGTGAGATCATGTGATATTTATCTTTCTCTGACTGGCTTATTTCACTTAGCATAATGGTCTCCAGGTCCATCCATGCTGCTGCAAATGGTAAGAATTCCTTCCTTTTTACAGCAGCGTAGTATTCCATTGTGTAGATGTACCATAGTTTTCTGATCCACTCATCTGCTGATGGGCACTTAGGCTGTTTCCAAATCTTAGCTGTTGTTAATTGTGCTGCTATGAACATAGGGGTGCATAAGTCTTTTCTGATTGGTGTTTCTGATTTCTTGGTTTATATTTCTAGAAGTGGGATCACTGGGTCAAATGGGAGCTCCATTTTTAGTTTTTTGAGGAAACTCCATACTGTTCTCCACAGTGGCTGCAGCAGTCTGCATTCCCACCAGCAGTGCAGGAGGGTTCCTTTTTCTCCGCATCCTCGCCAGCACTTGTCGTTGTTGATTTGTCAGTGATAGCCATCCTGACAGGTGTGAGATGGTACCGCATTGTCGTTTTGATTTGCATCTCTTAGATGATTAGTGACTTTGAGCATGTTTTCATATGTCTCTTGGCTTTTGGTATGCTGGCTTTAATTTTTAAAATGGTTTTTCTGTTTGCTTTGTGGGGACAGTGGTGGAAACAAGGATACTGATGAAGCTATTGCAGTAATCCCAGAGAAAAGGGTGGTTGGTGGTTGCGGAAATAAGGAGAAGTAGTTGGATTCTGGGTATATTTTAAAATAGACATTATTATGCTTTTGAAGGGATTAAGCAAACACACACACACACACACACACACACACACACACACACACACCACAAAACAAAAACTCATAGACACAGAAAACAGTATGGTGAGTACCAGAGGGAAAGGGAAGGGAAGTAAAAGTGGGTTAAGGGAGGATAAATGGTGATGAAAGAGAATTGACTTGGGGTGATGAACACACAATACAATATACAGATGATTTATTATAGAATTGTATACCTGAAACCTATTTAGTTTTATTAACCAGTGTCACCCCAATAAATTCAATAAAATTAAAAAAAATAGAGATTATGAGATTTTCTAATAGATACTATCTATGGTGAGTGAGAAATACAGGAATCAAGATGATGCAGTTATTATGAAGAACTTTATAATTCATTTCTCTCTCTCTTTTTCTTTAATAGGGTTATCTTTTATTTCCCTCTGAATATTCAGTATCCTAACACTTATGTCTAACTTCTTAAAACACTGTGGCTCCTAGCCCTTCACATGCAGCATCTAATCCAACTCTATCATTTCTACTCTTCTCTTTTTCCTATAAAAACCCTCTATACCCTTTTCTTGCCTGTTCTCTATGCAATGCTCACCCCATCACCCAATTTAAAACCCCTACAGCCTGAGACTAACTTTTTCATTTCGGTCTTAAACATAAAGTATCTGATTCATGTAGAAATGACTAATAGCTTAAATTAAAATAATTTTCTTCTCAGTGAGGCTATTTTAAAGAGCTTTGAAATGACTCAAATTGAGCCCCCTTTTTTTGTGGTGAATACTCTTAAGTAGTGATGGGCTCTATGATCATCTGCAAATTATACTTAGTTGATGACTACCCTCCACCCATGCAGGTATTATGCTGATTTTGCTCAGAGCTCAGGCTTTATTTTAAAAAAGGAAAACTACTATGAAGAAATGAATCATTACCTTTAAAGAGCAACTCCATCACAGCTTGCTTATCATTATTAATAAATGAAAAAGAGGTAAAATGTAAACAGAGAATGACAGATATGAGTTCCTATTTTGAACTAGTAGTTTTGAAGTCCCCTCACAGCAGCCTATCTTAGTATATGCCCAAGGAAAGGCTAAGCACGTAACCTTTTATATCATTTGAGTCTGAGTGATATCGGGATCTCCCTTCACTTTATCACCTTAAAGTATTGATTGATGTGGCTGGTATTTAGTCTGTATTATTCTCACTTTGGGGAGAAACTAGATACTTTTGTGTCAAAACTATATCCTATCTAATAAAAGAGTAATATGCAAATTGATCATACCTCTGCTACACCCACAAGCCAGGCCCACAATCCAATCAGGAGTGAGTATGCAAATTAACTCAACCAAGATGGCTGCGGCCACAGAATGAGCAGGAGGCTTGGGTTTCCCCAGCAATGGAGGAAGCCAAGCTTTCCGCACACTCTGGCCGGCCTAGGCCTCCACTCAAGGCTACAAAGTTTCAATTATAGAAAATAAATAAATCCCAACAAAATGGAGGCAACCACGGAGCTGGAAAGAGCAGGAAGCTAGGGTTGCCCCCGGCAATGGAAGAAGCCAAGCTTTCTGCAGCCCTGGCCTGCCTTGGCCTCCGCTACAAAGTTTCAATTATAGAACAAAAACGGCTGTGGCCATGGAGCAAGCAGGAGGCTTGGCTCCGCTCAAGGCTACAAAGTTTCAATTACAGAAGATAAATAAATCCCAGATACCAGGGCCTCTGCTTGGGTCGCCGGGGGGTGTGGCCGGCCTGCAAACCACCACAGGCCCCTCACCCAGGCTGCCCCACACCCCAAAGGAACCCCCACCCTGATCCGGGACACCCTTCAGGGCAAACCAGCTGGCCCCCACCCGTGCACCAGGCCTCTATCCTATCTAATAAAAGAGTAATATGCAGATTGACCATCACTCCAACACACAAGATGGCTGCCCCCATGTGGTCAAAGATCCTGCCCCCATGTGGACACAAGATGGCCACCACAAGATGGCCAGCAGGGGAGGGCAGTTGGGGGGCACCCAGGCCTTCAGGGGAGAGAAGTTGGGGGGTACCAGGCCTGCAGGGGAGGGCAGTTAAGGGCAAACAGGCTGGCAGGGGAGCAGGTAGGCATCAGTCAAGCTGGCAGGGGAGTGGTTAGGGGGTGATCAGGCTGGTAGGCTGAAGCAGTTAGGGGCAATCAGGAAGGCAAGCAGTTGGGAGCCAGCAGTCCTGGATAGTGAGAGGGATGTCCAACTGCCCGTTTAGGCCTAAACGGGCAGTCGGACATCACCTCGAGGGGTCCCAGATTGGAGAGGGTGCAGGGTGGGCTGAGGAACAACACCCCCCATGCACGAATTTTGTGCACCAGGCCTCTAGTGTGTATGTATGTGTGTGTGTATATATATATATATATATATATATATATATATAGACTGACTGGCCAGATTATTCTGATCTCTGAATGCATAATAATTTGGCCACTCAGTGTATATACATATATATATTAGAGGCCCGGTGCATGAATTTATGCATGGGTGGGGTCCGGCCAGCCTGGCCAGGTGGAGGAGACATGGGCGGTTGGCCGGTCTGCCTGCTGGTCGAACTCCTGGTCTAGGGGACAATTTTCATATTAGCCTTTTATTATATAGGATATACACTGAGTGGCCAGATTATTATGTGTTCAGAGATCATAATAATCTGGCCATTCAGCATATATATATATATATATATATATACATACATACATATATATATTATTTTATAAGGCATAAAACCACAATAAAACTACTAATAACTAAAAAAAACCCACCTCATTAATTGCTATCTCTTTCATTTGGGAAAATTTAAACAAATAACATTTGGAGGCTTTTTAACTGGTTTTAGGTATGTATTGAATAACTAGACATGGCAGAGTTAGAGGCAGTTTCATGCATTTCAATTCTGTCATAGAAATAAAAGCATATATTCTTAGAAACACAAATGGAGGATGGTGCATGGAAAATGAGCTGGCTGTACTGTGTCAGACTGCTGGTTGTTAATGTAATATATACTCTGCTTTCTCCCTTAGTTAAAAATCCTCAATTTTATTTGGGGCGATAATAGACTGAGCCAAAAATTCTATTTTCCATCCTGTTGTGTTGTTAGAGTTGGCAAGATGACTAAGACCTTCTGAGTGAGATACAGGTGAAGTTGTTGAGAGGAAATTTCAGAAAATCTCCTATAAGTGGAAATAGTTGGTAAATGCTCCTTTTGCATTTTCTACATCTCCTTGATTTTTAACCTTTAATTTGATGCAATTACTAGAAGTGATGCAGGCATCTTGGATTATGAGTCAACCTTGGGAATAAAAGGCATTTGTTAAAAGAGGAGGACACTATATTCCTGATGATTATGAATCCTCATGACAGTGCTGCACTGAATATTTTTAGACAATTTTATGAAAGAGAAAGATAAACTTGTAGTTCTTTTAAGTCACTATTATTTAAAGTCACTGTTATGTGCAGCCACATGCAATTCCCACATGATAAGTGGATTTACATTATACTGACTTTTCCTTGCAAGCCAAGAATATTCTGGCAAACCATAATGAGGTAACCTAAATATGCACTTTTGGCTTTCTTCTCCAGCCGCACCTGCCATTGTCCAATGGGCTCATGAACAAGGTGGCTATGGTAGCAGGAATGGAGGTTACGCATAAACTCAGCAACATGGAATTCTACCCCCCAAGGCTGATCTGGTCACAACCACTGCTGAGTGCCCAACCTGTGAGCAGTAGAAACTGCTGACTCCCCAATATGGCACCATCCCCATGTTTTTAAAATTATTGTGGCACACCAGCATGCCTTTTGAGGCACAGCAATTGAAAATCACTGTCTTACCGCATTTTTCATAACTTTTCACTGTTCACCAAAGAGCCTAGCATAAAAAATGTTTAGGCTTAACTATTTCTTTGAGCCTTTATTTCCTAATGAAGGCTCCCATATTACATAAAAATTATATTAAATAAATTTGTATGCTTCTCTCTTGTTAACCTGTCTTTTATTACAGGAGCCCCAACCAAGAACTCAGAAGGGGAGACGGAAAATTATTTTTCCTCCTGTAGAGCCCTATAGGGTGTACTGCTCCAGACGTAACAAATCAAAAAATCAAGGCATGAGGTATCAAGTGTTTCCAAATTGGAAAATAGTACATCCATTCTGGAAAATAGTTTGGTATTTTCTTCTAAAGTTAAACATGTATCTATCATATGACTCAGCAATCCCATGGCTAGGTAGTTATCTTAGATAAATAAAAACTCAGAGTCATATATATAAAAACGTGTTCTTAAATGTTTACAGCAGTTCTAGTCATTATTTTTAAAAACTAAAAATAACCCAAATGTCTATCAGCAGTTTAAAAGATGAAACTGTGGTATATTCATACAATAGAATACCACTCAACTATAAAAAGAAACAAATTATTGATACATGTCATTACATGGATGAATCTAAAGACATTATATTGTGTTTAAAAAGTCAATCTCAAAAGATTATATACCGTTTTATCCCATTAATATGACATTTGGAAAAGGGAAAATTATAGGGATAGAAAACAGATCAGTAGATACCAGCAATTAGCAGTGAAAGGAGGTTGTAACTATGAGGGAGATTTTTGGGTGATGAAACAGTTTTCTATCCTGATTATGGTGGTTGTTATACATGTGTTTAAACCAGCCGTGGGCAAACTACGGCCCGCGGGCCAGATCCGGCCCGTTCGGCTGTTCTATCCGGCCCGCGGAGCCGAAAGAGCGGAGGGTTCTCTTGCTCTCCCCTCCACTCCTTTACTTTGAATTTATATTAGTTCACACAAACACTCCATCCATGCTTTTGTTCCAGCCCTCCGGTCCAGTTTAAGAACCCATTGTGGCCCTCGAGTCAAAAAGTTTGCCCACCCCTGGTTTAAACTCATAGAATAGCCCAGCTGGGTGTGGTTCAGTGGTTGAACTTCAACCCAGGAACCAAGAGAACCAAGAGATCACTGGTTCTATTCTGGGTCAGGGCACATGCCTGGGTTGCATGCTCAATCCCCAGTAGGGAGGCAGCCAATCAACAAGTCTCTCCCATCATTGATGCTTTTATCTCTCTCTCCCTCTCCCTCTCCCTTCCTCTTTGAAATCAATAAAAATATATTTTAAAAAATAATAAACACTAGAATATAATACATACAAACCCACACATATACACAGCACAGTGAAATACCATCATAATGGCTAAAATGCATAAGAATGACAATACCAAGTAATGACAATGATGTGCAGGAACTATATTACTCATATACTATTGGTGGGGTTTTTGTGAAATCACTTTGAGTAACTGTGCAGCACCATTTACTTCATTTGAACATATATAAATCCTAATAACTTGCACTTCCACTCTTTCAAATATATAGAACATAAATGCATACATATGTTCACACACATCTATCCTAATATATGAAAACACAGGGTCCGTAACGACCGACCGAACACCAGAAGTCGGTCCTGCAGTCAGTGCTGGTTTTCTCTGAATGAAGATTTGAGTGGCCCACTTGATTTCAAATCAAGCCACATGGAGAAATAGACCATGTTCATGAATAAGACAAATCAATACAAGAAAATGTCAATTCTGCATATTTTGATCTCTGAATTCAATCACATTACAATCACAATCTTCAATTATATTTTTTCAGAGAATGTAGTAATTCTAAAATTGACATGGATCTTTTGGGGGGTGTTTTTAGTGTCCAAAAATAAAGTAAGTAAAAGAAATAATGTGTGGGTACTCATTCTAGCAGATAATAGGATTTATTATAAAGACATAGTAATTAATCACAGGGAGTTATCATTGTAGGGGCAGACAAATAAACCCAGAAAATACAACAGGGAACCCAAAAACAAACATATGCATATGTGGAAATTTGGTATCTGGCAGAAGTATCATTACAAACCAATAGGAAAAAGTAAACTAGTCTATAAATTGTGATGGGATAACTGAATATTTTAGCAATCTAGTGAATTGTGGCTTGTGGGAAGAGACTCCCCTCCCCCAAACTGGCTATAAGTATCAATTAATTTATGCAGAACAGAGCCAGAGCAGATGTTGCATAAATCGGAATGGCTTTTTTATTTCCCACGTCCCCTAAATTCATAAAGTATGAATACCTGCCAGAGATAACTCTCAGAGCAAAAAATGGCCTAATTTTTACCGTATCACTGCCCTGTTATACTCGAGCTTACATCACTAGTCCAGAGAAATTCATAAACAACCTAGTGCTTCTGTTTAAGGAACATTCACACAAAAAAATCAGATTGTTTTTGTACAATTATATTCAACAAGAACAAAGTCAATCCTTTGTCTAGTGAGAGAAGAAAGAATCATTGCCCATATCAATAATTTTGCCTCCATCTCTCCAGTGTAATGAAAGCCCGTTTCTCCACCCCCTAGCTATCATTTAATATCCTTTGTCTCAGGGGGCTCTAACACTACATTTTCTCTGTGGGTCTTGAGCTCAAATTCTTTTCTCAGAGTTATCTATGTAAAAATAACAACCAAATATGATCAAAACTTTACAATATTTACAGGGTAAACTAAGATTGTTGGTAGAGTATTAAATTTGACAGTAAAATAATAATCAAGTTTTCAGATTAATTTAAATAAGCTAATTGAAATAAGTGAATATTCAAGAAAATGTAATTGTACTGGACAAAAAGCTGTTCCTAAAGTGGTAACTAAAATTTCTATTGGTAGTTCATCTCATGGTAAAATTCCTGAACATGCAATGAAACTAAAGCAGTCATATTTTTGTGCAAAAAATTAAAATTTAAAGTTATCAAGACTGCATTATAAAATTTACAAAAGCCTCCATTAATCAAAAAAGGGGGGATAGTATGGTAATATCATGTAAGGAAAAATATCCTATAAGTAAATTACATCTAGAAAATTTTTACTTTACAAAATTAATTTTCATTTGTAATGACAACAGCAAGACACCCATGAAAAACACACATGATGTCTAAATAAGACAAAGGAAAATCATTTGGGCAAAAATAAAAAGGATCCCAAATCAATTATATAGAAAAGATTCCTTTATTAACTTTTGGTCAAGAATATGTTTGTATATTTTCAGAAAACAACTCCAAGACCATGTGGATTCCTGCAACAGAGAGGAATTGACAGGTCTGCTCCAACCACGAAGACAAGAGGAGAAACAGTCCAGGGATGGAAGACGCTGACGACGCCTTGCCATGCTAGCAGTCAGCAGCTGTGCGTCACGGCAGGTTGCCCAGGACCAAATCAGAGAGGGTCGGACCTGCATTGCCACCATGTGCCCACCATCCAGATATCATTGCTGACATGTACACATAAGGAACTGTTTGACATTGAAACGGGGACTCAGAACTGTTGGACATTGGAATTGGGACTCAAACATTTTTTGTTATTATATGTTTATTTCTAGTCTGCAGAGGCAAGATTTTTTAAAGGAAAGAAATGGGGAAAAAATAGATACAGAGGCAAAGAAGCATTGAACAGACTGTCAAACTACAGCGGGAAGGCAGAGGAGGTTGGGGGGGGGGGGGGTGTAAGAGATCAACCGAAGGACTTGTACGCATGCATATAAGCATAACCAATGGATACAAGACACTGGGGGGGGGGCAGGTAAGGGCATGTACTGGAGGGTAGGGGAGGCCGGGGGGTAGGTCAATGGGGAAAAAAAAGGAGACATATGTACTACTATTTGTAATACTTCAAACAATAAATAAATAAATAAATAAATAAATAAATAAAAATTTTAAAAAAATAAAAGTATTAGCGGAAAAAAAACACAACTTTACAATATTATTTAAATGTAAGTTCCAAATGGAATTAAAATTTAAATGTGAGAAGCAAACTATAATTTCAAAATTACCTGTAGGAGCATATACTAGTAAATGTGACTTTGGAACTGAGAAGATTTTAAAAGCTAGAAACAAAAAAAAACTTAATAATGCAAAATATTGATACATTTTGACTAAATAAATATTTAAAAATTTTAGACAATAACCAGACACCATTAGAAGAGTGAAAAGATTAGAGTCAAGGTACAGACTGGGATGAGATACTTGCAATGCATGTAAATAAGAAAGTATTAGCTTCCAGAATGTATAATGATGCCTAAAAATCATTAAATAACACAACTCAATAGCTACATGGGCACAGAATGTGAACAAGCAATTAACAGAAGAGGAAGTTCAAATAGCCAATACATTTTTAAAAATCCTCCATTTTGCTAGAAATCAGGAAAATAAAAATTTAGCCAACAATGAGACATGTCACAGCTATCTGGTTGGCAAAAATGATGGCTCTTAATATTATTTCTTGATGAGGATGTGGAGAAATAGTAAATTGAATATACTACTAGTGGAAGTTTAGATTGATAACACTAATGTGGGAGGTAAGCTAGCCATGGTTAGAAAAGTTGAAGATGGTTATCCTACAACCCAGTAGTTTCACTTCTAATTGTTTTCTAGTAAACAGTAGTGTCAGGAAGCGAACCCTTTCACGTTTCCAAGCCATGTGACTTCCTGCACAAATGAAATGGACACGTTAGAAAGTGTCTCTTTTACCCCAGACCCATTGGCTCCTCACATTCCTAGGGTATTAGACATGGAGACATACCAGACTGAGGGTAAAAATCCCCTGTGAAAGCTTCCAGATCCTCTTCCCTGCTGACAGTAAGCATGGAGGGCATGTGTTCATAGGGCAGAACCCCAGCCTAGATTGCTGAATTGCTACATGAAAAAACAAAACAAAAACACTTGCCTTGGAGAGACTTCTAATCGACAGTGGACTTTGTGTGCACGATAAATAAAATTTATGTGATAAGCCACTAGGATTTAAGGGTTGCTTATAACAAATGTCTAAGCTTAGTTTATTCTAATACAATAATGTTATTCATTTTATTGACTTTTTCATAGAATAAGCTCTTTGATTTATATGTTGAATATTAGAGGCCTGATGCATGAAATTCATGCAAGAGGCTCAGCCCTTGCAGCCCCAGCTGCCTCAGCCCTCTCAGCAACACCCCCCCCCCCCACAGCTTTATCCAGAAGGTCGTCCAGACAGTCATTCTGCTGTTCTGTCTAATTAGCATATTAGCTCTTTATTATGTAGGACTAGAGGTCCGGTACACGAAATGCTTGCACAGGGGCAGGGGGTCCCTCAGCCCAGCCTGCACCTTCTTGCAATCCAGGACCACAGGCTCCTAATCGCTTTCCTGCCTGCCTGCCTAATCATCCCTAATCCCTCTGCCTGCCTGCCTGACCACCCCTAACCACTCACCTGCCTGCCTGATTGCCCCTAACCACTCTGCCTGCCTGCCTGATCACCCCAAACTGCTCACCTGCCTGCCTGATCGCCCCTAACTGCCTCCACTTTGGCCTCTGCTACCGCGGCTTTGTCTAGAAGGACATCTGGAATAACATCTGGGAGGTCGTTTGGCTGTCTGGTCTAATTAGCATATTACACTTTTATTATTATGGACTAGAGGCCCGATGCATGAAATTCATGAAAGGGGCTCGGCCCCTGCCACCATGGTGGCTGCCTCGCCCTCAGCCCCTGCTTCTGCGGCTTCATCCAAAAGGTCATCTGGAAGGACGTCCAGAAAGATGTCCAGTCTAATTAGCATATTATGCTTTTATCATTATAGATAGCAGTTTTTTTAATTTCTTTATTGATTAAGGTGTTACATATGTGTCCTTATTCCCCCATTCCTCCCCTGACCCCCCACTCATGCCCTCACCCCCCTGTTGTCTCTGTCCATTGGTTAGGCCAGTGGTTGGCAAACTCATTAGTCAACAGAGCCAAATATCAACAGTACAATGATTGAAATTTCTTTTGAGAGCCAAATTTTTTAAACTTAAACTTCTTCTAACGCCACTTCTTCAAAATAGACTCGCCCAGACCATGGTATTTTGTGGAAGAGCCACACTCAAGGGGCCAAAGAGCCACATGTGGCTCGCGAGCTGCAGTTTGCCGACCACTGGGTTAGGCTTATATGCATGCATACAAGTCCTTTGGTTGATCTCTCCCCCTTACCCCCCACCATCCCCTACCTTTCCTCTGAGGTTTGATGGTCTGATCGATGTTTCTCTGTCTCTGGATCTATTTTTGTTCATCAGTTTATGTTGTTCATTATATTCCATAAATGAGTGAGATCATGTGATATTTATCTTTCTCTGACTGGCTTATTTCATTTATCATTATAGATAGCAGTTTTGTTTTTTATATCAACAGTTTCTGCTTTTGCTTCCTTTCCTTTCTGCTTCCCTTAGATTTAATATTGCATGTTTTTCTAACCTACTGAGTTTGATTAATATATTTTTATTTTTTATTAATATAAATATTTAGGGCTAAGATTTTTTTTCTCTTAGTAATACTTTAATTTTTATCTGATAGGTAGCATTTATATAACTGTACTTATTTTTAAATATTTTTTTATATCAGTTGTTTAGGAAAGAATTGTATTTTACTTTAGAGGTTGGTAATGTTTTTCTTTCTGTTTTTGTTGTTAATTTCAACTTTTGTGTTATTGTGATCAGGGAATATTTTTTGCTTCTTTCATCCATGCCAAAGTAAGTCAGACTTGCATGTCATATTGTACAAATCTTCTAGAGCCCTACTTTTTCCTTTCCTGCTTGTTCACATTTGACATGATAGAAGATTGACCCGAACAATTATAGGTTGTTACTTTCAAGAACAAACAAAACAAATGCCAAAATTTACCATATGTTGGCTCATAGAATACATTTTAAAGAAATGAAATCTCTCAGAGTATGCAAAAGTAAAAAGGTAACCACAAAATACCCTTGTGTTTGGAAATTTAGCAACGTAAGTTTAAATAGACAATGAGTTAAAAAATCAATTACAATAGAAATTATAAAATATTCCAAACCAAATAATAAATAAAATACAAGCTAATTTGTGAAATGTATCTAAATCTAGGCATGAGGGAATTTATAACAGTAAATGCATATATTCTGTTTATTCCTGTGGATATGTGAAAAGGTGATCAATCTTATTAGTTATCAAAAATGCAAATTGAAACCATAATGAGATATAACTAAATGGCTTAAATAAAGAAGAATGAAAATATCAAGTATTGTGAGGATGTAGTACAACTAAAACCTTCATATACTGCTGGTACTACCGTAAATTTATACAACCAGTTTTGAAAATGGAAGCTTTAACTACTTACCACATATCCTATAATCCAGTAATTTTACTCCTAGATATATACCCAAAGAAATATATACATATGTGTGTCAAAAGTCATATACAAGAATGTTCATAGCAATGTTATTTGTAATTGCCAAATCCATGAAATAGCTCAGATATCCATCAGTAGAGTGGATACATAAATTGATATTTATATAAAATATAGCAATAAAAATTAATGAAGTACTACTATGTGCAATGATACTGATGAATCACTCACATAAATATAATGTTGGGCAGAAAAATCCAGACATGAAAACTACATAATGCATGATTCAATTTATATAAAATTCAAACACAGGCTAAGTAAATCTATGGGGTTGGGAATTAAAATAGCATCTACCTCTAGGGAGGGGAGTGGTGCTAGCATGTTCTTGATCTATATGGTCATTTATACTATGATTTTTTTTTCTTGAGTTGAAAACCTATAATTTGTATTATTTGTGTTATGAATTATATATTTCTTAAAAATGTTAAACAACTGAATTGGAAATGACTATTTTGTCATTTTGTCATACATGTCAGATTTGAACAGGTAACGACTGATCTGAACCAAATTTGATTTGCAGAAACAGACACCAGAGAATGCTCAGGCAAAAATAAAATTAAATTAAAAAGGAACAGTTCAAATTTGCAAGCTTCCACTGCATTAGCTCTCATTAGAAGCCTGAACTTATATTTTGGAAAAAGGATGATCACTTCCATAATTTAGGGCTCTGAAGAGTTTTTACTCACAACACTTCTGACACTGAATGAGAGTTCTTGGCTCTTTTCTTTCTCCTGCATCCCACAACATCTTTGCTCTAGCTACAAAATTTATTAAGAATCAAACATTGCTCATGCTTTGATCAGCCTGCCTTGTCAAAACCACCTCATCTTTCCCCTGAAAAAATACATATTCCTCACTAGTCTCTCTTCTTCTATCTGTGCCCCCAGGTCTAGTCTCCACAAAGAAGCCAGAGGGATCCCATTAAAGGTAAATTAGATAAAGTTATGCTTCTTTTCAAAACATTCTAGGCAATTTGGCTCTGTGGATAGAGCATCAGCCTGCAGACTGAGGGGTCCTGGGTTCGATGCTGGTCAAGAGCACATGCCCGGTTTGTGGGCTCCATCCCCAGGAGGAGGCACGCAGAGGCAGCCAATCCATGATTCTCTCTCATCATTTAATCTCTCCCATCCCTTCCTCTTTGAAATCAATAAAAATATATTTAGAAACAAAACAACAACAACAACAAACATTCTAATGGATTCCCATTCACTGAGAGTCAAATGTGAAACCTTTACTTTAACCTACGAGATCTGACTCCATCTCTTACCCATCTCTGCTCATTAACCTTTCCAGTCACACGGCTCTCCTTCCTACTTTACTCACATGGTTAGCATCATTCTTCCCCAGGCCTTTCAACTTGATGTTCGTCCATCTTGGAATTATCACTCTACACATGGCAGCTTCTAGACCTGGGGCAGGACAGTGAAAAGTGAGCCTGAGAACATCCTAGTGTACTGGAAAACTAGAAAATGCTCACAGCCCAATAGGATCATGTCAAAAAGATACATAAGCTGGCTTGAAAGGGCCTCTACTGGCCAAAAGTGGGACAATTTGAGTATCAAAAACATAATAATAGTAATTTATTTTAGCAAAAAGAGTAAATAAAGTCCATGAGTCCAAAATAATATGAAGAGAGAAAAAGAGACTCTTCTTTGAAAAGTATGCCAGCTACTAAGTGTAAAAGGAATGATAAATTATAAAACCACCACTTTGCAATCCCCAGCGTAACATATAATTCAGGAAGGGTCATCAGTAGATTCTAAGACAATGAGACAAAAGCTAGTAGAAAACAGAGTATTTGCATGGTGTCAGAGTGTTTGCCCACAGATTACCTACAAGTTGTGAAGGAAAAGGCAGCGCACTTTAACAATGGAAAAACTGATAATCCCCTACCTCAGTGGTCAGCAAACTCATTAGTCAACAGAGCCAAATATCAACAGGACAACGATGGAAATTTCTTTGGAGAGCCAAATTTTTTAAACTTAAACTTCTTCTAAGGCCACTTCTTCAAAATAGACTCGCCCAGGCCGTGGTATTTTGTGGAAGAGCCACACTCAAGGGGCCAAAGAGCCGCATGTGGCTCGCGAGCCGCGGTTTGCCGACCACTGCCCTACCTGAACCAAGTGATCAAACTAAGCATCCAGTAATAGTGAGTCAACCTAGACTTATGAACTTCTTGATAGCAAGCAACATGAAGTACACAGCATCACTTAAACATCTAAATCATTGTCTATTCAGGGGTGGGCAAACTTTTTGACTCGAGGGCCACAATGGGTTCTTAAACTGGACCGGAGGGCCGGAACAAAAGCATGGATGGAGTGTTTGTGTGAACTAATATAAATTCAAAGTTAAGGAGTGGAGGGGAGAGCAAGAGACCCCTCCACTCTTTTGGCTCCGCGGGCCGGATAGAACAGCCGAACGGGCCGGATCCGGCCCGCGGGCCGTAGTTTGCCCACGCTGGATCATAGACTGGAAGAGGACAAGTTAAATTACACCATGAAGAAACAATTGGACAAAGCAAGCATGTGGGAAATTCTATAGACAGCTAGCTTACACGACTCTTTGTTAGAGGAGTTTATTGAGAGGATATGAGTGAAGGTTGACCCATGAGCTGGACCTGGCAATCAGATACTCCTCAAACCTCCCCTGTCTTTGGAATGTACATTAAGTCCACCATTTTCACCCCAGAAGCTCTTACAAGGACATAGCTTCAATGTGTTATTGAGAATATCTGGATGATATACATGACTGAACCCAGTTAAATCCTTCACACAATGTATGGAAGGAAAAAAAAAACACCTTTCCTCTACCCTGTCAAGGTTCAGTATCTGAGGGTCTGTGAATTAAACTTAAAAAAGACATATTAGTGCCAAAACCGGTTTGGCTCAGTGGATAGAGCGTCGGCCTGCGGACTGAAAGGTCCCAGGTTCGATTCCAGTCAAGGGCATGTAACTTGGTTGCGGGCACATCCCCAGTAGGAGGTGTGCAAGAGGCAGCTGATCGATGTTTCTCTCTCATCGATGTTTCTAACTCTCTATCCCTCTTCCTTCCTCTCTGTAAAAAATCAATAAAATATATTTTTAAAAAAAAAGACATATTAGCAAGAAAAAATTATATGTGTAATGTGGCATACATGCAGGAGTACTCAGTGCTGAGTAACTCAAAGGGGTGGTTATAATTGGAGCTTAGTTACCACCTTAATAGGTGAAGCGGGAGGGGGGGGCAAGGAAAGGCTCTTATGTGAGAACAAATGACTTTTGGAAGATGTAATGGTTCCATAGGAGAATAGATGGGAGATAGGATAGTCTTGTGACAAGGTCTGCTTCTTGTCTCCTGCTCCTGGGGAGGGAATTATGACAATTGAGTTCTTTTGATTTCTTTTAGGAGGTTCTATTTCTAGGTACGTAAGGGAAGATGAGAAGCCTTCTTTCTGAATCAGTTGATTCTCAGTTGCCTTCAGATCCAAATAATTGTTATATCAAAGTGGCCTATTTTGGGGTGGCATAGAAGCATCCCCTTCAATTAAAAAAAACACTCCTAAATTTAGGGATTCTAAATAACAACAAAATATTATTTCTCACAATGCTGTGGGTTTGCAGGGCACTCTCTCTGTTGGTTTCACTTGAGCTTACTCATATAACTGATGTAAGCTAGAGCGTTGGTTGGGCTTCAAAGTTGGTTCTGGCAATCAGTTAGATCAGTGGTCGGCAAACTCATTCGTCCACAGAGCCAAATATCAATGGTACAACGATTGAAATTTCTTTGGAGAGCCAAATTTTTTAAACTTAAACTTCTTCTAACGCCACTTCTTCAAAATAGACTCGCCCAGGCCGTGGTATTTTGTGGAAGAGCCACACTCAAGGGGGCAAAGAGCCACATGTGGCTCGAGAGCCGTGGTTTGCTGACCACTGAGTTAGGGCATCTTAGTTCTCATCATCAAATGGAATAGATCAGCTTCCTTATGTGACAGTCTCATTGCAGCATGCTAAGAAAGTAATCATCCTATCTAATAAAGAGGGAATATGCTAATTGACCATCACTCTGTCACAAAGATGGTTGCACCCACAGCTGAGGCCACGTTCCCATAAGGAGCCTTAATGAGCAATCAGCAGGGACCTGAGGCTACGCCCTCCCCCACCCGGCAGGGCTTGACAGGGGACCTCAAGGTGCACTTCCTGTCCTGGTGCTGGGCTAGGGGACCTCAGGTTGCTCCCCCTGCTCTAGCACCAGGCCGGGGGACCTCAGACCGCATCCCCTGCCCAGTGGGGCTTGATGGGATACCTCAGGCTGCGCCCCCCGCCCCAGCACCAGGCCAGGGGACCTGAGGCTGCGCCCCCCTGCCTGGCTGGGTTTGACAGGGGACCTCAGGCCATGCCCCCCACCCAGCGGGGCTTGACAGGGGACCTCAAGGTGCACCGCCAGTGCTGGGTCGAGGGAACTCAGGCCACACCCCCCACCAGGTGGGGCTTGACAGGGGACTTTAGGCTGGCCCCCCACCCCAGCACCAGGCCGGGGGACCTCAGACCACATCCCCTGCCTGGCAGGGCTTGACGGGAGACCTCAGGCCATGCCCCCCACCCCAGCACTGGGCCAGGGGACCTGAGGCTGCACCCTGCTGCCTGGCTAGGCTTGACAGGAGACCTCAGACCATGCCCCCCACCCAGCGGGGCTTGACAGGGGGCCTCAAGGTGCACCCCCAGTGCTGGGTCGGGGGAACTCAGTCCGAGCCCCCACCCAGCGGGGCTTGACAGGGGACCTCAGGCCATGTCCCCCACCCAGTGGGGCTTGACAGATGACCTAAAGGCACGCCCTGGCCCTGGTCTGGGCTGGGGGACCTCAGGCCATGCCCCCCGTCCTGGCGCCAGGCCAGGGGACCTGAGGCTACGCCCCCTGCCTGGCAGGGCTTGACAAGGGTGGGACTGGCCGGGCCTGGATCTAGCCCAATGGGGGCGGGGCAGCCGGGTCTGGGTCTCACAGGATTTTGAGGTGCATGTGGGTGAGCGGGGACTTGACTCTGGGTCTCGTGGTGAGCCCCAGACTCTGACAGGAGGAAGGTTTTCATATACATTTCACTAATTTTCTTTCATCTCTGACACTTCTATTATAGAGAAAAGACAAATAGCAATATTAAATTATTTCTTCTAATTAATCCCTTTTCAATGTGCACGAATTTCATGCACCAGGTCACTAGTGGAAACTGTAAGGTCTCTTAAGGCTTAAGTCGACAACTGGCACAGCATCACTTGCTCTGTATCCTATTAGTTAAAGCAAGTCAAAAGGTCACTCCAGACTTGAGCAAAGGGGAAAATATTCCACCTCTTGATAGGAGTGGAAAATTTACATTGCAAAAGAGCAGAAGAGAACATATTATGACCATTTTTGACAATCTACCTTATCACTCCAAGACACTGTCCACTTTTGGGGAAAATTAACCACTTGTCATTTTCAGTTTAATTAATTAATAAACATTATTAAGAAAACCTGAGTTAAATGACATTTTCTTTTTGACTTATTTCAGGTATATATTTGTACCCCTTAATAAGTGGTATAAGCAACATCAACAAAGTCTGGTTACATCAGGGATATTGTGGAGCTCTCAGAAATTCCAGATGGGGCTGGGGCAAAACCCTATCTGAGTGTCGTCTGCAAATGGGCTTTGAGAATCCTAAAGGAGGTACCAACACATGAAAAAGTAGATGGGAAGAATTACATGTTCTAGAATTAGCATGTGTACAAAGGAGGAGGTAAGGAAATGATACGATATGAAGTGAGTCCTGGGAGTTGCATGTTCAGATAGCTGGGAGACTTTATGCAACCCACCTAACCTCTTGCTGAGAGGGGAATACTTGGGATTTGTCCTGCCTCAGTGACTTGCTCCATTCTCTCTTTCTCCCCTCTAGAGCCTAACCTGGGCTTATCAAACAGTTCAATTCCCCTTCCATGATAGAATATTGGGACACATAATTTAATTGTCTTCCTACTTCAAATGCTACAATTCTACCTTTAGGGCTTGGGAGAAGAAAACAAGGAGGAAGATGTTATCAAGCCCAGCAACTCTTCCAAATTCACAGGAATTTGCTTTAGGCAACATTTCCTTCCAGAGGGATCAGAGGAGAACATTTTTGCAGACAGCTTGTTTATTGCTGTGAGAAGCTTTCAAAAAGAACGTGGACCTTGCTAGACTGTGAAAATCCTGTTAGCGGAGCCAACAGTGGATTCCTTCACTGGAGCGAAGTGACCTGACATGACTGCTTATCACTGTCCCAGGTCCTGGTGAGATCATTCTGCCCCTGATAGCAGATGTTCTCACTGCCAACTCTCTTTCAACTTTTCTCCCTCTCTTGCCCTGCATTCCTACCTCCCTCCTTTCTTTTCCTTTTCCCCTCATTTCACAATGGCTGTCAAAATGGCCTCTCTCAGCACTTTAACAAAGACAGTAAGAGCCACTTTGTTATTAGCATCCACTGCAAAACCTGTGGACTTTGTCTATAACCGCTATTTACTTAAACCTCAAGTAGGAGAGCACTGGTGAGAGAACTTTTACTGCAGTTTGCAACAAAAGTGTTCAAGAGACAATAGAAAATTATTCTATCTCTCAGGATCTCATTTTTTTCTTTGTTTGCCTTGCTTTGATATGACTAGAAATGCCTCTAGTGTTTTCCCATAAAGGCAGTGATTTTTTTCTCCTTTACTCATTGTTATATCTAAAAGCCAAAGAAAGTAGACATGGATGATGCTTAATTTGTTGAACGAATGAATGAATGAATGAATACAAGAAAGATTCAGATTTGAAAAGTTTGAAAATATGAGTATTGATATGAGTTCATATGATGTCTTGATTTAAGATATTAGGACATTTATTGACCCAAGCCATTAGCTCAATTAATATTTGACAAAGGAGGCAAGAGCACACAATGGAGTCAAGACAGTCTCTTCAATAAATGGTGCTGGGGAAATTGGACAGACACATGCAAAAAAATGAAACTAGACCACCAACTTACACCATACACAAGAATAAACTCAAAATGGATAAAAGACTTAAATGAAAGTCATGAAACCATAAAAATCTTAGAAGAAACCATAAGCAGCAAAATCTCAGACATCTCTCATAGCAATATGTTTACCGATACTGCTCCTAGGGCAATGGAAACTAAGGGGAAAATAAGCAAATGGACTCACATCAAAATAAAAAGCTCTGCACAGCAAAAGAAACCATCAACAAAACGAAAAGGGAGCCCACTGTATGGGAGAACATATTTGCCAAGGATACATCTGATAAGGGGTTAATTTCCAAAAAATATAAGGAACTCATACAACTTAACAAAAGTAAGACAAACAATCCAATTTAAAAATGGGCAAAGGACCTAAATAGACACTTCTCCAAAATGGACATACAGAAGGCCAAGAGACATATGAAAACCTGCTCAAAGTCACTAATCATCAGACAGATGCAAATCAAAACAACAATGCAGTACCATCTCACACCTGTCAGAATGGCGATCATCAACAAATCAACAAAGACAAGTGCTGGAGAGGATGCAGAGAAAAAGGAACCCTCTTGCACTGCTGTTGGGAATGCAGACTGGTGCAGCCACTGTGGAGAACAGTATGGAGTTTCCTCAAAAAACTAAAAATGGAACTCCCATTTGACCCAGTGATCCCACTCCTAGGAATATATCCTAAGAATCCTTTATTCTTAATGCTCTGGAACAATATATAGAGTACTGGTATTATCTTTAAGGGTTTGATCTTTCTGGCCAGGTAGCTCCTTAATGATTTTCTCTATTTCTTTAATGGGAATTTGTCTAACTACAGTGGAGTAAATTTTGGTAATATGTATTTTCCTAGGAAATTATCCATTTGCTTTAGGTTTTCAAATTCATTTATGTATATGTCTTCAAAGTAGTCTCATGATTTAAAAATATTCTTCTGTTTCAATGATTGTTTGCTTCTTGTCACTTCTTATTTTATATATTTGTGTCTTATTTTTGCTTTTGAACAAGTTAGTGATGTGTCTGTTTCATTATTTTTCTTAAAAAGTATGATTTTGAATTATTAATGTGGTCTATTGCTTTCTATTCTCAATCTCTGCTTTTAGGTTCATTGTCTCCTGTTTCAACCCATGCTTTTATCTTTATACTTTGTTTGCTAGTCCTTTTTGTTTATTTTATTATTTTCCTAGTTTGTTTCTAAACCTATGAATTTACCTGTGATCGCTGCTTTAATTCTATTCTGTAGATTCTAATATGTACTGTTTTCATTATAGATTCTGTAATTTCAATCTGTGCTTCCTTTGCACCCATGAATTGTTTAATGGAAAGAATTTTTTTTTTATTTCCAGGTGGGAGAACTAATTTGTTTTTTTTATTTGCTTGTTTTCATTAGTAATTTCCAGTTTTATTGTATCATAATCACATATGTTATTTGTAATATTTCTACAAAACATAAATTAGTGATGTTTTTCTTGTGACCTAATATACGATCAAATTTTGTCAATGTGTCATGGATGCTTGAGTAGAAGGTATATCAGGCTGTTTAGTTCTATATACTAGTACATCTGTAACATCTGTGTTATAAGTTATGTTGTTTAGGTATTCTATCTCCTTATATATTTTTGTCCATTTGCTATGTCTTATACTGAGAGTATTACAGTAACATCTTTTATTATTAGTGTTTGTCTACATGTTTCCTTGCATATCCTGTAGTTTTTGTTTCTAAAATGTAGTTGCTGTGTACTTTAGTGCATAAATGTTCATATTCATTTTATCTTGATGTTGTATGATGAATTTTAGCACACAAAAATGCCAGAAGCCAGTTCCAGCATGTCATAATTGTAAGAGTTTCATGAAAAGGTTGATGGAACTTGGGGACTCAACAAGGGCTGAGTCACATATGTTATCACCTGTTGGGAATGGCTAAAGGCATTTCCCCCAAACCTGAATAGGATGATTGTTTACTGCCAGACAGCTCAGGGCATCTTAATCTACATGTTATTGCCTCCTATTGGCCAAACACCTGAACAGCCGTAGGCTATTCCCCATTCTGACAATGCTTCTGTACGGAAACCCTACCCTTTGAAGTGTATCTCCCACCTTGCCTTAGGACAATTTGTGTTAATAAAAAGCAAGGGGTCCTGAGACAAAGAGAACTTAGCTCCTTTAGCTAAAGCTCCTCTGACCCCCCAATGCCTTTCAAAATTATCTTTCGTCTCTGGACTCCTACTTAATCTATGCACAGCCTTTCTCCAGATTGCTGAAC
Organism: Plecotus auritus; assembly: GCF_963455305.1. Lineage (NCBI taxonomy): Eukaryota > Metazoa > Chordata > Mammalia > Chiroptera > Vespertilionidae > Plecotus > Plecotus auritus. The sequence continues at coordinate 142,629,880 of NC_137784.1, read as the reverse complement.
CCTTCTTAATGCTGGACAAGAACCTTGGCACAAAAATATACCACCTTGTTACATTTAATATTTTTGGGCATAAATTAGATTTTATCTGATATCAGTGTCTCTATGCCAGTTTTTTTTGTTTGTTTGTTTTGTTTGTTTGTTTGTTTGTTTGCATTTGGTTGATGTGTTGATGATAGCTATTCTTATTCCTCAATTTTGGCTTTATAAATCACTTAGTTTTAGATGTATCTCATGTCCAAAAAATATAGTTGGATTGTGTTTTGTGAGAAAATGAAAAACACTTTTCTTTCAATAAATGAGTGTGTTAGTTATTGGTTAACAAACAAGTAATTCTACAGGGCTTTAATCAAGTTGCTGGCCAGGGCTATAGTCATTCCAAGGTTTAACTGGGGCATGATTCACCCACAAGTTTTGATAGTTGTTGTCAGACAGACCTCAGGTCCTTGCTGGTTTGTTGGAAATTACAGTTCCTTGCTTATGACATGGTAGCTGTCTTCTTTCAGAACAAGCGATAGAAAGTGAGTGAGACAGAGGTCAAAATCTTTTTGTAACTTAATCTTTGAAGTGACATCCCTTTACTTTTACCATACACTAATCATTAGAATCTAGTCATAAGTTTAGCCTACACTACAGGGGCTTGAATACCAGAAGAAAGCAGGGATCTTTGGAAGCATCTTAGAGGCTGCCTACTGGTTCTCAATGACTCACTTCAATTCCACATGCAGAGTATGGTTTTAAAAATTCATAAACTATTACAGTAACAACTCAGAATCTCATAATCACATGCAGATTCTTTGGTGTACTTCCTCTTGTTCTGTTGATGTAGAAAGGAAAAGCACAAGCGTCACTGGTTCACAGAAATCCTGAAATCCAGCCAGGCCAATGTGGGATGTTCCTCTATTAGCCTTGGGTGCTTGGCTACATTTGCCTGACTTTTGAGTTCACTATCTGGGCATTTGCCACTGACTGGTTTTCTCCACCTTCTACCTAACATTAGACTTTTGGGGATCCAAGAGCCTCTTTTTATTTTCTCTCTGTTCTTCATGGTTCACACTGACAGTAATCTTGGTGATATAGTTTTATTATTGACTCTATGGGTCATTTGTAAATTTCATAGGGATGTGCTACATTAGAGAACAGCCACACCAACAAATCTCTTTGACATAATTTTATTTCTACCTTGTGCTTCTGCTGAGTGAGCTATGGGACAACATCCTTAAAGCTTAAATTTAGCCCTGGCCATGTGGTTCAGTTGGTTGGAGCATCATCCCATGCATAGAAAGGTGACAGGTTTGATTCCTGGTCAGCAAACATACCCAGGTTGTGGGTTCAATCCCTGGGTGAGTGTGAGAGGCAACCAATCAATGTTTCATTCTTACAACGATGTTTCTCTCTCTCTCTCTCTCTCTCTCTCTCTCTCTCTCTCTCTCTCTCTTTCTGTGTGTGTGTGTGTGTGTGTGTGTGTGTGTGTGTGTCCTCTCCCTTCCTCTGTCTCTAAAAAAATTCAATGAAAGCATGTCCTCAGGTGAGAATTTAAAAAAAAAAAAGGAAAAAAAACTTTTTCATTTAAAGGATCTACGAGTACATGTTTAATCTTTTTAAAGGTCCTTGTGTGTGATTGAATATAACTCTAAAGATTTAAATAAAACCTTTGATATTCCTTAAGAATTAACAAAAAAGTTTGCAGTCATAACTTTGATTTCATTTTTAGATAATGTTTTTTTTGGGGGGGGGGTATGCTCTGGATATGATCTTTGATCAAAGAGGCATTTTTAAATTTTAACATTGTATGCCCATTTGGAGGGGCTGAGAATTTTTAAAGCCCTAAGTCCTACCTCTTTTTTTAAACCATCTTTCCCTCAATTTATCTCTCTCTTCTCACATTTTACATTCATGTGCTGCTTAATGATGGGAATACGTTCTGAGAAATGTGTCGCTATGTGAACAAAAAAGGGACTCAGTAATAAATCTAACCAAAAGAAACATCACAGGACTATAAAAACTTTATATTGACCTCAAGCAAACCCTGTTTTTGTGCATCTAGGTTAACATAGCTTTAAAAGGTGTCTTTGTCTGATCTCTGGGAAGCATAACCACCCTCAAGAGAGCATGTAATCTTATTAACTATTCTGTAATCTAATCATAGAAATTTCCCTGTCTTGCTTTCTCCTACGTTCATGTAAGCTTCCTTATGTTCCCTCCTTAATTCCAAATGCATAAAAGAAACGACAAATTGTCATTATGGGAAGCATTTTTCTCAGTCTGTTGAGATCTTGCTTCTAGGCATGTTGTCAATTTGGCTGAAATAAACTCATAAAATTCTTTACAGGTTTAGGTGTTTCTTAACAGATGATCGCATCATTCTGCAAGTATCATAGCGTGTATTTACACACACTTAGATAGTATAGTCTAATACACACCTAGGCTATATGGTACAGCTTATTGTTCTGTATGGGAGGAAAAATAATTTTCCCTCTACCTTTCTGGGTTCTTGGCTGAGACATCCATGGAATAAAAGATTAACAGGAAAAAAACACACAAAACTTTAATAGCATGTATTGTTCCTGTATGCATGGGAGAGACCCAGGAAAACTGAGTAACTTATAAAAATGGCTGAAGCCACCACCTTAAATACCATCTTCAGCTTAACACTTAAAAAATGCTGTGAATAAGTAGAGTCAGTTACAGGAGGTGACCAGGAAAAGCAGTGTAAACAAGGGTGAGGTTGTTATGCTGAATTAAGTTTTGTCTTCTGCATTAATAAGAGTTTCTAGAAAGATGGTCATTCTCCTCTTCCTGGTACAGCCAAGGAGAGACCCTTACAAATGGAGATTGACTTTATCCACATAAATGTCTTTCACAAAGGGTAACTAACTTCTACTTGGTTTTCAGAACTTCTCTCATGTTTGCTCTTTCTTAAAATTAGCAGCCTAAAATAATCCTATGCCAAATAGACATATTTGTGGTTGACAAACTATGTTCCCCTGCAGATCTTAGACTGCAAACCTCTAGAGTGTGTTACTGTACTGTGTCCTGTAGGCAACTGCAACATGATGGCATTTGTGTAATGTGTTGCACTATGATTTTATGATGACTACAACAACATTAAGAATTAGAAAATGTTCAGCTCCTTTATAACCTTACTAGTGACCTGGTGCATGAAATTTGTGCACATTGAAAGGGGATTAATTAGAGGAAATACTTTAATATTGCTATTTGCCCTTTCTCTATAATAGAAGTGTCAGAGATGAAAGAAAATTAGTAAAATGTATATGAAAATATTCCTCCTGTCAGAGTCTGGGGCGCACCATGGAAACCAGAGTCAAGTCCCCGCCCACCCACTTGTGCCTTGAAATCACACAAGATCCAGACCCAGCTGGCCCCACCCCCATCAAGCCCCACCAAGTGGGAGCATGGCCTCAGGTCGCCTGGCCTAGTGCCAGGGCAGGGGGCGCAGCCTGAGGTCCCCTGGCCCAGGCTGGGGAGTGTGCCTTGAGGTACCCTGGCCTGGGCCAGGGGGTGCAGCCTCAGGTCCCCCGGCCCAGGGCGAGGTGCATGGCTTGAGATCCCCCAGCCGGGATGGGGCAGGGGACACACCTTGAGGTCCCTGTCAAGACCTGCCAGGCGGGGGGAGCGGCCTGAGGTCCCCTGGCTCGGCACCAGGGCAGGGGTGTGTGGCCTGAGGTCCCCTGTCAAGCCCCACTGGGCAGGGGGTATGGCCTCAGGTCCCACAGCCCGGTGCTGGGGTGTGGGACGCAGCCTAAGTTCCCCTGGCCCAGTGCTGGGGCGTGCGGCACAGCCTCAGGTCTCCCAGCCCAGTGTCAGGGCAGGGGGTGCAGTCTGAGGTCCTCCGTCCAGCCCTGCTGGGTTGGGGGCGTGGCCTGAGGTCCCCTGTCAAGCTCTGCTGGGCGGAGGATGCGGCCTGAGGTCTCCCATCAAGCCCAGCCAGGCGGGGGTTGAGGCCTGAGATCCCCCAGCCTGGCACCAGGGCAGGGAGTATGGCCTGAGGTCCCCTGTCAAGCCCTGCCAGACGGGGGGCACAGCCTGAGGTCCCCCGTCAAGCTCCACTGGGCAGGGGTCACGGCCTGAGGTTCCCCAGCCTGGCACCGGGCCAGGGAGCATGGCCTGAGGTCCCCTGTCAAGCCCTACCTGGTGGGGGGCACAGCCTCAGGTCCCCTGCCCCGGTCCAGCACCACGCAGCCTAAGGTTCCTGCTGATTGCTCATTAAGGCTTGTAACTGAACTCGGCCTCCACTGTGGGTGCAGCCATCTTGTGTTACAGAATCCCTGCCTCCGCTGTAGGTGCAGCCATCTTGTGTTACAGAATTCCTGACTCCGCTGTGGGCACAACCATCTTGTGTTATGGAATCCCTGCTTCTGCTGTGGGCACAGCCATCTTGACCATTACAGCATGACAGTCATTTTGCACATTCCCTCTTTATTAGATAAGATGGGACTACTAGAGGACCAATGCACAAAATTCATGCACTGGGGAGTGTCTCTCAGCCCAGCCTGCACCCTCTCCAATCTGGAACCCCTCAGGAGATATCTGACTGCTGGTTTAGGCCCGATCACTCTCACAATCTGGGACTTCTGGCTCCCAACCGCTCTCCTGCCTGCCTGCCTGATTGCCCCTAACCGCTCCCCTGCTGGCCTGGTCATCTCTAACTGCCCTCCCCTGCAGGCCTGGTTCCCCCCAACTGCCCTCCCCTGCAGGCCATCTTGTGGCAGCCACCTTGTGACCACCTGGGCACGGCCATCTTGTGACCACATGGGGGCAGCCATCTTGTGTGAGGGCGTGGTCAATTTGCATATTACCTCTTTATTATATAGGACTAGATTCGTGCAATAGGCCTTCCTTCCCCTGGCTGCCGGCACCGGTTTTCCTCCAGCACCCGGGACCCAGGCCTTCACTCCGGCTGCAGCGGAGAAGCCAAGCCTCTTCAGTCTTCAGTCTTCAGTCGTCTTCAGTCTTCAGTGGTCTTCGGTCTTCAGTCTTCTGTCTTCAGGCTTCGCTCTGTGCCTGCATATGCAAATTAACCCATCTTTGTTGGGTTAATTTTCATATTCACTCCTGATTGGCTGGTGAGCATCGTGGAGGTATGGTCAATTTGCATATTTCTCTTATAGGATATTCATATATGCAGTCTTTCATTTAATAAAATGTTATGCAACTATGACTGTATTATAAACAGTAGAAGCAACCAGGTGGCATCTTCAAAATTTTGCTTAGAAATAGCCTTAGATCATCCAGTTCATTAGGCACGCTTTCTACTTTCAACATATTTTCAGGCAACAGCTAGATTCTGCCACTTCATCACAAGAATCTCCTTTCTTCAAGTTTCTAATACATTTTTTTTTCTATCTCTCCGGAACTCTCGCTAGCATCTTCTTCAAAGCTCAACATTTTATAGAGTGTGTTTAAGGGATTTTAAACACTAACACTCTTCTCAAAGTTTGTTGCCCAGTTTCAATGCCATGCCCATATTTTAGTTATTTATTATGGCAGTACCAGATTTCCAAGTAAAAAGAAAAATCTGTACCCACTACCTATCGCTATGTAGCAAATAAACCCACAAACCAGTGGCTTAAAACCACAAACATTTTCTTTTGTCACAAATGTAGATATTTTATTCCAGCTCTGGGAAATGAAAAAAGAGAAGGATCGGGAACACATCCTTCCACAGACCATTCTAATTTAGCTGATATTAATTAGAAAAAGCTAAAGCAAATATATGTGTGTATGAGTATTTATATATACACATACATTTTTTAAAAATCTTACTCTCATAACTGTTCACATATTTATTCTATTTTTTATTTACTAACACCCTTAGATGTCATCAAATGCATCATAATACTACTATCTCTGCCTGTTCACCAATCTTTTAATATTGCTTGGATTGTATTTGCTGTTTGTGTTTTAGTTAGCTATGTGATTGGTCAAACTATACATTAGAAGATGTAAGGGATAACCTTGTTTAAGTTATGCTTCATGCTTTACCCATTACATGGGTTTTTTTTCATCATTATTTGGAGCTTCACACATCTTGTGGTTCTCCACGTAGACTATCTCAGTTTCTAGTGCTGTACATATCCACATCTTCTGGATGGGCCTGCCCATGATCCATGAGTTTCAGGTCATGCATAAATTGTGTAGCACCTGGGGTAGGTTCTTTTTTTAAAAATATATTTTATTGATATTTTACAGAGAGGAAAGGAGAGGGATAGAGAGTCAGAAACATCGATGAGAGAGAAACATCAATCAGCTGCCTCCTGCACACTCCCTACTGGGGATGTGCCCGCAACCAAGGTACATGCCCTTGACCGGAATCGAACCTGGGACCCTTCAGTCCACAGGCCGACGCTCTATCCACTGAGCCAAACCGGTCAGGGCGCACCTGGGGTAGGTTCTGATGTGGTCTTAGTTTCAGATCCAACTTCTGTTGGCAAAGCCGCTGGGTGTTTTCAGCTCATTAGCTGTTTGTGCAGGTATTTCTGTTTCATCAGCGCTTCCAACTTTTTAGTCCATTTAAATTCAACCTTAGGTCCTAGTTTTTATTATTTTTTGTCCACAGTGATTTAACTCTTTTGTAAATTTGCTGGCCTTTTCCTGGTTACCTTTACAATTATTATGGACTGAACTGGGTAACAAATAGTTGCTCTTAAAGTGGGCAGTCCCAATGGATAAACAATTTTCTTAAGTCTAGAACCGTATCTTGCTGAAACCAAGCCTGCCAATCCTGACACTGTAATCACTCCAATTTTCAGGAGAAGATCTCATGGTGGATTATTCAGGTAAACATATTCAGCTACCTTTTCCAAATTGTACTGTATCCATTATCTCATTTTCCACAAAGATATAAATATCCTTGCACCGGACAATATAATGACCATTTCTAGTGCTGATGGAGGCAGAGTCCATTTGTAAATTACCAGGCTGCTCTTCATCATATTCAGACGGGAGCGGTGGTGAAATATGCATGGGGAGCTGCTCTGGTTTCACTAGCTGCTTTTTAAAAAATACATTTTTATTGATTTCCGAGAGGAAGGGAGAGGGAGAGAGATAGAAACATCAATGATGAGAGAGAATCTTGCACGTCCCCTAATGGGGATCGAGCCCACAACCGGGGCATGGGCCCTTGACTGGAATCAAATCCAGGACCCTTCAGTCTGCAGGCTGTCACTCTATCCACTGAGCCAAACCGGCTAGCAGGCGTCCTCAAACTACGGCCCGCGGGCCACATGCGGCCCGCCGAGGACATTAATCCGGCCCACCGGGTGCCGCTGCCTGTCCTGCTTAGCAGCCGACTCATCCCGGGCCCGCAGTGCGCATAGGAATTTGTTCATAGTTTTTTTAAAAAACTATAGTCCGGCCCTCCAACGGTCTGAGGGACAGTGAACTGGCCCCCTGTTTAAAAAGTGTGAGGACCCCTGGGCTAGGGCCTAGCTGCTTTTTTTTTTATTTCTCTTCTTTGGCAGCGCGCACACTTATAGATGCAAACATCCGACTCGCAGGCTTGGTTTGGTTGTCAGTTTCCCATCTCTGTTCCTCTTTATGTGTCTTTCTTCTCTGGTTGTTTTCAATATTTTTCTCTCAAATTTTCAGCAGTGTGAAAATGATGTGTACAGGGGCGTGGGATGTGTCTGTGTGTATGGTATTTATTCTACATGGGGTTCTGCCCACTTCTTAGAGCTCTGATTTGATGTGTGTCATTATTTTTCAGAAAATTCTCAGTCATTGTTTCTTCAAATATTTCCTCTGCCCCTTATGGCCACCGTGTCTGTGACCTCTCCACCGAAGAGCAAAACACAAACATTTCTTTTTAAATCTCACAATGTCTGTGGGATAGAAATCCTGGCATGTTCAAGCTGGGTACCTCCAGCTTAAGACTTTCCACAGGCTCTAATAAAGTTGTGAATGGGTTTAAGTCACTGCAGGAAGTAGCCTCTGATGCCATGAATATTATTCTTACCTTTTTTTGTCATTCATTTTTACTACTTGCTCTCTATCCATTTTACTTTTTTATCTCCTTTGATTATCTTGGTTGTTTTCTTGTCTTTCTTTAATACCCCTTATTAAATTACACTTGATCTATTTTTCCTTGGGTATACTTTATTTCTAACACATTTTTGTCTATTTAAAATACTTTCCTAAACCAATCAACTCTTTTTATGTCTTCCTGGGCTTTTTTTTGTTGTTTTTTTTTTACTATTTCCTTTCTTAGTTTTTAAAATTAATTTCTTACAAGGTGGGTTTTCATATCCTCAAATATATATTGGATTATATTTAATTTTTACAGTTCCCATCTGCTTTGTGGTTGTTTTTCCTAGAGGAACTTTGCCTCATATGTGTGAAATTTTCTCATATGTGTGACATTTTATTTTCTGATTGTTTTAGAATAGCTCTATGTGGGTTTGTTGATTTTCCTTTTGTGCATTTCTTTGTGGCGAGGAAAAACAGAGTTTCCCACCCCAAAATATGCCTTTTTAAAGATACTGATTATTTTAAGCTGGTTATTTTTAAGAAATGTAGGACTCAGGCAGAAACTTGGACCTTCCCCCTAACTGCCTGAAATAAAGAGGACCTGTTCTAGGAAGGAAGCTATCTGAGATAACTATAATTTCATATGAACTAGGTATGACAGAAAGGGATCTAGTAAGGCTTTGATCAAAGTCTTCTCTGTGTCCCATTCTTAAAGATGACCCAGCAAACATTTGCTTATGTCTTTCTCTCAACATAACAAAGTCCAGACACTTTAAGCCAGGGGTGGGCAAACTTTATGACTCGAGGGCCACCATGGGTTCTTAAACTGGACCGGAGGGCCGGAACAAAAGCATGGATGGAGTGTTTGTGTGAACTAATATAAATTCAAAGGAAAGGAGCGGAGGGGAGAGCAAGAGAACCCTCCGCTCTTTCGGCTCTTCGGGCCGGATAGAACAGCCGAACGGGCCGGATCCGGCCCGCGGGCCGTAGTTTGCCCACGGCTGCTTTAAGCAGATTTGTTGGTTTGTTTTGGTGGGGGTTGAAGAGCTGTGTGTTCTCTGGTTCTATGATTCTCCTCTAACCTGCAGAACCCTGTAGTTCCCTCTTTAGCTCTATTTTTCCTTTATGCCACCTAATTGCCAAGTGGAGTTTCTCTCCTTTATTGACTTTTTTGTTTCTCTTCTAGAGGCTATGTGTTTCAAATACTGCCTCCCTTAAGCCAGGCATTTTGATAACCCTTCATTGTATGTTTAGTTACTTTGCCTACTTAGGTTTTTTTATGTTTTATCTATAATCAAGGACATCACAGAGTTGTTGTGGAACAAGGTCAAGTAAAAAAGTACCTGATGATAGTTATTGTCCTGTCCATCCTCAGTTAACACTTACCTAACACACATACACACATGCACACACCCCTCTGCATTAATACCCTACACAGCTTTCTTTCTCACCTCATGCAATCCTAAGCATTTGGTACTTACACTAAACCTATTTGTGTGTAAATTTTTCTAACTAGCCTATCATCTTTTTTCTGGTAAATAGAAGTGTCTCACGTCCCATTTCTTTTCTTTTAATATATTTTTTATTGGGAGAAACCAAGATGGCGGCATAGGTAAACACCTGAAATTGCTGCCTCGCACAACCACTTCAAACTACAACTAAAAGACAAAACGGACATCACCCAGAACCACAGGAAGGCTGGCTGAGTGGAAATTCTACAACTAGAAGGAAAGAGAAAAGCACACTCAGACTCACAGGAGCTGCAGAAGTAAAGGCAGAGGTATGGAGGCGCGTGCATGGAAAGGGTTGGCACATGAGTATGCGGTTGTCTTTCTCAAGCAGGAGGGAGACACAAGGTCCCGACTGCTCTGAACTCCAGTTTCGGGCGAGACTCTGGGGACCCAGACTCATTTGGGGAAAAACTGGACTGTCTGGCAGCGGGCGGAACTCAAGGGCAGCTTTCTCTCAGAGGTGCGTGCAGTGATTACTGAGGGACACTGAGACCTGGGGGTCTCTTAGGGCAGGGCTGACGGGAAGGCATTGCTGTTTGCTCCACCCTGTGGGTTCCCTGAGACCCCGCCCCACTCAAGCTGTGCGCAGAGGCTTTTGCATATGAATGGCCTGGCCCTTTGCAATATAAAATTACCTAACAAACTGCAGCTGGGTCAGAGAGCTCCAGAACTTCCAAAAAAAAGGCCCAAGGCCCCACAGCAGCTTGCATTGCTTCACAGCTGGGCCTCAACTGGGCACCTCCAAACCCCAAACAAAGAAGAAGAATCTGCATATCTCTCCATAGCTCCTGCTGGGTGTCCTCAGGCAAAGTCTAAATTAGCACCTCCTTGGAGATCCAGGAGCCAGTGTACCCAGTGGTCAGAGGGGACCATCCAGATTACAACTTCTCAGATCCATAAAGGACACACTCAGGGGGCAGCCCCACTGAAGCAAGTCTTGCCCATAAGGGTGTCTCCAGCACAGAAGTTCTCCCAGCATAGACACAGCTGATCTTCACAGCCAATTGGCCTGCGGTCAATTCCTCCCAGTGATACCAACAACAATCAAGGCTTAACTACAACAAGGCTGAGCACACAGCCCACAAAGGGGTGCACCAAGAGTGTCCACCTAACTGGGGAGGCTGAGCCATTGGGCCCTATAGGACACCTAGCACACAAAGCCACTCTATCAACTCAGGGAAGCAGCCGAAATGCGGAAACAAAAAAACAGATCACAAATGACAGAAATGGAGGAAAGCAAACTACTGGATATAGAGTTCAAAACCACGGTTATAAGGTTTTTCAAGAATCTTCTAGAAACTGCCGATAAATTTAGTGAGACCCTTGAGGATATGAAAAAGGACCAACTAGAAATTAAGCATACACTGACTGAAATAAAGAATAACATACAGAGATCCAACAGCAGACTAGAGGATCACAAGAATCAAGTCAAAGATTTGAAATACAAAGAAGCAAAAAACATCCAACCAGAAAAGCAAAAAGAAAAAAGAATCCAAAAATATGAAGATAGTGTAAGGAGCCTCTGGGACAACCTCAAGCGTACCAACATCCGAATTATGGGGGTGCCAGAAGAAGAGAGAGAGCAAGATACTGAAAACCTATTTGAAGAAATAATGACAGAAAACTTCCCCTACCTGGTGAAAGAAATAGACTTACAAGTCCAGCAAGTGCAGAGAACCCAAAACAAAAGGAATCCAAAGAGGACCACACCAAGACACATCATAATTAAAATGTCAAGAGCAAAAGACAAAGAGAGATTATTAAAAACAGCAAGAGAAAAACAGTTAGCTACCTACAAGGGAGCACCCATACAATTGTTAGCTGATTTCTCAATAGAAACTATGCAGGCCAGAAGGGAGTGGCAAGAAATATTCAAAGTGATGAATAGCAAGAACCTACAATCAAGATTACGCTACCCAGCAAAGCTATCATTCAGAATTGAAGGGCAGATAAAGAGCTTCACAGATAAGAAAAAGCTAAAGGAATTCATCACCACCAAACCAGTATTATATGAAATGCTGAAAGGTATCCTATCTAATAAAAGAGAAATATGCAAATTAAACATCACTCCACTACACCCACAAGCCACGCCCACCAGCCATGCCCACCAGCCAATCAGGAGCGAATTTGCAAATAAACCCAACCAAGATGGCTACGGCCACAGAGAGCAGGAGGGAGGCTTGGGTTTCCCCGGCGATGGAGGAAGCCAAGCTTTCCGCCTGCCCTTGCCGGCCTAGGCCTCCACTCAAGGCTACAAAGTTTCAATGATAGAAGATACATAAATCTAAACAGAAATGGCGGCAGCCATGGAGCTGGAAAGAGCAGGAGGCTAGGGTTGCCCCCGGCGATGGAGGAAGCCAAGCTTTCTGCACACCCTGGCCGGCCCAGGCCTCTGCTTAAGGCTACAAAGTTTCAATTATAGAAGATACATAAATCCCCGAAAAAATGCTGCCGCCATGGAGCAAGCAGAAGGCTTGGCTCCACTCAAGGCTACAAAGTTTCCAGATACCAGGGCCTCCGCTTGGGTCGCCAGGGGGCGTGGCCAGCCTGCAAACCACCACAGGCCCCTCGCCCAGGCCACCCCACGCCCCAAGGGAACCCCCACCCTGATCCAGGGCACCCTTCAGGGCAAACCAGCTGGCCCCCACCCATGCACCAGGCCTCTATCTTATCTAATAAAGAGTAATATGCAGATTGGTCATCACTCCAACACACAAGATGGCTGTCCCCATTGGTCAAAGATCCTGCCCCCATGTGGACACAAGATGGCCACCACAAGATGGCCAGCAGGGGAGGGCAGTTGGGAGGGACCAGGCCTGCAAGGGAGGGCAGTTGGGGGCGATCAAGCCATCAGAAGAGGGAAGTTGGGGGCAACCAGGCCAGCAGGGAAAGGCAGTTGGGAGGGACCCAGGCCTGCAGGGGAGAGCAGTTGGGGGAGACCAGGCCTGCAGGGGTGGGCAGTTAGGGGCAAACAAGCTGGCAGGGGAGCAGTTAGGCATCAATCAGGCTGGCAGGGGAGTGGTTAGGGGGTGATCAGGCTGGCAGGCAGAAGCAGTTAGGGGCAATCAGGAAGGCAGGCAGGCGAGCAGTTGGGAGCCAGCAGTCCTGGATTGTGAGAGGGATGTCCAACTGCCCGTTTAGGCCTGATCCAGTGGGCAGTTAGACATCCCTCGAGGGGTCCCAGATTGGAGAGGGTGCAGGCTGGGCTGAGGGTCACCCCCCCCCTCGTGCACGAATTTCGTGCACCGGGCCTCTAGTTCTTTAAGAAGAGGAAGAAAAATAAAAAGGTAAAGGTAAAGATAAAAATTATGAACAACAAATACATGTCTATCAACATGTGAATCTAAAAATCAAGTGAATAAAAAATCTGATGAACAGAATAAACTGGTGAATATAATAGAATCAGGGGCATAGAAAGAGAGTGGACTGAGAATTCTCGGGGGGAAAGGGGTGTGGGGAGTGTGGGAAGAGACTGGACAAAAATCGTACACTGAGGACTGTGGGGGGGTAAGGGCAGAGGGTGGGGTGGGAACTGGGTGGAGAGGAGCTATGGGGGGGAAAAAGAGGAACAACTGTAATAATCTGAACAATAAAGATTTATTAAAAATATATATATTTTATTGATTTTAGAGAGGAAGGGAGGAGAGAGATAGAAACATCAATAATGAGAATCATTGATTGGCTGCTTCCTGCCTACCCCCTACTGGGGATTGAGCCCACAACCCAGACATATGCCCTTGACCAGAATCAAACCCAGGACCCTTCAGTCCGCAGGTCAACACTCTATCCACTGAGCCAAACCAGCTAGGGCTCACACCCCATTTCTTAAGATCTAGCTTTAGAAAAACCCCTTTCACATTTTCTTACTTTTATAAAAAATGCAGAATCTGAAATGTTAGTGAATATTTTTTCATATAGGTAGGCAGCCTATACTCATGTTAACATCTAAAAAGCTAGATCTGAAAGCCTTCTTTTACATTGAAATTATATTATTTTTATTAGTAATAGTAATAAAACAATCACTAACACATACTGAGAAATTACTATGTGCTCCTCACTATTTTAAAAACTTTCAAGTTATCAACTCATTTAATCCATCATCACAATGACACTATGAGGTAGGTATTATTATCTTCATACTATATGATAAAAGCCTAATATGCAAATCGACTGAACAGTGGAATGACCAGTGGAACGACTGGTCGCTATGTTGCATGCTGACCACCAGGGGGCAAACGCTCAACACAGGAGCTGCCCCCAGCCCGCAGGCCCCAGGCCAGCCAAGGTGGGTGCCAGCAGGGGCCCCCTAATCGCCCCACCGGTCACCCCACAGTTCAGCCCTGATCACTGGACAGGTCTAGGGACCCTACCCATGCATGAATTTTGTGCATCAGGCCTCTAGTTATATAAATAAATTAAGTAACTTTCTAGTGGTAACACAACTACTAAATGGTGTAACCAGTGTTCGAACCTAATGAAAAAGATGTCATGAGTTCGACAAATGGTAAAATACTATTTATTGAGGTGAACTTCTCTTCAAGCTAAAAATTTCTAAGAAAAAGTAAATCTCAAGCAAATAATATATTTTTTTAAACTAGAGGCCCTGTGCACGAAATTTGTGCAAGAGGAGGCCTTCCTTCCCCCAGCTGCTGGCACCAGCTTCCCTCTGGCACCCGCAACCCGGGCTTCTCTTGCAGCCCCAGCTTCATCTGGCAGGTCGTGCAGTCTAATTAGCATATTATGCTTTTATTATTATAGATACAATACAAAATGATATTGAACATAAACTGTAACTGCAAAGTAAACTTTTTAAATTAAAAAAATACAACAGAGATTTGAAATATTTACTTTCCTGGGAAAAGCAGTGTTGCAAACTGCAAAGAGAGAGTCAATGCTCGAAAGCAGATTAGAAGAGAGAAAAAGGATAGACCTGAGCATGGGCTGGGGAAACTCCAACCTGAGATAACAGATGGATTTTCATGTCTGTCCATCCTCAAAGGAGCGCTCAGCCTCTGTCTGTGATGTCTGAAACAAAAAGCTTCAGGGCAATCAGGGAAGATGCTTTTATTTTTTACAGCAGTTCTCTCTGGGATTCTTTGATTTGGAAAACAAATGAAGCAAAATGAAGTTAATGACTCTTTCAAGTCCTTCCATCAAAGGCTCCCAGATTATATCCATTGTATCAGTGGAAAGTGCCCCAGTAGGAAAATCAGTTGCTCTGGGACACAGCAATGGAGAAAGGGAGGAAAGGAGGAAGGAGATACTCAGGCTAAGTGGACCCCAAAGATGGCACAAAGCTGCTGGTTCCAACCACAGAAAATTCAACTTCTGTCCCACACTTTCCTCCTTAAAGGCCAGATGTAATCAGAGCATGTACAGCAGCAACTGAAACATCCTTATTGTTAGATTTGAAATGTTATGGACATCCATTAGAACCCCAGACATACCTGACTTTTGTGTTATTGGGTGCAATTAGCAATTAAATCCTTGACTTTTTTTTCTGTTTTTACCTAAGAAGTTCACGTTAATGATTTTCTCAGAAATCATTATTTAGGTTCAAAATCCCAGACTGTGCTGGGAACATAGTTACTAAGGAAAAATAAACCTCAAGCAGAGTGGATGACTTTAAAAATACTCAAAGAAGCTTGAAAGCTTCTATTACCTGCAGAAAGTAAGATCTGTATTGCCTTTGTCAGCTACGGTTGCCCTTCTTACTGTGAGAGGTATTGGCTATACTGGAATCATCTCAGATATTGAGAAATTATAAAGACATGTTAGGAATATCTGAATATAATCAAAACCTTATAAAAAATGAACAACATCTCATACAGATATTTTTCTGCATTGGAACAAGAGCTTGAAAAATAGATGTCTTTTCCCAGGTATGCCAAACACATTGCAGAGGTGTTTAGGGAGAGCAGGAAGGAAAAGGGTTTGCAGAAATTATTTCAAATGAGGTCAACAGACAGGCAGACACGCACATCTTTTGGTATGTCAGAGTGGTGAAAGGACAGTTTTATTTTTTTCCTTTTCTCTTCCCCACACCATAATATTAATTGAATTCTGTGATTTTGGGACCAAACCTTTCATTAGCTACACTACACATCTGTCACATCGCCTCACTTTTACATGCACATTTAGACCTGCCTGTAAATAACAGATTTTTATGATGGCAACTTTAAGCCCCTTAAAGCCCCTCTCCTCCTATTTTATCATCAAGGCATGGTAATTTGTTAAAACTCCGATGGTCATCAGATTTGTGAAGGTCCTGCTGGCCCAGCTTGCCTTCCTGGTGCCCTAAATCTGCAGAAGAAGGAAGGAAAGTTTTGAATAGCTAATAAAGTGCACCCTTAATCTAGTGAACCACATTAATTGAATTGGAGGGGTTAAAATACCCAGAAATTGAACAAGAACAAGGTTGGAAAACAGCAGTCATTTCACGCATGCCATGTGATGGTCATGTCTGGGATGGTCCTTTTTCTGGAGTCCTGAGACAGCTGGCTATCTGACTTACTAGTGTTACTTCCATCCTTCTGTCCTGATTGTTTCGAGAATATTTGTTTATAAAGAAGCTGAAAAGAGCAGATTGCAGTACAGACACACGACCCATTTTTGTGCCAGATCTTTGAGTAGAAAACTTAAAATTCCCTTGTCAGAAAATAAGCGTTCACTGATGGATATTGTAAAAAAGAAGACGTGATGAGAAACCCAAGCCACACCCAGAATTCGGTGAAGGTCACTTGGAGATGATGACAGGGAGGAAATGAAGCTGTGTATTTGTGAACCAAATTAATACAGGAATCTCTAAAGTATGCAGGCTGACCCGTACATAATTTCCAGGCTTTCAGAGCGAAGGTCCCCTCAGTGGCCTGAGAATCACTTGCAGGCTTGGAATGGTGCCAACTGCGTGTTGGATCTGGGCAATGCTCCTGCACTCATATAAATTCTGTAGTTAATGGTGAAATAATAGAGTCACGATTCATGGCAAGCATATTTTTCTGTCCTGAAGACTGAAGTCTCTGCAGATGTTAGTGAGTGCATCAGTGTTCACAGCTATTGTAAATTCTCCTAAAGCCTCCTCCTAAATCCACAAAATCTTCCAAAGCATGTCAAGTTTGTGGTATGTTCTCTTTTTCTAAATGTGCTGTTTTCATGGCTTATTTACCTAAATTCTTGTACATTTGTGAAGGAATTCCTTGGCATGGTGTTTTAGTGGTATCATTAGTCTGTCTGTATGAATAAATGCTCCCAAGATGTCTTCAATTATCTTCACTGTCCATTTCTCTGAATGGCAAACTGATTTTGTTTAATTATTTTCAAATTCTTTATTGTTGAAAGTATAGGAAAAAAATAAAACTGTCATTTTCCCCCGATTGACCTCTCCCCAGCTGCACCCACCACCTCCCCACCCCCCAGCACATGCCCTCACCCCCCTACAGTCTGTGTCTATTGGTTATGCTTATATGCATGCATACAAGTCCTTTGCTTGATCTCTTACCACCCCCACACATCCTGATTTTGTTTAATTTTTACAGCATTTCTATTCTTCCCATTTCAAAGAAGTCAAACCATTAACCACTGTTGGACAATAACTTATTTACTCATATTCACTTACTCTAAGCATACATTATTGATTTCTGGTCCACACTGATCTGGCCTTTAGTCTTAACTCCATCATGTGCCTAAGAACAGTACCTGGCACATACTTAAATTTACTAGATAAAATTCGTGAATGGATTAATCTCATATATACACAGCTTGCCTTATTGCTTAGATCTTAGGTTTTTGTCTATTACAAACAGTGGAAGTACAATTTCAACAATTGTTTCAATGAACCCCTCTGGGAAACATGTCAACATGAAAGACCCAGAAATAGGTCTTGTTCCAACTTTACCCAGGCATAGATGACTCTGGCTGATTCAGTTGCCTGGGATGTAGATGAAGCTTTTAGAAACTAAATCTGGCGTTTGCTGTATAAGCTTAGAGCTGAGATGTGACCCCTGTGTTTGTGTACTGCACACAGATGGGCAAGAATTGTCATCACCACATGCCCCAGGGCACTGATGTATGCATTATTACTGTAGGTAAGCAGACTATTAAAAAGTGCCTATTTGTAGGACATTTTGTGGTAACTATGTTCTTTTATACACAAGTAGTTTCTCTAGAAGTATTGCATGTGCATAATCCTCTTTATGAATTAAAAACAATTACTGGTTTCCATGCTTGAACAGTTTTATATCCTTTGGCCCAATTAAATTTGGCAGGATAAATATTTGAGAGGAAGAAGTGTATGATTTTATAGGTAAATCTGTAAACATAGCTTCTTACCAAGGTTCATTGTATACAAACTGCTTTTCATGTTAACAGCATTCAAAGTGCTTCCCTGAACCTTCATCAAATGGATTATAGGACACTCCTTGTATTAAGCTTTCTTGCATTTTTTTAGAAGTTTACTGCTTGATTGTTTCTAAATAATGCATTTAACAGAAGGAGATAACTGTGTTGACTTCCTCAAAGAGTATAACATACTTGGATTCAGTCAACCAAAAGTCCCATATTCAGAAGTCTATACTTAGATCCCAGCTGTTTGTTTTGATTTCTAATTCATAGTTACTCACTGAATGAGTTCATTCAATAGGAGATGGAGGAGGATTTTGTTTACTTATATATTATTTTACATTAGGGTTGCACTTACTTTGCAAGAGGAAGTTAAATTAACTCATTATAATGATTGAATTTTTTTATTAAACTCAGCCAATTTTGTATTTTTTTCTGCTCATAGAATGAACATTATTTCCCAGGTATTACAAAAGCCGAATATATTCAATATTATCATAAAATGGGATCATATTTTTGAAACATTTCCATGTATTTGCACATTCTACTACCAGACTCTAGGAATTTCCTGCCCCTTGGAGCACTGAGTTCACTGTTTCAGGAAAATGAGAGATACATTCATAAGAGAACTCTGTCATGTCTAAGCAGCAAGGGTCAAATTATATTTTTTCAAATTTTATTTATTTATTTTTAAAATATGTTTTTATTGATTTCAGATAGAAAAAAAGAGAGGGAGAGACAGAAACACCAATGATGAGAATCACTGAACATCTGCCTCCTGCGTGCCTCACACTGGGGATCAAGCCCCAACCAAGGCATATGCCCTGACTGGGACTCGAACCATGAACTCCTGGTTCATAGGTCAATGCTCAACCACTGAGCCATGCTTGCTAGGCAAATTTTTTCAAATTTTAAATAATATTGAATGTAAACTGAAACTGAAAAACTTAAAACTGGGTCAAATTAAATTTTTGCTTTCTTAATAAAACAATAAGCTTGAAAATCAGGTTTTGGGGAGAGGAAGAAATTTGCATAAATTCCTTTAGCATGTCAAAGATAAAGCATGGAAAGCTCTTGATAGATGTTTCTATTGTTCACCAATACCCTCTGGAACTCCTTGAAGTTAGTGTGACCATGCATCTACTACTAACTAATGGGTTATGAGCAGAGGTAATGATGTCTCCTCTGGACTGACAGTGAAATACCTCTGTTTCACCTTGTTAGAAATAAGGCGAGGCCCCCAAGTCAGGGGTCCTGGTAGGACACAAAACATACTCAGGAGCCAGGCAGCAAGGCAAACATCTTTACTTCTATGTAGAAGGGTGCTCACACATGGTCTGGGAGCACGCGCACACTGAGTAGGCAGTCTGCTTGGCTTTTTAATTCTGACACACGTGACCTGTCCCTCACTCTTTTTTAAAAAATATATTTTATTGATTTTTTACAGAGAGGAAGGGAGGGGATAGACAGAAACATCTATGAGAGAGAAACATCCATCAGCTGCCTCCTGCACACCTCCCACTGGGGATGTGCCCGCCACCAAGGTACATGCCCTTGACTGGAATCGAACCTGGGACCCTTCAGTCTGCAGGCCGACGCTCTATCCTCTGAGCCAAACTGGTTAGTGCTGTCTCGCACTCTTGATTGGAGCTCAGGCGCACAGTCTTTCATGATTGCCTAATTCAAGGGGAGGGGTTGGCCTTTGCCATTTCAAGATGGCAGCCCCCAGGGGAGCTGCAAGCCATGCTGCCAACATGGCAGCTGTCTAAACTGTTCTTTGACAGAAAAGATGACTTGTTTATTCTCACAACCTTCCCTTTCAGTGGTGAACCTGAAGTGATGCATTATAACCGCAGAGATGCAAGATTGAAGCAGTTTGCATTGCTGGGTTATTTCATGAAGACAATTGCACTGTAGAGTCACCTAACCTACAATAGATTTTATGTGTTTAAAAAATATACTTCATGTGTTAATCTACTGAAACTCGGGTGCTGCTTATTACTACATCATAACTCAATATTATTTTGATAAGAACAGGCTAAGATTATTGTATTTTCTTCCATGAGATGGATAAAATACCTATTCTGCTGTATGAAGACCAGGATATGAATTTTACTGCTCCAGAATAGGATTAAGAAAAGACACTGAGCCCCTTTCTTTTGAATGGAGGGATTATAGGACAAAGGGGAACTAAAGGAGATCAAGAAAGTCATAGATGAGGTCTTTCGTTTTTACCTGTGTTGATGGTGGTGGCGTAGGAGTATAGATATTTATAATCTTCCAAAGCTTTCTTTTTTGTCAGTTTCATTTCCCCACTTCTCATCACATATGTTTAATATTATCTTTCAATAATTTAACTTTACACCTCCCTGGCCTTGGAGTTTTTATTATCATTACACAATACTTTTTAATCCCCCTTTTAGTCCTTAAAGTTCACAAACATTCATTGGTATTCATTTTAGATGGATGATACAATAGAATAGAAGCATTGCCTCCAAAACTGGCTTAGAAAGATGATTTACTAGGATTTGGATACAGCAGTCAGTGTATGTCCAAACACCCTGATCACTGAAGTCAGTCATTCTACATTTTCTGTAAGCTTTAGTGTCTCTGACTGAGATAACAATTTTCATTTTTCTTTCCTATGAATGCATTTGCAAAATTTTCTATTAACCAGCACTTTCCACTGCATTCTTAATTAATTTTTTCAATGTTTCTTGGGCAAGGTTTGCTCCCCTATTATTACAATGCTTTCCCAAAACATCTTACAAGTGCTGTTTTCTAAGTAGCATTTGATTTGGCCTCTACTACTTTATCAATGTGCTTATAAGCACATGCTTGTGGGTTGCTCACTGATGTCATCTAAACTAACTTCTGACGAAGGCTTTTATTCTCATCTACATCTTACAGAAGCCAAAACTTTGCTCCCTCCAATTATAGGTTCAGTTGTTCAACCAGTTGTTATATATCTTCTTTACTTATCACTGACCAAGCTTGCAGTAAATTGGTGATAATTATTCTAAATTGCCACAACAAACACTTTGATCTCATTTAATAATATGTTTTATTTTAGTTATACATTACACAGTGACTTAATATAATTTTGTATAACAATATAGGAATATTGTTATCAGTATACCACGATGGAGTCAGAAGGCTTAAGGATCCTTCTCTCTGGTTTCATTCTCAGAAGATGATTTTCTGTCTAATAATAAATGAGATTAAACACCTGTAGCTGTAAACTAAGATGGTTGATGTGGATGTGGCTGAAATCTGGAAAATATTCAAGTCTCAGTGACTATGGTATCTCTTTTGGGAGGTAAGACTGGAATTTTAACTTAGAAAGTTAAATTATAACCAATTGCATTGCATCCTACCTTGCCGGAAACTGATCATTGTCAACAACCTTCATTGCTTGGAAAGGTCAGAGCTAGTTCACTCACTGATTGCTCTGAAAGGTCGGAGCTAATCACTCACTGTTTAGTTGAAACATTGTTAGCTGAAGCAGCCTCCACCTCTGTTTGTTTCATGTAAATTTCTGTTATTGGAATTTCCTGCCTAAAGGTTATGGGCATATCCCATAGTCTCAATAAAAGGGATAGCAAGGCCAGAGCAGGGGGTAGTCCTCCCCTAGAGGTGGGCTCCCGCCTGGCCCCCAATATTCCCAAATTAATACTTTTCCAAGTCTCTTTTCATTTGTGTGCGGCCTTCTCCAGAACCCGAACCCTGAACCGGAACCCTGAGCCACGCGGGACGTGAAAGGGGTTCCCACACTACCTGAATAGGTAGAGGAAAGTGAGCCTAGAAAAAAATATGTCCAAAAAAGGAGACACACTGGACCTGAGGGACATGCTTATATTACAATCAACAAATAGATTCTGGCGTACTATGTTTGCCTGCCCACTACAATAGATTTATCCATGGCCAAAGCTATCCATCTCCTTTGGATATAAGTGTGCACTGACCACACAACTTCTAAATTACTATTTTGGTTTCCCAGAGACCTTGATACAAGGTAGACTAGGCACTGGACCATGGAGATTAGTGTTTGAGTTATGGATAAAGTGACCATATGTCTTGTTTTATCTTGGATGGCCACAGTTTGTACCTCTTGTCCCAGCTTACTTATTTATAGTACCCTTCTCAATCTTAAAAGTGTCAAAATTTGGACAATAAATTATGTTTCACTCTAGTTTATGCTAATTCTTTAGCCATGGATTTATTTAAAAGCAATTTACACACCAGCCTCATAAGTTTGGTTGGATGTAGTCTTTCCCTGAGACCCTGATAAACAGATTATACTGACAAATTAATTTGTGAGATTTGCAAATATGAGGAACAGACTCCAACTTTCGGGATTCCACCAAAATGCTGCTAACTTCTGGAATCCTGTACGATCTTTTCTTGGACATCTTAAATTAATTTCTCAGTTTCCTGTATGTGAAATTATGATGGGCTTGCTTACAGATTTTTCTGCTAATTTACACTTAACTTTCTAGGAAATTACCAGCTTTTAAATTGTCATGAGAGATTTTTAAGATAGGAAGAATTTCTTGAAATTAATTGCAGCTCCTGTGAGGGGTTTCAAGGATGATTGGAATCGTTATGAGCAGGATACCAAGTGTAGGGTGCTTGGGGAATAAAGACTATCAGAATTTCACCTCAGGAAAGTGTCATGTGGTTGATGACAGTAATAAGAAGAGAATGCGCAGTTGGCAAAAACTATGTGACAGCTGAGAAAGATGTTAATACCCTAAAAGTAGTTGTCTTATCATTAAATATTTTGGTTGCCTAAGGTATAGACTTTTGTCCTGATGATACCGTACTTAGAAACCAGGCTGGTATAACTCATAAGGACTCGTATATCCAGTAATTCCCAAGGATAAGCAGGACCAAAAGCCAAGCAGGGGCTGTGCCTTGATCAACCTGTGGTATGTCTATCGTCCATTGCTGCCAATGGTTACATGTTTTGCCTTGTGGTTAGATACAAACGATAAATTAATATTTCTGGTTATTAATATGTTTTATTAATATTAATATGTTTTCTTAAGGAACTTGTCACAATTAGTCATAACAGAACAGAATAAGACTTCTATAGACCACCTACTTGAGTTATGTAATATTCAAGCTACAAACTAGTTGTAAAGGCATTTTTAAAGTTCTGTTTATGGTGGTTTATTCTCAGGGAATAGGTTAAAGAAAGGGTGAAGGAGATATAATTTTATATAGTAGAAATTATCTTAGATGTTTTTTAATTTATAAAATAGTGGCCAGCATTTGCTTTTATGTGAGAAATGAAGTTATCCTTTTGTTAGCATTGTTGGTTTTGTATGCCTGGCTTACCTAGAATTATTTAGATTCTACATATTTAAAGTAAATCCTTTAAATACAAAGCTACAAAGGCGTTTTTCTCCATAATATTTTCAAATGTAAACTGAATATTTCTCTCTTACTTTAATTATAGTGTGATGATTCCTCTTAACTGCTAGGAACATGATCATAATCATGATAGTGACCAATGATTTTAAAAAACGAGGGGATGGGAAATGGCTTGTTTATCTCAACTGATCTACCATTTATGCACAGATGAAATAAATCTAAATTTACTTTCCACACCTCAACTGAACCTGCTAACTTTGCTATATTTGATAGTAACAAATTGGACTGATAACCCCAGGTCTACTATCATACAAATGCATGTCATTAATCATGAGAAAGCAAGCAATCAATGGCCATACAAACTTAGAATGTTCTACTGTAATTTTGACAATTACATCTATGACCTTGGTTGTACTAAGTAGTTTGCCTGTATTATCTGTTTCTCTTTGTTCTTTTTCCTTTTATCTATTTTCTTTTTATTTAACCAAAGACACCATTACTGAAAATATGGAAAACAGACTCTACATAATATAAGCATTATCAGTAAGTCAAATCAACAGTGATGCTTCCTGTTGTTGCTAGAGATCCTATTTATGTTGAAGTTCCTTTTGAAATACTAAGCCCCCGCCAGCTAAATTCAGAATGACATATAAGTCTCAACTGCCCAATGTGTCCTAGGGTCTCATATTTTCATGGAACCCCCATATGTACATATGTAATAAATTTTATCATTTTCTCTTGCTAATCTGTCTCATGATTGATTATTAGCTCAGCCAGAAAATGGTGGAAAAAATATTTTTCTATCTCCACACAATAACATATAAAGATATCCTGTAAAATAAAAAGCACAATCAACACAAAAGTAAAAATAGATAAAAGAGAAAAACATAAATATTATTCTAACATACTATGAATTAAATACATTGAAATGAATAGAAGCAAGAAATATTATCACTGGCCATCACATAAAAGCTAAGGATTACTAACATCAAGAGTTGGCACACATGTGGGGAGTCAGACTTTCTCATTGGTGACTGTGTAAATTGGCAAAATAATCTTGGAGAATAAAATTTAGCAATATGTAAACACATTTAGATGCTTCTTGGTATCTATCGTTGAGAAAGACTTGGCACACAAGTACATCAAGAAACATGTAGATGGAAATCAATTGCAGCATTTTTGTGAATAATAATTGTGAAAAATAGAAACAAACGACCATCAGTAAGGGTGTAAGCAAGTAAAGTTATAATATTTATGCCATCAAATATATGTAGCAGTTAAAAAGAATAAAGTACATCTGTTTGTACTGACAGAGAAAGTTTACCAAGTCATATTGCTTTGGTAACAAGTGGAAAATGATTTGGATAGCTAATTTACCAAACTAAATATCTAAATTTCACATATGTAAATGAATTAACTAAGAAGCAAAAGAATACCCTGTAACTGTTCCATGTAGTTACTGCTGAGCAATAGTGTGGGAAAGAGGCAAGTGTTTGCTTTGTTTACTTCAGCATTATTTTAATTTTCGCAATGATATTTATTATAATATTTGTGTATATCCTATATAATAAAAGCCCAGTGACCAAACAGTGGAACGACCAGTCGTCCAGTCGCTATGATGCACACCATCCACCAAGGTGCAGACACTCAACGCAGGAGCTGCCCCCTGGTGGTCAGTATGCTCCCACAGTGAGAGTGCTGCTCAGCTGACTGGGATGAGTAGTTGCTCCCACTGCAAGAGCAGCCACTCAGAGGGCGGGTCCACAGCTGCTCAGCTGACCAGGATGTGTAGCGCTCCCATAGCAGGCTGATCCCCACAGGCCCTGCCCCCCACCAGTGCACGAATCCCATGCACTGGGCCTCTAGTTTAAAACTACAATCTAAGTAACCTTGAATAATTATATTTCAATAAAACTTGTTGTCCCATTTGTTTTTATCATTAGTGATTTTTCAATTTAAATTCTCTATACCAGCCCTAGCTGGTTTGGCTCAGTGGATAGAGCATCAGCCTGCAGACCAAAGGGTCCCAGGTTCAATTCTGGTCAAGGGCATATACCTCCATTGCAGGCTTCTTCCTGGTCAGGGCACATGCAGGAGGCAACCAATCAATGTGTTTCTCTCATATTGATATTTCTCTCAGTTTTTCCCTCTCTCTTTCACTTTCTCTAAAAAAATCAATGGAAAAAGTGTGGTTGAAATTACAAAAAAAAACCCCACACAATAACAACAACAAAAATGAATGGAAAAATATCCTCAAGGATTAAAAATTTAAAAAAAATAAATTCTCTATACCGAAGACATTTTAAAACATAAACAAAAAATTTAAACCTAAAACAATGTTTAAAATAATTTAAAATGTAATAAAGTGCATAATAATTCTTAATTTTACTATGAAAAAGATGGATTTTATACATCAATTAGTTCAATTCACATTTTCTGCCCATGATATTATTTCAAAGAACTGGGACTGGACTGAACTGGGAATCAGGAGGCCTGGATCAAGAGGTCTACATTCATCAATGGGCTAGTGCTAGCAAGTTCCTCACCGGCTCAGATGTCATCATTCTAGCATTTAAAAGGGATAGACTAGGTGATCTTCAAGGTCTAATCACCTATGATTCTGTGACAATCTCAAAATCATATAAATGTAATTCAAGATGTTTAGTATGATTTTCATGTTCATAGATTCCACATTTTTAGGAATCTTTCAAATTCAAGTAATTTGCTTTATCTTTTCAAGAGTCTGTTGGTCATAATATATATATCGATTTTGGGGGGCGATATTTATCACCTTGATATAATTGTCTTTAACAAAAAGGGCTTGATAGCTTCCCTATAGTAAGATACCGGTAAATAACGCAGGCAGAAAAGTATAGTGGGATGGGAATAGCATAATTTAGGAGTCAAGAAGGTGTATATTATCTAGAACACCTTGAAAAAACTATGTGAGGGGTCTGAGTCTCATTTTCTGCAAAGTGGAGATAATACTATTTACCATTATATTTATCTATTTATAGTGATAGCCACCATTTACTAAATCCACGCTATATGTCTGGCAATGTATCAAGCAAGCCCTTCACACAATATCTAATTTAATGCTCACAATAAATCTCAGCTGTGGAAGAAAGTTGAGTTACTCTGTGACTCACTTTCGAAGAATGTTGATCTATCGTGCAAAGGAGAATATGTTTCTTATAGATGATTCAAGACCTCTCTTTTGTTATCAGGAGGTTCTCTGTGATGTCTGAACACAGAGTTTATTGCAACACATCAGTGCTTGGTAGCATAATACTGTTCCTTTAGTGCCAAATCTCATTTTCCTTATTTTATGTTGGAAACTTCCAGTTAGGAAGTCACTATGAATGGTGGGAAATGTAATGCCAGGTCATCTCCTGGTTCTGTCTTTATACTTTTGCTGATGAATATGTATTATAATTTCATTCTTCTTTGTATTTCCACTGATTCTAAATGCTAAAACCATTTGATCCTTGTCAGCCACCATGTTCAATGTCAGCCGCCTTGTTCAATGTCAGCCCCTTCAAGAATCTTGCTTACAGAAAGATTCCTCAATGTATAGAGGACATACTTTTATATAATATTTCAAAAACTATGTGCAATTTTCAATTATATCAAAATTAATTAGTAAATTCAATTCCGTTCCAACCAAAATGCCCACAGGAATTTTAAAAAATAGAATGAGGAAAGCTAATTCTCAAGTTATGTAGAAGATAAATGTATAAATTCAGCCAACAAATTTCTTGAAAACAATGGTAGGAGGAAAAACAAACAGGAAATAGCATGTAAGTTGTGATTTAGAGTGAAAGTTTGTAAGGGAGCCTTCATTGTTTACATTTTCCTTTTGTATATGGTAAGTAACAATGGCTTATATTTTCTTAAAATATGGCATTAAAATTGAGGCATATGCTATTGGCTGCTCACTCAAAAGCTATTTCTCCTTCTTTCTTGCTAATGAAACTCTGCTTTGGGTATCAATGTGAACCCATCCAGGAGGAGCAACAAGCTTGAGTATAAAAACTCATTTCTTTAACAAGAATAGAAGAGTAGAGAGAACTTGGGTCCTTAGTACATAATTAAAATGTTGTGTCCATCTCTGACATCACCCACTTCAGGGCTTTTTATTAAATATATAAAACTGCATTTATGTTTTAAGCCATTTTAGTCAAGTTATCTATTACCTGCAGCTAAAATAATCTCTGATTGCTATAAGTGATGGGGGGGGGGTAGTAAAATTAAGCATTCTGAAATACTCTTTTTAAATTAAATTTGTTGGGGTGACATTGGTTACTAAGATTATATAGATACTCTACTTATTGGCAGAAAAAGCAAATATACAAAAATCTGTTGATCTACATGATATAAACAATGTTTTAATTGAAAGACCATTGAAATTCCAAAATCACATATGGAGATAAAATGGAGAGAGCCAAGGGGTTGATCACAGGGGATTACAAGGAGAAAATTAGCCAACTTTTAAGTGATTTCCCTCGTTTTTTATTCTATAAAAATGAATTTAATGTGAAATGATTAAATGTTTCTTCTAATTATTTACATGACTCTATTCAATTATATACTAGTATATATAGTTTAAAATACATGGACACAGTACACCTCTGGTATTCAATGAGTTGTGACAATCATATATACAGGGTGTCCCCAAAACATCTATACACACTTTAATAGTTGATAACTCAATTTTGAAAATGAAATGTATTTTAATAAACACTGCCTTTATAATTATTCAAAGTGTGAATATACATCTCCTAAACTAAATATAGAACATTTCTCTTACCTGAGAAAGTTTTCCTGATAGGCAACCATTACTCTGATTGGTATCACCATAGATCAGTTTTAACATTAACCATATCTATATCTATATCTATATCTATATATCTATATATCTATATCTATCTATCTATATCTATATCTATATCTACATCTATCTATATATATGTGTATATATATATATATAAACATAATAGAGAAATATGCTAATTAATCGGGATGGCATAATGGGTCAACCAGGGCCTCCTCGCACCTGCGCTGGGGGAGGGCCTGATCAGCAGCAGCCGCGGCTGCTTCAAGGGCAGAAAAGGGAGGCAGGGCCAGACCGGCAGCGGCTGCAGATGCTGCGGGGCCCAGGGAGGGAGGCAGGGCTGGATTGGCAACTCGAGGGTGGGCGGCGCCATGCGATTTTGAATCGCGAGCTGGGCTCCTAGTTAATGGAATAATATCATATGTATTATTTGGGGTCTGGATTCTTTTGCTCCACAGGTATGTAAGATGCATCATGTTTTTATGTTTATCAGTAGTTTATTCACATTTATTACTGAGTGATATTCAATCATATGAATATACCACAGTGTGTTTTATCCATTCTTCTGTTGATGGATATTTGTGTTTCTTTCAATTGCTGGCTCCTAAAGATGTTTTTTTGTCAGCCAGTGGTATGAAGTCTAAATTTTGAGAAATAGGAAAAATGTACCTTTTGTTTTGTTAATAGCATGAAGATAACACATAAAGTCAAGTATTTTCCATTCTTTCCAAGTTTTCCAGAAAATGTTGTTTTTGAGGTAGGGAATAGTAATTAGTTTCTAGATACACAAGGATTGCCATTAGCTGCTGAAAGTGAAATATATTTAGAAAAATAATTTAACTTCTCTAAGCCTCAGTTTCACATCAGTGAAATACCTTTAAGGTCCTTTTGAGTTTTGACATTCTATTCCATCAATTTTATTTCAAAAAGTAGCAGAGAGAAGGCAGGAGTGGGGGAGAGATTAACCAAATAATTTATATGCATACTAGAGGCCCAGTGCATGAATTTTGTGCACTGGTAGGGTCCCTAGCAGCTGCTGGCTGCTGGCCAGGGCCTCCCTCCCGTCCCCTGGCTGGCCCAGCCCCCTGGTTGAACTGCCGGATGAACTCCCAGTCGAATTTGCATACTATGCTTTTATTATATAGCCCATGGACACAGACAATAGTGTGGTGAAGGCCTGGGAGGGGCGGGTGCAGGGTGGAGTGGGTCAATGAGAGAAAAAAGGGGACATCTGTAATACTTTCAATATTAAAGATAAACTTTTAAAAAGTAACAGAGAGATGCCTTGTTAAGGAATCATTATATTGGTACAATGATTGGGAATCATTATATTGGTATTGACTTTGGATATCATATGTGGGTATGAATTTTCCATTCAAATTTAATACCCAATAATATTTATTTTTATTTTGGTTTTAAATATTCAAGATGAGGATTCTTTATAAAATTTTACTTTCCTAAACAGGTCCACAGAGAATTCTTCGTTAAAGAAATTCTGGAAACTGTTAAAAGTAACCATTGTCACATATTTTAATTGATTCTTTTATTTTGCCCTGGAGGAAAATAGAGTGAAAAACTGGTCCTGACACCAGTGCCCCTGGGGTTGTAAAGAAAGCTTGACCCTCAGTCACTAAGGATTTCCCAGGGGAGCCCAGTCACTGAAAGTTCCCAATAGCATGTACTTCTGCCTCCACTTCAGTAAGGGCAAGAAGTATGACTCCCCTGACACTCCTGAATTGCTCTTTGTACTCTACAATGGCCCTCAGGGGAAATTCTATTGACAGAATGCCTTTCTAGAGAGAAAGGATATAATTTGAACCCTGGAGAGGGTGGTATGGAATGTAAGGTCCACTTCTTTTTTTACTCTATGTAGTAACTCAGCTAAAGATGTTACAATTCACTGTTGTAGTCGGGGGGGGGGGGGGGGGGGTAGATTTCAGAGGATGGTGAGAAGAGCTGAAAATTACTATAAGCCAATGCAGCAGGATTGTCTATGGAGATTTCAATGTCTTCCTTGTTCTCGCTGCAGTAGGAGATAGAAAAAATAGTAAGTATGTTTTTAGTTTTATGTCTCCATATGGGAAGAACATTTAAAACTATTTTCAGACCTAGAATTTCCTAAGCCCACCTCTGGAGTGGAAAATAGCTAGTCTGTATTTTAGGTAGCCATGAAGGAAACAGTTGGCCAGGCCTTCGTAGGGAATGTTAGGCCTGTGTAGGAATTAAACTTGTGCTTCCCTATAGGGGAGGGACTATAGAAAGGCTGGCATTCAGACAGAAAGTGGCCAGTGGCCCCTTATCTATATTTTCTGGACTTCATAAATAAATCCCTTATCCAAGGTCATACCCCTTCAGGGTGTGCTGGAGCCCATATGTACTGCGAGAGCCCATCGTATACATCTCTCCC
Organism: Plecotus auritus; assembly: GCF_963455305.1. Classification (NCBI taxonomy): domain Eukaryota; kingdom Metazoa; phylum Chordata; class Mammalia; order Chiroptera; family Vespertilionidae; genus Plecotus; species Plecotus auritus. The sequence continues at coordinate 142,599,426 of NC_137784.1, read as the reverse complement.
TAATATGATGTACAGTGACCTAATGTTTATAGCTTGAAATTAGCATGGATGGGGGTATTTACATTATAGAAATCAGCAAACACTACAGATCGGTCCTTTGTTCTCCCCAGAAAGCCAGTTGTTAAGTATTTACCCACTTCCAATGACCACGTGGGAACAGAAAGGTCTGACATCTTGATCCACTTGAGTCAACTCTGTAGGAGCATTCTAGCTCCAGAGTCCCTCAAGGGATTGATGAGGGCTGTAGTTGGGTTTACACTGTATCTAATCTTCTCCTTTTTCCTATTCCTGCTTCTGTTGAATCCTTTCCACAGAGGTTGATACCAAGCTCCACTTAAACATCCTCTACCCAAAACTCCGTCTCTTCTTAGGGAAACTAACTTTCCACCGAAGTTAAATATCTTGACCAACGTTATTCAAATAGTAAAGAGTAGAGCCAGAACTTAACCATCTGTCTAACCCCCAAACCCACATGCTTAAGGACCATGCAGAGCGGCTCTAGATGCCAATCATTAATTCCTGGATAACAACCACTCTCTACTTCCAAACTACTTTTGATTATACACAGCAACTTTAAGAACAGGAACCATTCAGGGTAGTTAACTCCAAAAGATTAATCTGTGCCTCATTTTTTATAGTTACTAAAAAGAAAGAGGTAACTTGAGATGTCCATCCAAAGACAGAAAAAGGTTTTCTACCAGGAGTCACTCACCCTGGGATCAACATGGAAAGTCATCCAGAAAAAAAAAAGGTGATATAAGTCAAATATATCTTGGTTTTCTCCTCTTTTCCATTCATTGCAATCAATTCAATTTAATAAGCTTATTATTACCCACAGGGTATAAAATATTATGATAAGGACTGTGGGAAATGCATGATAAGAAATGTTTTCTAAACATCCTCCACATAATAAGAAGGTAAGTTATAAAAGACAAAACTAGAACAGAGCAGATTGGTACGTTGGTGCAAATGAATTGCTAAGGGACTCCTAAGACTGATGACGCTACTTTTGCTCACGATCTTAGAATAGGTGAAATTGAATTTGGCCTTGAAGCATGAGACTTTGATAGAAAGTTATAAAGTGTGGGGAGGCAAATGGGAGAGGGAACAGCTGGAACAGTTATTTTGAGGCAAGAAAATTCAGGGAGTGTGAAAAAGATGTTGTAGTGTATCTTGAATATCTATGCTATTTACTTGCAATAACTTGATATCCTTATTTTATTAAAGTTCTTTATAAATCTTTGTCTTCTGACCCTAGCCAGTGTTGCTCAGTGGATAGAGCCTAGGCCTACGGACTGAAGGGTCCCCGGGTTTGATTCCTGTCAAGAGCACATGCCCAGGTTGTGGGCTCGATCCCCAGGAGGGGGCGTACAGGAGGCAGCCGGTCAGTGATTCTCTCTCATCATTGATGTTTCTCTCTCTCTCGCCCTCTCTCTTCCTCTCTGAAATCAATAAAAATATATATTTTTAAAAAATAATTATTTGTCTTCTGGTAATAACAAGGTTTGGGATATTCTTTTTTTAAATTTTATTTTATTGTTTAAAGTATTACAAATAGTAGTACATATGTCTCCTTTATTTCCTCATTGACCTCCCCCTGGCCTCTCCTATCCACCCGCCCTGCACATGCTCTCACTCCCCACCCCCCACCCCCAGTGTCTTGCGTCCATTGGTTATGCTTATATGCATGACCTTAACTCTGTTCAAGTATTTAAATTGGTTACTTTGCCCTGAGAATGTACAGTTATAGTGAAATGTGAAATGCTTTTAGTCACTGGAATTAGGAAATATTTCCAGGGGAATCCTGGTTTAGAAATAAAAGCCTGGGACAAAGGGGATGGCAGGAGATAAAGTTGGGAAAGTTAAGAATTAAACTTATGGGGAGGCCTTTTAATGCCAAATTTGAACCATACTACTTTAGCATTATAGCAAAGAAAGGACACCATCAAATTTCTTTTTCAAGAAGAAAAAGGTATGCGTGTGGAGATGGCTTCGAATGGAAGGAACGGAAAAGCCTGGGGTTAGGAGGCTGTAGGGCTAGGCGGTCTATTCCCAGTTTAGTCTAGTTCTATCTACACCTGTCAGCAGTGCACTTTTTACCTTCCCTAGAAAAAAGCATTCTGTATTGCAAAAGCCCCCACCGCTTATTTATTCTCATGCCCTTAGAACCTGTCCTACATCCAGTGTAGAAAATAGCAGCTGGCAGTAATGCATAAGGGCTTCATACAACCTTACCTGTTTCTCTGCATCTGTCTGTCTTTTTGTTTCATTTGGTTCTCAGATATATGAAGGCTAGGAATCCAGTGTGGTAGGAGCATCTATACACAGCTCTAATATGTTTATCTAGATTTTCAACTGAGGTCAGAGTTACCAGGCAAACAATTATTCAGTCTCCTTTGAAGCACTTGAGAATATCTTAGGAGGATCTGTTAAATTCCCCTTACAGTAATCACCAGAATCGCATCGCAAATAGCTTCCGTTTGCCCTGAGGCATTCGGCAGTCATTTGTGATAATGATCCTCATCCAGATTTGTTTCACTTTTTTTTCCAAACTAAAGGACGTTTATCTCTTTATATAGATAACTCCAAAGTTAAATATATCCATAATTATATAGACAGGTTCTTATGTTGACCAGAAATGTAAATTACAACCTTCTAATCCATTGACCTTCTCTGGAGTTAAGGGATAATTGTTCTAAAAGAAAAGTCATCAATGAAATATCACTCACCAATCCTCAAAAGAAATGTCTCTCCTGGAGAATGAGAAAGAGAAAATCACTAACGAAGACTACTATTGATTAACTAGTTCAAGTCAAATTCCCCTGACCTGATGTAGTTCTGAAAATGTGAAGAGGAAATACTCTTGACTTAATTTTTGTGCAAGAATCATCAAAAACATCAAATTGGCTCCTGAGTCCTTTTAACTTAATCACAATAGCCTTTGTATCCTTGCTTTATGGTATAGTAAGCTATTTCAAGTTTCTCTTGCACATTTCCTGCCACAGAAATAAAATTAGCCATTTTTTCCAAAGAACCCATGTTCCTTTTAATGGGAAATGATATTCAAAGACCACAATTCAGGTAGCATAAACACTTATTGGTTTAAATTGGACATTGTGTCTGGCCTTATTGGATAGAGTGAGGAACCATGTGAATCATACGGTTTTGAACCATATGAAATTGCCTTTTCTATAAATTAAAAGTGGTAGAATATTAGAAGTTTTGTGTGGCTTGACCTAATATTTTAAAGATAAAATACATCATAATAAAAAATACATCATAAGTTCATCCAATTTAAATTGGATTTTATAAGGCTATTATTTCAGGGAAGGGGAATGGGAAGTGATACAGATGAAATAAAATTATCCATATATAAATAATTATTGAAGCCAGGCAATCCTATATAATAAAAGGCTAATATGCTAAGTGTCTGGTCGAACCGTTGGCCATTCAACCAATCAAAGCGTAATATGCTAATGATATGCTAAGGCTGCTCACTATGAAGTGCACTGACCACCAGGGGGGCAGACGCTCTGACTGGTAGGTTAGCTTGCTGCTGGGGTCCGGCCGATCGGGACTGAGTGAGACAGGCTGGACACGCCCTGGAGCCCTCCCACGGTCCCTCCCCAGCTGGCCAACCTCCCATGTCCCTCCCTGGCCCCAATCGTGCAATAGTGGGGTCCCTTGGCCTGGCCTGCACCCTCTCACAATCCAGGACCCCGCAGGAGATGTCAGAGAGCCAGTTTCAGCCTGATCCTGCAGGCCAGGTCAAGGGACCCCACTGGTACACAAATTCATGCACCGGGCCTCTAGGAGGTATATAAAAGATTATAATCTTCACTCTTCCGTATAATGGAAAATTTTTATAACATAGTTTTAAAGAAGGCTGTAGTGATAGGAACAGTAATGTTAGTAAGTGATGTTGAAGATGCATATAAAGAGTTTGAATAAAATTGTTTCATGTAATGGAAGCAGGAAAAATAGCAAGTATTATATTTGTGTATAATATTTAAAACGTGTATATGTATCAAAATAAATACATGGAATATAGAACTTTGAAAATTGCATCTACATGATTGATAGATTTATATAAGTATATAGTTATTTTGATAATAACCACAAAATCTTGGGCAGAACCTTTTACTTAAGGCCCCAAAGAGTCTTCTATTAGGTAGTCACTGCTTATTGCATTCAGAAGAATATTTGTGACCTTAAGTGAAAAAAGACTCAACAGGTATTTATGGAACATCTTTGATGCATACAGCTGTGTGCAGGACTCATTAGATGTGACATTAATTTATATTTATTTAAGAGATTTATAAAATAAGAAAAGATTATAAAAGATAAAAAAAATGGTTTATAAGGAGAGGAAGGGGGAAAAGAACAAAGAAAATTTGGAAAATGGATCCAGGAATGAGCTTAATGGAAAATCACATATTACAAATTTCTAAACCAACGATTTTCAACTGGTGTGTCGCAAGAATTTTTAAAACATGCAATACCTGACTATTTAGGCAGGGCCACTTACCTCTCTTCCCTTAGATTTTCAAATTAAAAAATGACAACAGCCTACACAATAATAGTCATCTGGTGTGAATGAATCAAAATTCTACCTATTATTTGTCAGATTGGCAAAAAATGTATTTTCTTGGTGTGCCCCAGAATTTTAATAATTAGTTTATGTGTGCCAGGGGTTGGAAAAGATTGAAAAATCACTGTTCTAAACCACTGCTCTATGTGGGTTTCAAACCTACTTTTAAGCTTTCTAGTCATAAAAATGAAAAAGGCAAGCTTGATCACTTTCATAGCTCATGGTGACCACAAAATTGAAAGCTAAGCCAAAGTCTGTGGAGAAATACAGCAATTCCTGGTATTAACAAAGAACGATTCTGAAGTTGCAACTGTTCTTATCCAAAGCTAACAACGTTCCGGCTGAGCAAAGGAGGTCCGCAAAGAGGAAGAAGGTGTTCCTTTCATTTGTTCTCATTCCCTAAATTAGAAAAGCCAGAGATGTTTTTCTAATGCAAGCTTCTAGGGTTTGGAAGAGAAAGACATGAACTTGCCATTGGTCAAATTAAACCCAAGGTGAGGTCGCATTGTAAACACTAGTATATACAAATACTGGGGAGAAAATACTGCTAAATCTCATGGGAACTGGTACAAGAAACTGAGAAGCGATGAGAGAATGACTCTTTCCTTTGTCATGAAAAAAAAAAAAGAAATTGTTTTCTTTGTCTCTGTATAATGGAATTGGTTCTGTCTCATGGGCTTTTTCTGCTTCAAGTTTCTCATTCCCTCATGGCTTTGATGTTACATGATTCAGACTTCACCTCAGTAACATGTTAATTGGTTCCCTCCAGGTGGTTCAGATAACAATGGGAAGGGGGAGGCATGTGAGGGAAGGAGTGATTTCTAAAGAGTTAGCAATGGGCTGGCAACATCGTTCCAAAATTAATACATGTTTAAAACCCTGACCTCCAAGTCTGAGATTGTGTGTCATTTAAGGAAACCGGAAACGAATTTAGAGGGCCAGAATAAACCGAGGAATATGAGCAGTGGGAAGAAAAATAGTTCTTCTTAGTTTTGGCTTGCTGGCCTAGCAAACGCATTTACTGATAAAAGATGTTTTTCAATAAAGTGCCAAAAGTAATAAATGGAAAACTTTTCCCAGTGTCTCTATTAAGTAACCTTAGCAGGCAAGGGCAGGCAATTTAAGGGATATTTTTCAAGATCCTAAACTGCAAACAGAAACAAAACAAAACAAAAAACGTAATATGAGGCCAGTATATAAAGACTGATTCAGGCAGTTAGTGAGAAAGCCGTCTTTTAATGAATATGCTCACCACGCTGTAGAAAGAGTATCTATGAAAGCTCCATATCTAATTATTCACCCACAATTACATTTCATTTGAGTTGAGAGATTTTTTTTAAAGACCATATGAAACGTGTTTTTGTTCCAAAATAGAGACCACCGTATAGCACCCATGGTTATATGATATGGTTAATATGCACTAACTGGTTAGTTCAGTTAATGACAAAACAATTTGATCATTATCAAATTAATGAGCTAGTGTACTGATGGCCATTTTCTTCAGCCTCAGACCAACATGAAATGATAAACAGAAAACATGAAGGTTAGAACCAGATTGACGTGATAAAATAAAAAGTTCATAGGACACATATGGTAAATTCTTACAACAAGAACAAGTTAATCAACTCACCAGGAGAAAACAGATACTTCCGGAAGGTAGAATAACTGGTTTGGTATTTTTTAACAAGTCAGTGTTATGGAAAAAGAGAGTGTGACAGCTGTTGTGGATTAAAAGACTCTAGAGATCTCACAAATGCATAGAATCTGAAATCCTCATTTAAACAAACCAGCTGTAGAAGACATTTTGGGGCCAACTAGAAAAATGTGACTCTAGATCAGGCATTAGATGATATTAGAAAATAGTTTTGTTAAGTGTGACAATGAGATTGTGGTTATATAGGATTATGGCATCTTTAGCAATGTACACTGAATCATTGGAAAGAACTATCGTGAAGTCTGTAACTTATATTCAAATGCTTCAGTCAAAAACAGATAAAGGAATATGGCAAAATACTAAAAATAGTTAACTCTAGGTCTTGGATGTATGGGTTCATTATCTCTTCTCTATGTTTCCAAGTTTCCATAATAAGCAGTTTTTAAAAGTATCCATGATTGTATAAGCTATTAAATCTTAATGAGAAAATCAGGATCAGATAAAAAGAAAAAAATGGGGATCAGATAAACCCAGAAGCTATTTGTTTCATTTTCATTTCCTCTGCCAATGAACATTTTGATTTCCACATGGTTGAGTAAGCTCAAAAGAACATGATAAATAACTCTGGGATTGTACTCTTTCCTTTATTCCTCCACTTCCATTACCATTGCCAAATCTAAGATTCAAATGATGTAGTCTAAACTGTGATTTGCACACCTTTTTTAAACTTGCAATGTTTGTATTTTGTTCTTTATATTTTGAAAGTAAAAAGAAATAATATTGAGTCCATTTTTGTTATTTTTAAAATGTTTGCTCTATGTATTTACAAGCTTTCAAGTTGCTCTATAGATTTCAAGAGTACTCTTGGTTTGCACATCTTAATTTGGCCCACAAACCTGTCATTAGAGCACCCTCTGGGAAAGTTTACATGGAGTCTACTGTTGTATGAAGATAATATCCCACACGACAATATTCAAATTCATATGACTAAATAAGAATTCCTTGAATCCAACCAGGATTTCTCTAAAAAATGCTGATCTATTTTCCAATTGTGAAACCGCCAATGACATGCTCAAATATTTCAGTAAACAGAACAATAACATATTTATGTTTACAGCACATTAACTTTTGCAAAGGATTTTAGGATGTCTGCCATGTTTTATCTTCCATTTCTGTGAGATTAAATGTAATGAAAATGGAAGGCAACATAACGTGTTATACATGTGGCCTCTCTAAACTCATTACTTTGCCCTAGCCTGTGTGGCTCAGTGGATAGAGCGTGGGCCTGCAGATTGAAAGGTCCCAGGTTTGATTCCGGTTAAGGGCACGTACCTTGGTTGCAGGCTCCTCCCCTGCCCGGGCCCTGGTCAGGGTGCGTGCAGTGCAGGAGGCAACACATGTGTTCCTCTCACATTGATGTATTGATGTTTCTCTCCGTGTTTCCCTCTCTTCCACTCTCTAAAAGATCAATGGAAACATATCCTCAGGTGAGGATTAACAACAAAACAAAAACCAAAAAAATAAATAAACTCATTATCTGCAGGAATGTAGGAACAATAATTCTGCTTCTGTGAGGATTAAAAAATAAAGTGAAATGCATAAAAAGCTTAACAAAGCCCTAACCGGTTTGGCTCAGTGGATAGAGCATTGGCCTGCGGACTCAAGGGTCCCAGGTTCGATTCTGGTCAAGGGCATGTACCTTGGTTGCGGGCACATCCCCAGTAGGGGGTGTGCAGGAGGCATCTGATCGATGTTTCTTTCTCATTGATGTTTCTAACTATCCCTCTCCCTTCCTCTCTGTAAAAAATCAATAAAATGTATTTTTTAAAAAAAGCTTAGCAAAATACATAGACTAAAATAAATGGTTCTAGATACTGGTTATTGTTCAATGAATGGAGGGAGGCCTTTGGTCCTCCTGGCCTGCAGGTGTGCCAGAAGGTTATAGTAAGAACTGTAAGTACCATGGTAGGGGACTTCATGTAAGTGAGGTGAGCCATAACTCCCTGGTTTTTGTCCGATATGAAGTCCCTTTTAGGTGGGGGGTAGGAGGAGGGCACCTTAGAAAAATCACAGTCCACAGTGTGGTAAAAACTTTTCTAAAGTAATCAGGAATCTGACTTGAAAGTCTGGGTATTGACTTCAGCAGTAGAACAGATTCCCAAGGTAAGTTTATTGCTTTCACTTGCCGGATACAACATCCCTAGGGATCCATTTTCACAGTCTGGAAGCAGGCACATTACTGCACTGCAGTGGGGTGGGGGAAGGGTAAAAGGAAAGAGAGGTGATTGGTTACTAACTACTTGATTGATTCCAAATGACCATAGGGTACTGCTGTTAGTGTTCCAGGGTGTGTTCACTAAGAAGATGATTCCGTTCTTTATGACAAAGGTAATTTTAGTTTGAATTTTACTATAAAGCATTTGTGCAATTCCATCACCCCTTAAAACCACCTTAGCTGAGAAGTCTTACTGTGTTAAGAACCACAAGACTGCCAAAGAAAAAAGGTCTTTAATATTTAATAATAGGCTGGCCGTAGCTTTTAAGGACATGCTGTCATCCTTTGTAAATGTAGGCCCTATAACCTGGAGACTAAATAACACATGGCTGGTAGTCTCTCTCCTTTTCTTTGGGAAGTATTTCTGTAAAAGTGTCCTTGTAATACATTGCCCTGAAAATAAGGTGGAATGAAAGGAGCACTGTCTAGGAGTAATATAGCTAATCTCTATCCTTACAATACCATAACCTTGCAATTTGGGTAAATTACTTCTCTTGATATGGTTTTCTAATTTTGAAAGGCTATAATCAGGACTAACACCCCAAACTAAAAACTGCTAAACCCAAATCCACTCTTTTTGATATGCCACCCTGCCACTTTTTTATAACTACTTACATTTCTTGCTCTTCCTTACAAAGCTCTTCATTTCCTCCTCTGTTATAGCTCTGGTCATGCATAGACAACAGTATAGTTATTGACGTATGACAAGGATATGTTGACTTGCCCTGATAGTCCTACCATAGTGCAGTGCCCAATATATTGTAAGTGCTCAATTATTGCTCATTGAATTGATGATCTTTATGTTTTTACTAGAGGCCTGGTGCATGAAATTCGTGCACGGGTGTGCTCCCTAGGCCTGGCCAGTGATTGAAGCGCAAGTGACTGGCATGGAAGGGCAGGTCCCAGCTGACCTCTGGGCCCTCGGCAGCACCTGGGCCCCCGGGCCACCGCGTGCCCCCCTCCATCTGAGTCATTGGGTTCCCACCCGGCTCCCTCGGTGCCTGAGAGCTGCTGGGTGGTGGCCCTGCCCCCCGCCGCCACTGCTGGTCGCCATCTGCGGGGCAGTCAGCGGGGCATTTGGGGACTGCTCACACCCACCTTGGCCTGGCGCCGCCCGCTCACCTGATCCACCATCCTGCTGCGTTCCCACTCTCATCAGGGCCTATCGGGGCCGGCAGTGCCTCCACTGCCACCAGCTGCCTGTGCCATGTCGCCGACACCCACCATGTTCCACACCCCCCCCCCGGTGGTCAGTGCACGTCATAGCAAGCGGCTGAACTCCCAGTCGAGGGGACTATTTGCGTATTAAGCTTTTATTATATAGGAAGTTTTTTTTTATTTGTGTGTGTGCTTATTCTCACCAAGAATATAACATGCATTATGGCTCTCCATACACACTTGCTAGGCTCGATTCTCTCTCTGTCACTAATCTTCAGCCATTTTGGCAATACCCTGCTTGAGTAACCCTTGCTTCTCCAGGTTATAGCACATGAATCTGAGGAAGACCTGTATTCACATGCATTAGAGTAATAGTGATAATGAGAATACTCACTGGATTGCAGCGTCTGTGGGGTCTAAATATCCCCCCTAGAGATTATTTTGTCTCCTAATCTCCCCCCTCCTTCTCTACCATTTCCCACAGGGCTGCAGGCCGAGCTGGGCTGAGAGAGATAAGAGATGAGTGACAGGAGGGCCCCTGGACCACCCCAGGGTCTAAGACTGGCCTTCTGCCCTTCTTGCTGGCCGCCATTCCAGCCCCACTCTTTCCTCCCATTCCTGTCCTGAACATGTCTTCTGTCCCTTGGAGGTGGGTCCCTAGCTTACAGACTGAAACTATATATGTTGATGCCTCCACAAACACATGTACAGAGCTGCTCACACTGTCAGCCACTCAGAGGCACTGTGACAGGGCACATGATATGGGATATGCTCACATACAGATGCTGACACACAAATGCTGCCCTTACCAGACCCACAAAGACCTCCTGACACGCAGTACCTCAGGTCACACTGCTAGGTCTCCACATACCGTCCTACACAGTCCTTGGTCAGCATTCCAGAAATGTTTGTTTATCAGATGCTGAGCCTGGTACACACGCTGTGCCTGGTACACCGTCTCAGAACCACCCTGCGTGGTGCGCAATCACATGAGCGCAACCTCACATGTTGCCTCCGCACACCCCGTTACACACATACCCCCACGTCCTCTCGTACAGTCACTTGTGCCCCGTTTCAGAAGAGTTGCTTGGACCACAAATAACCCTCTCCCTCAGTTCCCTCTTTTCTCCCAGGTGAATCAGTATCGGTTTATGGCCTCATTTTGGCCATGATCATTTCCCTATCACATCCGTTGGTGTCACATCTTTCTGGCGTTGTGGGATTTAATGATCAGGTATTGTATTAGGGCTTGTCATTACCTTCACTACTAATAAGGGCCCAGGGGCACTGGGCCCTGTGATGCTCTATGCTCACCACCACCACCACCACCACACACACACACACACACACTGTGTTCTCATTTGGGAGGGTTTTCTACCACTGTTATCACAGCTCTTTTAATCGTTTACTTTCCCAATTTAATACACAGATAACCCTCCTACAGACAAATAGATCAGCTCTCTTAGGCCAGTTTTAGAGGTTTGACGATGTCATCTGAGACTTCATCCAAAGCTGGTATCCCTTGCCAATACCTAGGCATGAAACCTACTTCAGAGTGTCAATTGTCTTCCTCAGGACCCTCACTGCTAGCGCTCACTTTTGAGCCTGAAACCCAAGGTCCAAGGATGAGACCATTAGTCCAAAGTTTTTCTGTTTCTTTTCCTGTGGCTCATCAGAATCTTACTCAAAAGGACAACTATTGCTCTGCCTTGGCATGAACAAATTCTAGAGTCAGGCATGCATATCTGCTCCCCTACCCCACCCTCTCCAAAGTCTACTCTAAAAGAAGTTTTCACCTTCCCGAAGTCACCTTACAAAATAATCGCACAGTACATATTTTCAAAACTCAAGCTCAGAATTGCATTACAGTTTCATCAGAAAATATTTTAAAAAGGTTTTAAAGCTATTTAGATGCAACCCAAAGTGTCAAAACAATGTCATATTTTTTAAAACATACTCACTATGTTCATCTGAATTTTAAAAATCAGAACCTAGTGCTGGATGTTAAACATATACAGACTATTTCTGCCATTTTTCTCTGAAACACATTTCTTTCCTATTTCCATCTTCCAACGATCCATCCTGGGCTTCAGTCCCGCTAGTTCTGAACTGGAGATTTTATGATGACCTTATTCTAAGAGACAGGGAAACTACTGACAAGTCAAAGAAAGCTGAATGGGGAACATGTCATCATGCTGAAGGTGTCTTGCTAATGCTGGAGGAAAACCTCAGTAAACAAGATATGGAAAACCTGTCAGTTAAATAGAGATCCCATTACTGGTCTCATTGTGGTCTTATAAGCACACACTGGGAGTGCTCGCTAGATATTTTTGTGTTCATCTCCCTTATTTTAATTTATTTTTTTATTTATCTTTATTGTTGAAAGGATTACAGATGTCTCCTTTTTTTCATCTACCTTTATTTTCTGTGACATATAAATGGATAGGGTCCAAATCTGACCAACAGCACCTGTAGTAGTACTATAATGGCTTTTTTTTTTTTTTTTTTTTGTAAAAGCCAAAAATCTCTTCGAATTTCTTTCGGTTAGTGAAAACAGTTACTATACTAATGTAGATCTTTTGCAAAAGTGAAGTGGAGTAATGTGAACTTAGAAAGTGGGGAATACCTGTATACAAATAATTATTAATACAACAGACATTTGTATCACAACAATGCTTCTGGAAAGCAAACCCACCTCTTTCCAAGAGGCTGCTTATAATGTATTTTCAATTTTGGGTGGTCTCTAATACGTATATCATAAAAATGATAATATTTATCGTCTAATGCTTGTTATTATTACTGTGTCCAGTATTTTTGCTGTAGCATCTTTGCTGTAGACATCATTTGCTGCAAACATTTTCATCACATAAATTAGTGATAAGGCAATTTTACCGTTAAAAAGAAAAAAATCATCACAAATAAAAGAGGGACACTAAAAATGAATAACAAGTCCTGGCTGGTGTGGCTCCGTGGGTTGGGCATCATCCCATGAACCAACAGGTCACCAGTTCCATTCTCAGTCAGGGCACATTCCCTGGTGGAAGCTGCCCATTGCCTTCACTAGCAGAAAGGCATGGACAAGGAGTCCGGAAGGCTGGTCAACCTTGAGGCTCTGGCAGAGGTCAGAGCCAGACACCCACTGTCTAGTTGGGACAATGGGAGCTGAAGCAACTTCCACCTTTTAGTCTCATGTAAATCCTTACTGATAAGATAGTCTGCCTGTTACTGGAATTGCCTGCCTAAGGGCTGTGGGTGGATCCCAAACCTGAATTAAAGGGATCGCAAGGCCAGAGCAAAGCGGAGTCCTCTCTTGGGCTTCCGCCTGGCCCCCAGTTCCCAAATTAGCATTTTCTTGTCTTGTCTCTTTCATTTGTGTGCGGCCTCCTCCAGAGCCTGAACCCTGAACCACACGGGGCGTGGGGGTAACACTCGCAACTGGCAGCCCAACTTGGGGCACTCGCAAAGCCTGGGTTGTGGGTTTGATCCCCAGTAGGGGGTGTGCAGGAGGCAGCTGATCCATATTTCTCTTTCACATTGATGTTCCTCTCTCTCCTTCTCCCTTCTATTCGCTAAAATCAATTAAGAACATATAAAAATAAATTTTAAAATAACACAATAAAAACGAATTTTTTTGTAAAATACTAAATATTTTAATACATTTAAAATGTGTGTAGATTCATCGCAATATGGCAAATAACTGATTTTTAAAAATATATATATTTTATTGATTTTTTACAGAGAGGAAGGGAGAGGAATAGAGAGTTAGAAACATCGATGAGAGAGAAACATCGATCAGCTGCCTCCTGCACATCTCCCACTGGGGATGTGCCCACAACCAAGGTACATGCCCTTGACTGGAATCGAACCTGGGACTCTTGAGTCTGCAGGCTGACGCTCTATCCACTGAGCCACACCTGTCAGGGCTGGTTTTATTTTGTGGATTGTACCTAAGCACTTGTCTTTTTCCTATGGGAAATGTGGATTCAACTCTGAATCCTCAAAGAGGTCCCTTTGTGCCTCTCTTTCTCTTTTCAATGTAGTGCATTTCAAAATAATAAACTAATTCTTTTTAAAAATTAAAAAAAATTATCTTTCTTGTTGAAAGTATTACAGATGTCCCCAATTTTTTAACAAATAACTTGAGGTGAAAACCATTGTCATTGGAAAGACATGCTAAATATTTTAAGAACACTGCCATTTATTTTCTCCACCAATTCTTCAATGGAGAAATGAAACTCAACTGACAAAAACAAACAAACTGTCAATCAGTTATTTTATTGGCTTGTTACATGCCAAGCATTATTATGCTAATCACTTTAATCATTTAATTCACAAAATGGCCCTGTGGGACAATTATTGTCATTTCCATTCTTCATTAGGGGAATCTGTTGCTTAGAGACATAAAAATTGTATGAGGTCATACAACTAGTAAACAAAATAACCAGGATTAAAACTTAGGTGTTTCTGATTCCAAAAGCCTGTACGTTAAACCTATACCAGAGTTCTCAAAGTCAGTACCACGCGGGACCATGTTAAAAAGATGCAAATTATCAGACCCAAATCCAAGCCTACTAAACTAGAAATTCTGGAGATGAGGTCCAGAAATCTTTTTCTGAAAATGCCATCAAGCAGATTCCAATGCATGCTGAGGTTTGAGAACCAATACTTTCAACTGCTATTTAATTATATTTCATTTTATACATAGATTATGCTAATTACATAAAATTAACATAAAATCTAAATTTTGAAATAGGTGTATTTTAAATAGATTTATTGCAGTATAATCCTATATAATAAAAGGATAATATGCAAATCAACTGAATGGCAGAACGACCGGTCACTATGACACACACTGACCACCAGGGGGCAGACGCTTAATGCAGGAGCTGCCCCCTGGTGGTCAGCGTGCTCCCACAGGGGGAGTGCCGCTCAGCCAGAAGCGGGGCTCACGGCTGGCGAACACAGTGGTGATGGCAGGAGCCTCTCCCACCTCCACAGCAGTCAGACATCCGCTGAGGGCTCCTGGACTGTGAGAGGGTGCAGGCTGGGCTGAGGGACTTCCCCCAACTCGAGTGCATGAATTTCGTGCACTGGGCCTCTAGTTGTAATATAAAAAACTGAACATATTTAAAGTTTATAATTGGAAAAGTTTTGACATGTGGATATACTCATGAAAGTACTACAGCAATCAAGGTAGTAAACTTATCTATCACTCCAAAAGTTTCCTTGTGCTTTTTTTTCTGGTCTTTTAAAAAATTTCTTTATTGATGAAGGTGTTACATATGTGTCCTTATCCCCCCATTAACCCCCCAACCCCCCCCCCCACTCATGTCCTCACCCCCCTGTTGTCTATGTCCATTGGTTAGGCTTATATGCATGCATACAAGCTCTCACTTTCACCAATGCCCAACCTCTCCGCAAGCAACAATTCATTCGCTTTCCATCATTACAGATTAGTTCGCATTTTCTAGAATATTATACAAATGTAGTAATGTAATACATATTATTTTTGCCTGATTTCTTTCTGTCAACATAATTACTTTAGATTTGTACAGTTTGTATCAAAATTTTCTTCCTTTTGTTGCAGAGTAGTATTTTATAAATTAGCATTCCATAGTCTGTTCATCTATTCACCTGTTAATGAACATTTTGGTTGTTTCCAGTTTTTGGCTATTACAGGAAAAACTGCCATGAACGTTTATGTGTAAATCTATGTATGCAAGTGTGCTTCCCTTTTTCTTGGCTGGATCGTATGGTAGGTGTATGTATAACTTTTCAAGAAACCGCTAAAGTGTTTTCCAAAATGGTAGTAGTATTTTACATTCCTACCAGCAATTTTGAAAATTCCAGTTGTTCTACACTTTTACCAACATTCAATATGGCTAGTTTGGGGTTTTGCTTTTTCAATTTAACCATTCTAATGTGTCTATCAGTACCTCATTATTTCTTAATGGATAATAATAATAATAACCTTTTAATTTGCTTATTTGTCATCCATATACACTGAGTGGCCAGATTATTATGATCTCTGAACCCATAATAATCTGGCCACTCAGTGTACTTCTCCTGAGTACCTCATTTATTTGATATCAAAGATACTATAAATCGTGCACCTGATCAGTTTTCCCCTTTGCACTGGCTGATAGAAAGCTCAGGGCAAATAGGTGGTTGATCTCCAGCCAAAGTCTAGAATACTTTTGGTACCCATTTGAGATACAGACACACTGAGTGGCCAGATTATTGTGTGTTCAGAGATCATCATAATCTGGCCACTCAGTGTATTTCCTTTGGTGAAGAGTTAATTTAAAACTTTGCTGCTGAAACCGGTTTGGCTCAGTGGATAGAGCATCAGCCTGCGGACTGGAAGGTCCCAGGTTTGATTCCGGTCAAGGGCATGTACCTTGGTTGCGGGTACATCCCCAGTAGGAGGTGTGCAGGAGGCAGCTGATCAATGTTTCTCTCTCATCGATGTTTCTAACTCTCTATCCCTCTCCCTTCCTCTCTGTAAAAAAATCAATAAAATATAATTAAAAAAAAAACTTCGCTCACTTTTATAAAACTTTTGATTTGAAATAATTTTAGACTTACAGAAAAGTTGTAAAGATCATACAGGGAGTTCTTAATGATCATAACATTAGGTTATCCCTAACACATTTATCAAAACTAAAAATTTAACATTGTTAACTATACTATTTTTTTAATGATTTCAGAGAGGAAAGGAGAGGGATAGAAACATCAATGATGAGAGAATTTCTGCAGAGTCAGGTAGGTAGTTTCAGAACTAGATTTTAAGGTGAGCGAAGTGGTTCTAAAATGCTACCTGGATGGCAGGCTGCACTGCAGTGTGAGGACAGAGGTGTCCCACCCAAGGTCAAGGCAGGATTCTTGTAGAGAGATGGAGTCCCATGAAGAGGGTCAGGCCAGGCGTTTCTATAAGGGGTGGGTGGGGTTGGGTCAGGTGCTTCCTTACAGTGGGGATTCAGAGGTTTCTACCCAGGGCAGGCAGAGGTGCCTGTGCTGCGGTGGCAGGACAGGGGTGCCTCCTATATAAGGTGAGGATCGGTGATCCTATTCAGGGTCAGGATGGGTTTCCTGTTGACTAGAGAAAGGGTGCCCTTAGAGCTCCTGTATCAGAGAGGTTCCTGAACCAGGCTAGGGCTGCCGTTCTTACAGGGGTTGAAGATCTGGGGCTCCTGAACACGGCGGGTCCAGAGGTCTTTCCAGCACAGTTTCCGAAAGAGGTTTCTGTTCAAGACGAGGA
Organism: Plecotus auritus; assembly: GCF_963455305.1. NCBI lineage: Eukaryota > Metazoa > Chordata > Mammalia > Chiroptera > Vespertilionidae > Plecotus > Plecotus auritus. The sequence goes on along the minus strand of NC_137784.1, from coordinate 142,582,487 downwards.
CAGGGGCTCCCACAGGAGAGGAGGCTGGGGTTCTTTGGAGTGGCCAGGGAAGTTCTGGACAATCCCTGTAATGAGCAGGGACTACTGTGATTCTGCAGTGGGCCAATGTGCTGACTAGCTGAAGGGATGCTGTTCTGTTGATGCTCAACCACTGAGCCACACTGGCCGGACTAGAGTATTTTTTCAGGTGTTCATGAACGAAAGCAGCTGAGCCTCCCGGCTGTTGTCGAGCACAGTGAGCACTCAGGAAACGGTGCTGCTTGCGGTTAGGGGCCTCTGGGCAGTGTGGAGGCTAAGCCACGGAGCCTGGCTCAGCCCTGTGCCACCAGCTGTGTGGCCTTGGGAGAGCCACTTAACCTGTCTGGGTTAGGATGTCACCTGACTCCGTGCATGCTCCCATGTGAGGGTCTGTTCCATGGAAGAACAGATTCCACTTCAGGGGGAGCAGTTCACCCAGGTCAGTGAGTGTGTTGGGGAGGGAGTTGGCACTGTGGGGAGCTCCCCACCTGTGGGGTCTAAATATCCCCCCTAGAGATTATTTTGTCTCCTAATCTCCCCCCTCCTTCTCTACCATTTCCCACAGGGCTGCAGGCCGAGCTGGGCTGAGAGAGATAAGAGATGAGTGACAGGTGGGCCCCTGGACAACCCCAGGGTCTAAGACTGGCCTTTTGCCCTTCTTGCTGGCTGCCATTCCAGCCCCACTCTTTCCTCCCATTCCTGTCCTGAACATGTCTTCTGTCCCTTGGAGGTGGGTCCCTAGCTTACAGACCGAAACTATATATGTTGATGCCTCCACAAACACGTGTACAGAGCTGCTCACGCTGTCAGCCGCTCAGAGACACTGTGACAGGGCACATGATATGGGATACGCTCACATACAGATGCTGACACACAAGCGCTGCCCTTACCAGACCCACAAAGACCTCCTGACACGCAGTACCTCAGGTCACACTGCTAGGTCTCCACATACCGTCCTACACAGTCCTTGGTCAGCATTCCAGAAATGTTTGTTTATCAGATGCTGAGCCTGGTACACATGCTGTGCCTGGTACACCGTCTCAGAACCACCCTGCGTGGTGTGCAATCACATGAGTGCAACCTCACATGTTGCCTCCGCACACCCCGTTACACACATACCCCCACGTCCTCTCGTACAGTCACTTGTGCCCATTCCTCACAGTCGCCTGGTGTCAGGCACACCATCTCTCACAACCTCACCCCCATGGTCACCACCTCACAGAGCAATCAGCCACCACACACTGTCTCTGCCCATGACGTGTACATGTACACGCCATTTCATACACCCTGGTTGCTGTCACATGCGGTTTCACATACACTGTTATACTTGTACATCGTAACCCACTGTCATGAAGGGTCACACGTGCTGTCTCTCACAGCCTCACGCCATCACCAGAGAACCACAGGCACCATTGCACACCCACCTACCACGGCTCTTTATTCATCCCACTCAGAGCCACACCTCCAACTTCAGGACTTCGGTGCTTTATTTCACAAATCTTTGAAGGTCCAGACCAAGAGGTGTGGGGGACCCAGAGGTTGGGTTGTAGAGAGACTGTTGGCTCCACGCAGAGAGGGACCCCACCCCTGCTCTGAGGCCATGCTCTGTCCTCATGAGCTGAGTGGCGCCTCCACAGTGCTGCTGCTGGTGGGAGGCATGGGGCCTGTGGGGAAGGAGCCTGTGGGTGAGCCCAACAGGGGCCCGGGGAAAGGCATGAGGTGGCTGACAGGCCCTGACAGCACCTCGGGGCCCAGGCCTTGGTAGAGATGGGCAGTGCCAGGTGGGCCCAATGTCAAGCCTGAGGCCACCTCCCCACAATTCTTACCATCACTGCCCCCAGCCATGGAGCCACTGGCTGGTGCATCAGCTGGTCCTGCGCGTCCCAGACTTGACGCTGGCTTCTTTTTTTCTTTCTGTGATGCCTTGCGCTTTCTAGTCTTTATACCATCCTTCTGCATGGTCACTGGTCGGTTCACCTGACAAAAGGGAGGCCATGAGTGGTCCCAACCTCAGACTTTTGCCTCTGTGTCTCCACCCTTCCACCCCACTCCTTAAGAGTAGGGAACTGGGTCAGGACTAGGGGAGCAGGCCCCAGCTGTGGCACAGATAATACCCTAAGAATCATGAGCTTGTGAGGCCCTAAGCTGGGGAAAGCCTGGGGGAGCCTCTAGCCATAGGACTAGCTGATGGCTGGAGGGGAGGAGGAAGGAGATGAGAAATGGAGGAGAGAGAAGGGAGCAGGAGGGAAAAGAAAGGCAGGGAGGAGATGGAGGTACAGAGAAGAAGGGGATGAGAGGGGAGGAGGAAGGAGATGAGAAATGGAGGAGAGAGATGGGAGCAGGAGGGAAAAGAAAGGCAGGGAGGAGATGAAGGTACAGAGAAGAGAGAGATGAGGGGGAAGGAGGAGGGAGGAGAATAACAGGGAGAAGAGAGGGAAGGGAGATAGGAAGGATACAGGAAAGGAAAAGAAGAAGGAAGGCAGGGTTAGTGGGATGGGGGAGCAAGGGGAGGCTCCAAGAGGCAGAGCACACCTTGTGTCGCTTGTAATAGAGTCCGCAGGCATTGCACACAGGGTCTCCATTGGCATTCATCCGCCACACTGCCGTGGTGGTTGTCTGGCAGTTGGTGCACTGGGTACCTGCCCACTTGTTGACCTTCCGGGACAGCAAGAATGTGAGGGTCAGTGCACTGGGGGTTGGCGGACACAGGAGGTGAGGGTCATGGTGAAGGCAGAACTTCCTGGACAAGGCGTAGACTGAGGGTTCTCTAAGGGGCGAGGACATGGCCTCCTGTCCCAGAGTTTTCCAGATGGTGTGGGAGACTGCATCAGTGGTTCTCAACGTTGGTGGACATTGGAATCACTTGGGGAGTCGAAAACAATCCTGATGCCCAGGCAGCGCCCCAGACCAAGTAAATCAACACATCTTGGGAGGGCCCCACGGTGATCCCAGTGTGTAGCCAAGTATGAAAACTGTGCAGGGAGTGGACGGCGTGCCTGCTTGCAGCCTGAGGGTGGGCTGAGGGTAGACATTCCTGTGCAGAGCTGGGTCCCTGAGTGGATGGGGCAGGGCGGGGGATCGGGGTTCTCGTAGAGTGTGAGGACAGAGATCCTGCATGGAGTGGGAACAGCAGTACCTGGGTGAGGGGAGGCAGACCTGGGGTCTTACCGGGCGCTTTTTGGGCCTGTTCTGACTATTCATCGTCTGACCATCGGCATTGCACAGGTACCACAGCGGAGTGGCTGTCGCTCTGCAGTACTCACACTCCCTGGCCTCTGGTGAGGTGGACAGGGGGGAAGAGGGACCAGACTCAGCCCAACTTTGCCTTGGACCCCCCCCCCCGACCTCAACCTCCCTGTCCCCTTTGGGGAATCTCACCATAGGTGGCCATGGGCAGGATTCCATGAAGGTTGGTGGGGGAATAGGCCGCTGGATTGGGGGGGCTTCCGGTAGGAGGAAAGAAGCTCCCATAAAAGTTGGGGGCCCCGTAGGCATAGCTGGGGACAGGGATGCAGGAAGGCACTGCAGGTCCCAGTGTCAGCAGGTCCGGACTCAGTTGCCGTGTCTGTAAGGTCTCTAGGGAGGTGCTGCTCACATAGGAATCTTCTGAGGCCTGAGGCGGGGCGTCCTCCCAGGTGGGGCACACAGTGGAGGGAGGGTAGAGCCCAGTGTTCCCGTAGGCCCAGCTGGTGTATGGTGAGCCCCCTGGGGTCCCCTCCATACAGCCGAGACATGGGTTCACCTGGAAGCCTGTTGAGGGGGTGGGTATGGGAAGGAAGAAAGAAGGGGACAGAAGGTCTGACGCCATCCTGCTTTCAGGGCGCAGTGGTGCCCAACAGCCCCAGCATGGTGGCCAACCTTCCCACCTTCCCATAGGTTGCCAGAACAGCTGCTGGCCCTGAGGGACTCCTGGATCTGAGCCCCACTGGTCACCCTGGCAGCTGCTTTGAGCATAACTGTGTGGAGCCCCATGGGCCACTCAACAACTAGGGCCACCCCCACCTACTTACAACAGTCATGGCCGATGAGGCAGTCTGGGGATGTACATTCCCAGGCCTGCACATACGTAGGGAACATGGTCCACATAGCCTCGTGAAGGCTTCCGGCCATTTCCAAGATGGCCTCTTTGTGGTGTTCTACCCTAGCTAAGGGCCTCCATGGCAACCCCAATAGCATGGAACCCTGCCAGGAAAGCCAGTTCAGCACAGCTGCCTGCATGTGCTCTGATTGGGGCTGAGGATCGAACTTAAACCCAGGTGCATGCCCTTGACTGAGAATTGAACCCGAGACCCTTTGGTGCACAGGCCCATGCTCTAATCCAGCCGTGGGAAAACTACGGCCCGCGGGCCAGATCCGGCCCGTTCGGCTGTTCTATCCGGCCCGCGGAGCCGAAAGAGCAGAGGGTTCTCTTGCTCTCCCCTCCGCTCCTTCCCCAGCAGCAGTGTTAACATGGCAACGTCGGGAAACACCGCCGCAGCTCCTCCTTCTGAGTGGGCCGATTTATATCCCCCACTCAGTAGAAGGAACAACCTCTCAATCTTCCAGAGGCTCCTTGTAATGCCATGGACGCGTCCCCCGACATCACCTTGGGAATACGTAGACACGTTATCGTGGTGATGGAGGGAGACACGCCCCTGGAGAGCACAGTATCAGAGCATTAGCTAAAAGGAGACCAACAACACTGTTCCCACTGAAGTTGATGTTTTAAAGACCAAAAACCTTTCAACCCAGTCTACTTTGCCATCTACATCTACGTCCCGGGTATAATTTGGAAGTTGCACTAAAGAAAATGTTTAATTTACTGTTTACACATTTTGTTCTTTTCTATTTGTTTTAGTTTTAAATTATTTTATTATATTTAAGTTTAATTTGAAAGGCTTTTGTACCTTTCCTTTATTAGGCAATTTTATTTTGCCTTTGCCATCTTCAATATAAGGTATGTTATTGTGCTATGATTCCTCCATTTTTTGAAGTTTCAAATTATAATAATTAGTGTTTACATTCTTCTTGTTAAAATGTTTGAAATGAATAAAACTATTGAAATTTTAAAAAAAAAGACCGTACCCTTTTATGGAATGATGTTTACTTTGAATTTATATTAGTTCACACAAACACGCCATCCATGCTTTTGTTCCGGCCCTCCGGTCCAGTTTAAGAACCCATGGTGGCCCTCGAGTCAAAATGTTTGCCCACCCCTGCTCTAATCACTGATACACCAGCCAGGGCCCTTGAGAGGTTCCTATGGGCCAGGCCTGGAAGTTGTGTATGTCACTGCTCACTCCATTGATCAGAACTGTCACATGTCCACCTGTCATTGTAAGGGAGGCTGGGAAAGTGAGTGAGTCAGGAAGAAGGGGGAACAGGGTTGAAAAGCCTATAGCAGTGTCTGCTTCAGGATTCTGTAGACTCCCCAGAGCTACGCTGTTTCGTGTGGTCGCCACTAGCCACAGTCAGGACAGTACAAGGTGAGGGCAAGCCTTCCAGAACAAGGCTGTCAGAGAGAGAGTCACATCAGGGCTCCTATACAGCGTCAGGAGAGTGTTTCCAGAGGCCAAGTTTCGGGGTTCCTATAAAAGATCAGGTCAGAGATTCCTGAAGTGAGTCAAGTTATGGATTTCTGTTGGAAGTCAGAGAAAGGTTTTCTGCAGAATCCGGTTATAGGCTCCAGCACTGTTATAGGCAAGGCCTCCTGTAGAGGATCAGGGCCATGGAGCTAACCCAGGGTTAGGTCAGCAAGACCTATACAGTGTCTGGGCAGGGGGTCCTGTGCCAGGTGAGGCTGTAGGCACCTGTATAGGATGAGGTCTGGACTTAAAGCAGGGGGTCAGGACAGGTGCCTCCCACAGGTTCAGGAAAGGATTTTCCATGTAAGTTCAAGACTGAGATTCATGTTGAGAGTTGGATCACGGGTTCCTGTGGACTCTGTGGGGTGGGGCGTGAGGTAGGGATTGTGTACAGAGTGACGTCAGGGGTCATTGTCAACAATGAAAGCAAGGCTCCTGAACTCAATCAGTGTTCCCAAAGAGTTTGCAGATGGGGGTTTCTTTCTTTAAAATATATTTTTATTGATTTCAGAGAGGAAGGGGGAGGGAGAGAGAGATAGAAACATCAATGATGAGAGAGAATAATTGATCGGCTGCCTCCTGCACACCCCACACTGGGGATGGAGCCCACAACCCGGGCATATACCCTGACCAGGAATCAAACCGTGACCTCCTGGTTCATAGGTCGATGCTCAACCACTGATCCATGCCAGCTGGGCAGTAAGTACTATACTATTAACCAAACTTCTGACTTTATTCAGATTTTCCTTGTCCTCTCACTAATGGCCTTTTGCTTTTCTAGAATCCAATCCAAGATTCCTCATCATATTTAGTTGCCATCTTTTTAGTCTCCTTCCATCAGTAGCTGAGAGACTCTCTCCTATGCTGACTTTGAAGAATAAGCTGGCCTAAGAAGAGGGCCCTGTGGTAAGCAATTGAGGGTGACACGTGGACAACAGTATCAAGAAACCAAAACCCCCATTCCAACAGCTGTAAAGAACTGAATGGTATCAACTGCCATCGGTAGTGGGGAGTAGATTCTCAGATGAGCCTGCAGCCCTAGATGACATGTTGATTTTAGTCTTGTGAGACCTTGGAGCAGGGAACCTAGTTAAGCCATTCCTGGGCTTCTCAGCTACAGAACAACGTGATAAAATCAATGGGTGTTATTTTAAACCACTAAGTTTATGGCAATTTGTTTCACAGCAATAGAAACAAATACACCAATAGACCTTTTCTTTTTTAATCTAGTATGCGTTTCCTCAAGTCATGATACTCCACTCCCACTAAACTTCACGGTAACTGTTTCTCCAGAAAACCTGTTCTACACATGATCAACTATCCTATATTTCAGTCTATGTGGCAGTCCCAAAGAGTGCAAGAGAATGAATGCATGTATTTAAGACTCTAATAGATAATCTGATGATTTATTTCTCATCTGGATCTGAGCCCTGTTATGAATTTGTAGGCAATATCTGCTCTTGTCATTGTTGCCTCCTCCTTTGGTGGCCATCTTCTTACTTATTCAGTCATTTATACCTTTGTCTCATTATTCTTCCTGAGAGAAATCTTATTTAAGCATCTGCCTTCAAAATGAATGAATAATAACTCAGCCAAGTGAAGAAGGGGAAATGGAATATTTTAGGAACAAGTTCAGTGTGTACAAAGTTCCCATTGTGGGAAAGCACATGTTGTGAATAAAGGCAACAGTGGTACTCAATAAAGCTGGGTAGGTCAGGTGAAGCCATACCATGCAAAATCTTCACAGAGCACATTGAAGATTTAACCTAAGAAAAATGAGAATGCTGCCCTCACCGGTGTGGCTCAGTGGATAGAGCATCGGTCTGTGGACTGAAAGGTCCCAGGTTCGATTCTGGTCAAGGGCATGTACCTTGGTTGCGGGCACATCCCCAGGAGGGGGCGTGCAGGACGCAGCTGATCGATGTTTCTCTGTCATCAATGTTTCTAACTCTCTATCCCTCTCCCTTCCTCTCTGTAAAAAAAAAAAAATCAATAAAATATATATATATATAAAAGAAAAATGAGAATGCTAAAGGGCTTTAGGTGAGCAAGGGAAGTAGCATAAAAATGTCCTTTCAGAAAGAGTCTGGTCAAAGTGAAGGAGAGTATAAAGGACAGTTAGGAGGTGGCTGAAGAAGCAATCTAGTGAGAGCTTATAATAGCCTGGTTTAATGTAAGAGCAATGAAAATGCAGAAGAAATGAAGATAACTAAACAAAGGATCCTAACTTTGCTCACCATTCATTGTTTCTTAGGTATTTCATTTCCATCATTCTGGAAAATTTTCTGGTTTAATTTTAAAATGGAAGGAAATTTCCCATATGTTGCATCTTCCATATCACCCTCCTGGTTCCTCTCCTTTGAACTACTAAGTCTCCTTAACTGACCCATAAATCACATATCCACTCCTTTCAGCAAGTGTAGAAATATTTTTCAGAACCTTTGCATGTAAGGTTGTTGGAGCCTGTCAGGCCATGGTGGCTTTGCAGATCAGTGAGGTAAGAAGTTTATTAATGATTAACCGCTGGTAAAACAACTGGACTGATTGGTGCTGAGGAGTCCATTATTTCAGTTTTCTTCACGTGTGAGTTTTGAGTAGCTGTCATTTTTTGCCCCATTGGAAGGGGAGCGGTTTATACCAGCAGTCCACCTCAGGCAGGGGTGATGACATCCATAGGGTCAGCAGAGTGTCTCAGGGATATGGTAGTGAGCAGGAAGAAAGGGTCAATCCCCACAGATTTAGACAGTCCCTGCACTCTGATGTTTGACTTTTCAGAGATCCTTGGAATCAGAGCTTCTTACTCCAGGCTACATTAGAGAGAATGGTCTCTTCCCTCCTGGAGATTGAAATGCTACAAAGAAGGTGCCTTCTCCTCTTAGTCTGGTTTTCTGAAAGGTCATCTAGGAAGCCTGAAGATACCAGATGTATCTTCAGAGTTCTACAATGAAACATGGTCATATGTACACCACCTTCCTAACCGCTCCCACCCCAAAGACACACACATGAATAAGCTTTAACTTATGGGTAGATTCATCCCAGCAGGAACTTGAGGGAAGCAGAAGCAAAAAACATGTGATCAGATTGCCATCTCCCCAGAATTCTTAGGTGGTTAGAATTTTTAATATACATATATCTATAATTTTGTATTTCATCTACACTAAAATCTCATTGAAGGCAGAAGCATTACATATTTTTTACGGCACATTTTATAATGTGTATAGTGTGATTCAACTCCAGTAAATATTCCATAAAGACACTTATGGTATTCCAAACATGATTCATAATTGGTAAATGGGTGAACCAAGCAAAAATACAGACCTTGGAACTAACTACTAAGAAATATGGTCACATTAGCACCAGAAATTGATTTTTTTTCTCAAGCAGTTTGCCAATTTTGTATTGATTAGCTGTTGTTATTGAAAATCAAGAGACTATTGATCTGTATCAAGTACTTCAAATGTTCTCAATAAATATATGTGGATTTTGATTAATTACAAAATAGAATAAGACCATGGTAGAATGGTCCATGCAGTTTTCATTGTTAACATTTCTTAAATAACTATGTGTATCTTTCTTCCTTATTAAGTGATACCACCTATTTAATGAAACATTTCTGATTCCCAAATCACACCTAAGGCTTTGTGAAATGCTTTTGAATAGTTTCATGTTAAACCATCTTAGGAGATACTTAACCTGCCTTAGGGTCCTGAGTGTCCTAGTTCCTTAGTTGATCAATAGAAACCCTTAAAGATGTATTGTTAAAAGTATAAAGTGCTTAAGCCCATGTTTCTCTTCTGCTATTAATGTAATTGGCTCCAATGTTAAGCAAAAACACTTTGAGAACATAAGAAAACTGAAGCCAGTCTCTTCAATACATTGTGTTGAGAAAACTGGACAGGTATATGCAAAAAATGAAACTAGACCACCAACTTACACTATACACAAGAACAAACTCAAAATGAATAAAATATTTAAATGTAAGTCACGAAACCATAAAAATCCTAGAAGAAAACATACGCAGTAAAATCTCAGACAACTCTTGTAGCGATATTTTTTGCTAATATGTCTCCAAGGGCAAGGGAAACTCAGGAAAAGATACACAAATGGGACTACATCAAACTAAAAAGCTTCTGCACAGCAAAAGAAACCATCAACAAAATGAAAGGGAGCCCACTGTATGGGAGAACATATTTGACAATGAGACATTTGGTAACAGGTAGGGAAATGGGGGAAGTCTGCAATAACATCAACATTAAAAAATTTTAATAAAAAACTTAAAAGTAAAAAATAATAATAATTTCCAAAATTATATATAAAGAACTTAGTCAACTCAACACCAGCAAGACAAACAATGCAATTAAAAAATGGGCTAAGAACCTAAATAAGACACTTCTCTAAAGAGGACATACAGACTGCCAATAGACATATGAAAAAATGCTCAAGGGCATTAATCATCAGAGAGATGCAAATTAAAACCACAATGAGGTATCACTTCACACCTGCCAGAATGGCTATCATCCATAAATCAACAAACAATGAGTGCTGGCCAGGTTGTGGAGAAAAGGGAACTCTAGTACACTGCTGGTGGGAATGTAACCACTGTGGAAAAAAATATGGAGATTCCTCAAAAAATTAAAAATGGAACTGCCTTTTGACCCAGTGATCCCACTTCTATAAATATATCCTAATAATTCCAAAGCACCAATCAGAGAAAATATATGCACCACAATGTTCATAGCAACTTCATTTACAATAGCTGAGCTCATCAGTAGGTGAGAGGGAAAAAGCTGTGGTACATTTATACAATGGAATACTATGCGGTTGTGAAAAAGAAGGAACTCTTAAGTTTTGCAATAGCTTGGAGGAACCTGGATATTATTATGCTAAGTGAAATAAGCCAATCAGAGAAAGGCAAATATCATATGATCTCATTTATATGTGGAATCTAATGAACAAAATAAACTGACGAACAAAATAGAAACAGAGGCATGGGTACTTGGTACAAACTGAAAGCTTTCAGAGTGGAGGGGGGAGGGGGAACTGGATGAAAGAAGGTGAAGGGATTAGCTAAAGAACATATAGGCATAACCCATAGACACAGACAATAGTGTGGTGATGGCCAGGGGGAAGGGGTATGGTGAGGGCTGGGTGGAAGTGGGTAAAGGGGGGGAGGGAATGAAAACATCTGTAATAGTGTCAACAATAAAAATAAAGTAAAAAAAAAAAGAAACTTGAACACTGCCTCTCTTTGGATATGGAAATAAGGAATGAGGGCACTACATAAAGTCAGAAAGGAGTGGTCGAAATAAAGATGAAATTAGGTATATTTTCAAGACCAATTGACTCACTACCACTATCGCTAAAAGCATTCTCTATAATAAAAGGCTAATATGCAAATTGTCCCCTCGAGTGGAAGTTCGGCCAGGAGTTCAACTGGGAGTTCAACCATGGGGTGGGGCCAGCCAGCCAACCACCCGCAGCCCCTCCTCCAGGCCCAGACCGATTGGCCCCCACCCATGCACAAATTCATGCACCTGGCCTCTAGTATAGAATATCACTAACTGTTAAGTCAGGAAAATTACCAAATGGCCTAAACAAGCTTTCTGTGGAAGGGTCAAAGGTCTATAATACTGAGTAACTGAACATAAAGAGTCTACTTTCCCTTCTAGTAATAAAATGGAGGATTTTTTTTTCTTTTCTAAATCTGAATGATACTAAAGAGGCTCAGGTGTCCCTGAGAGCCTTGGAATTGAGGTTATTATGTGGAGATGACAACTAGAGAAGTTTCAACCTGAGGTTTGACTTCATTGGTTTCTGTCTACAGGACCCCATATTATTTATCCCAATATGGTTCCAAAATTCTCTGCTTCCCTGTAAAGTAGATGTTCCTGAAGATTACCTCCTGCCTACCAGACTGAGCCTTTATTAGCTGAAATGTTTGTAATAGCTGTTCCTTCTATTTTAGCTCAGCTGGATTCAGGAAAGGAATGGGGGTGGACTTAAGGGAATCAGGACTATATCTCATTGATATGTGCTTTAGAAAATGCGTTTTTTTGTGGTTCCCACTTGTCTTGATTCTAAAGTTCTGCCACTATACTTGGGCACCAATACTCTGCTTAGAATCAAGCAAGAGAGACCCTTAATCTGAAACTCTAATTTTAGAATCCCATTCTGGCCCTCCCTAAACTGTACCCTACTGCACAAGGTGAGGCATGCATGAGGCTAAGGCAGTGGTCGGCAAACACATTAGTCAACAGAGCCAAATATCAACAGTACAACGATTGAAATTTCTTTTGAACCGACTTCTGCGCATGGGCCACGAAGTTTCAATCGCACTGTACGTGCGTGCCCGCACATGGTATTTTGTGGAAGAGCCACACTCAAGGGGCCAAAGAGCCGCATGTGGCTCGCGAGCTGCAGTTTGCCGACCACTGGGCTAAGGGATCTAAAAATCCCAATTTGAACCAGGATTTCCAGACTTTTATAAAAGCATATTTGTCAAGATAAGAGGATAAAACATATTTTATTTCAGTTTTGCTAACTTAATTTATAAAATTTATATTTTTATTTTTTTAAATATATTTTATTGATTTTTTACAGAGAGGAAGGAAGAGGGATAGAGAGTTAGAAACATCGATGAGAGAGAAACATCGATCAGCTGCCTCCTGCACACCCCCTACTGGGGATGTGCCCGCAACCAAGTTACGTGCCCTTGACCGGAATCGAACCCAGGACCCCTCAGTCCGCAGGCTGACGCTCTATCCACTGAGCCAAACCGGTTTTGGCAAAATTTATATTTTTAGATAAATAGTATGTGGGCCTCTATTTGTATTATTGACCTGGGTGCAGAAATGGTAGGAGCAGGCCTGCTTGGCACTACTCCTTTTTGGGCAAGAAAAGATTCCACCTGATCAATTCCTAGACCAGTTCCAGTGCCATCAGAACAAGACTTCCAACTGGAGTTTGGTTCTAGCTCTCACACTAGTTAACTGAAGGACATATTACTTGGCATATTGCTTCCTCTGAGTCACAGTTTTCTCATCTACAAAACAAGGAAGTTGGACAAGTTCTTCCAACTCTTCCACCAGTAAGAATGGCAAAGAGTAGATCGCTCTCTTTTGGTTATTCAGGGCTTAGTAGGGTCTTTAAATCATTTTCAACCAAGGATTCTGTAGGCAGAGTGTGTCTTCAAGACCCATTTGTGTTGAGAGTATGCAATGGAGTTGCACTGGGTTCCACCAACTTGTGCATATGGAAAAGAATTTGATAACATTGATAACTTCATTTTCACCAGTTTCCACCCATGTGTTTAAGACAAGAGCCTCCGCCCTCCTCAAAATTTCACCCAATTTATGGGCACCCATGAGGTTTCTTAATAGTTTTTAGGTTTCTCCACTCTGGGCTAGCCTGTTAAGATCTGCTGGAGAATGCTTTACCCTTGGCCCTCCATACTGCACCTGTGGCGCCTGTGAGTGACAGACAACGCTAGTAGTAGTGCCAGGGCACCATCTCCTGAAGCCTCCAAGGCTATAGTCCTGCAGAACCAGCTGCAGCCATGGTTTCGCCACACTGACAGAGGAGGAACGCCCCCTGGTCCTTCTCTTCATTTTATTTCCTACTTTGTCCTTGGAACAAAGAGCAGAGGGGAGCATGCTTCCCTGTCTCACACAATCTCATAGGAAAGCAGGATTTCTCTCTAAAAGATTCAGACACAGATCCAAGGACCAGAAGACAGAACCTGGCAATGGCTTCAATGTCTCTTTCCAGGTGCTGAATATCCTCTGGCCTCTTCCCCACATAAATATCCATCAGGCAGATGCCCACAGGTTGCTGTCCCATTAACCTAGCAGATATATTAGATATGTGAACACAACTGAGACCCAACAAATCAGAGAACGAATGATATAACTCAGTACCAGGAAAATGATGAAGTACAGTGATATTGGGCTGACTTTCTAACCATGTCAGAAATTCATTCAGATACACATTGTTTACAGACATTAGCTGTGTATTTTAAGCTGTAGTGAATGGTTCTTGCATCTTTGTCAATAGAGAAAGCTGGTCATTAATATTCACTGAGTATTTGTGAAGTGCCAGGAACCGGAAAACACATTTCTATGCATTATCTTATTTATTCCTGTAGGTGGGGGCTAGTAAACTTTTTCTGCAAATGGCCAGATGAGAAATTGTTTTCAGCTTTGTGAGCCATAACATCTGTCACACTATTGAGCTCTGAAAGCCAAAGTGTAAACACATGGATTTGGCTGTGTTCCAATAAAACTTTATTTATAAAAATAGGTTGCAGGCCGAATTGGGCCTATAAGCCATAATTTGCTGACCTCTGCTCTATTGAATTCATGACATTAATACTGCTTGCATCTTCATTTAACAGACAAGGAGACTGAAGTCTAAGGGGCTAAACCAGGGGTGGGCAAACTTTTTGACTCCAGGGCCACAATGGGTTCTTAAACTGGACCGGAGGGCCAGAACCAAAGCATGGATGGAGTGTTTGTGTGAACTAATATAAATTCAAAGTAAAGGAGCGGAGGGGAGAGCAAGAGAACCCTCCACTCTTTCAGCTCCGCGGGCCGGATAGAACAGCCGAACGGGCCGTATCCAGCCCACGGGCCATATTTTGCCCACGGCTGGGCTAAACAGTTTACCCAAGATCACAGATACTTCGGAAAGGACCTGGGATGAACCTAATCAGTCTGATTCCAGAGCTCACACCCTATAGGACTGAGTCATTTCTGGTATTTGGCAGTAAGTTAGAGACTAACTTTAAGTGAAAAACTTAAGAGCTGGGACCTGCCTGTGAACCTGCATTGCATGTGAGCTTAATGTTTCCTTCCTTATTCATCATCATTGTCAACACAGCTTGATATAAACTGATCATCTATTAAAGAAAATAAAGCTAGTAATAAAATAAAAAGTCACACTCTCCCTTTGAAATATCAGGAAAGGGTGGCGTATGTTCCATCTAACAACCCTTAATTAAAGAATTACAGTATTCATGACTTCTTAATTGTTCTAATGATATGATCTCACTTATTACTCATTAACTTCCTTTCTATCATGATCTTTCAAGACAGCTTCTCCTTTCATGAGAAGGCATGAGTCAGTAATAATAATAATGAGGATAATGATGATAATAATTCTATTAACAGAAACACATTTATATAGCACTAACTCTAAGCCTTTGGCTCTTCTAAACACTTTGGATATATTAATTCATTTAATCTTCACAGCAACCATTTTACAGATGAAGAATCTAAGACCTAAGTGTTAAGTAGCTTGGCCAAGGGCAAAATACCAGTAAGTGGCACAACTGGAATTTGAATCCAGGCAGTCTGAGTCCAGAACTCATGGTCTTAATTACTATGCCTGGCAGCCTTTCTAGGAGGATTTTAAAATATAGTAAAAACTAAAATTTTTCATTTTTGTAGGTCACCTCTGTGTAGATTGCATGTAAATTGCATTTCCTGATTTATTATGCAACAGTTCAGGACATTCGTCCTTATTTATTTTTTTATTTTTTTTATATATTTTATTGCTTTTTTACAGAGAGGAAGGGAGAGGGATAGAGAGTTAGAAACATCGATGAGAGAGAAACATTGATCAGCTGCCTCCTGCACACCTCTTACTGGGGATGTTCCCACAACCAAGGTACATGCCCTTGACCGGAATCGAACCTGGGACCCTTCAGTCCGCAGGCCAACACTCTATCCACTAAGCCAAACCAGTCAGGGTGACATTCGTCCTTATTAGAGAAGTTGTAACATTCCTTGAATTTGAAGGCATAGGGCAGCCCCCATCACCAGTCTCTTGACATTGGTAATCTGTGCAAATGTGCAGTGTTCACTCTTTTAACAATTTTAAAAAGTGGTTGAGTGTGGGGAAGCACAGGACTTGGTTGGAATGTCTGTAAGGAGGATTCTCAGAAAGGTTGGGGGCCTCTGGGGGACCTTGCTGAAGGCTGCAGCCCCTGCCTTGACTTTTCCAAACAAGTCTGAGCCCCCGAATGTTTACTTAGACATGTCCTTGCTTAAAGGACGCATGTGCTCTCTCAAGGATGCTTACCCTGCTGATAGTATCTAATAGTTAATTTTAGTTCAAGCTGTTGTGACAATAAAAGCCTGAGGAGGCAGGTGATCAAGTCTATTTGCTCCTAAAGCAAAACAGCCCCTTAGCCTCTCTTTCACTGAAACATGTGTCAGAGTAATCTATTCATCCATCACTCAGGGTCTGCTGGTCAGCCCCAGCATTTGAATGTGTGTGTGTGTGTGTGTGTGTGTGTGTGTGTGTGTGTGTATATAGAGTATGGAGCCCCTCAAGAATGCCCAGGGACATGGATGGGGTGGATATTAACATTTTGATGTAGAAGCATTTTATTTTCTCACTTAATAGGTTTCTCTGAAATTTTACTCCCTTCAGAATTATAGCAGACTAGAGGCCTGGTGCATGAAAATTCATGCACTGGAGGGGGGATCCCTCAGACTGGCCTGCCTCCTCTCACAGTCCGGGAGCCCTCAGGGGCAGGAGGAGACCTGGCAATCAGGGGAAGATGATGCCCCCATCACACCTTTGCCACTGCCACTGCTGGCAGCACAAGCCTCAGCCGGCCCTGGTTACCTGAGCCTCGGGTGACCCTGGGTGGCTGGGAAGCCACCATCCAAAGCTTGTCTGCACCTCAGGCCAGCCCTGGGCAGCTGGGCAGCTGACATTGGCGGCTTGCCTGTGCCTTGGGTCAGCCCTGGGCGGCTGGGGAGCTGAGGGGACTGGGGGACTCTGGATGCAGGTGCACAGAGCGGCCAGACCTGCCTGGGAGCGGCCCCTGGCAGGGCTGAGGGAACTGGGGATCACCATCTTGTGGCTGTGGGCACCGCCATCTTTGAGGGTGTGGCAGTCAATTAGCATATTCCCTCCTTATTGGCTGTGAGCGCTGCCATCTTTGTGAGGGTGTGATGGTCAATTAGCATATTCCCTCTTTATTAGATAGGATAGTGTTACTGGACTACTAATATCTCCTTGGAATTTACCATTTTCCTACATGCAATCTAGCTTGTTACTGCTAGCACCTGTGCCTCTTTGCCTGCGAGCTCTCTGTGGCCTCCAAAGCCCTCTCTGCCCACAAGTAGGTGAAAGGGTCAGGCATCTAAACAATAATAGATGAAAGTTGGTGTATAAATACCCCAGCACCACCACTTTTCAGGCAGAATAATTCTGAGGCACATGTGCTACACTGGTTATCAGAACTCCTCAGAAGATTGAGCTCCAGTTGTCCACAGTGGATACTGGCTTGATAATTGTATCAGTCAGGATTCCACCAAAGGAAAAAAGAACAACCCAGTATGATATATACCATGGCCTAGCAAGTCTGAAATCTATAGAGCAGGCCTTCAGGATGAGCAAGCTGGAACTCTCAGGCAGAAGCTGGTGCTACTTGCACTTTAAGAGTCCAGGTGTCCCATCATTTTGGAAGACTTGCCTCACCACCCCACTCCTTGCAGCTCTAGCGCATCTGTTTTGTACCTATATGAAAACACATGTATTACAATCATCTGTCTTCTGCTTGAGGACAACCACTGTTATTTCTTGGTGTCTAACTTCTGGTTCAGTATCTGATACAACATGGTCAACAAATGTTTGAAAAAATTGTATGAACCCAGGCAGTCCCTTTAATTACATCATTCTGTGCTTCCTTTGAACTCAGAGAACTAGAATATATTTGTATGTTAAGTGTCATAATTTCATGGAGTGACTATTATGCCCCATACACACCTTTTAGGTCAAACTTTTCTTCTGTGTATCTACATTACTAGAGAAATATTTTTAACTGGAAGGAAATTTTCCATATGTTGCCATCTTCCATATCACCCTCCTGGTTCCACTCCCAAAAATAGCCAACACATTTATTTATTGTATTTGTAGATTAGCAAGGTAGCTTTCATGAGTAAGAGTGCCATTCATCTGTGAGAAATTGGAAGCTAAAGATGCTGAGTGGTTGCTAACTCATCAAACTATCCACTGGAGTTCTCCTTTTTAAATACAAATGATTGCTAAAAATTATTTTCTAATTGGCAGACTTTCAGTTTAAACCAGAAACTTTCAAGGCATTGCCTGCTCTTTTAAGGAATTGCCTACATTTAGGGACCTACCTTCCCTGTTCCTGCTCCTACCAAGCATCCTTTTTCCAGGAGAGAGATCCACTTCAGCCTTACATTTAGGCTTACCTTATCCCAGACTTTGGGATCTAACCTTATGTGTGCTGTGTAAATGTGAGGAGAGGAGACAGGATGGAGATCCACCCTACTACAAATCATAAATCTTTTTTTAAAAATGATTTTTGGGAGAGAGGGGGGAAGGGAGAGGGATAGAGAGATAGAGACATCAGTGAGAGATAAACATCACTGATTTGGCTGCCTCCTGTAAGCCCCATACTGGGGGTCGAGCCCACAACCAACCTGGGGATCGAGCCGGCAACCCAGGCATTTGCCCTGACCAGGAATCAAACCTGTGACCTCTTGGTTCATGGGTTGACGCTCAACCACTGAGCAATACCAATTGGGCACAATAATAAATCTTAATGTTCAAGTAATGAGAGGGGAAACCTGGCCATTCTTAACATTAATAAAATTTCACTGTTCATTGTTCCAGCAGAGCTAATAACAATAATAGCAGCAGCTACTGTTCATCAAGCACAATTTGCCAGCACTGCACTGAGATGTTTATATATATGACAGCAGTTAATCTTAACAATCAGCCTGTGTGGTAGATTAAGTGTATCCCATTTTACAGTCAATAAAGCTGTGGTCATATAGATAGTAAATTTAGGGAAATTTAAGGAATTTTCATTAAATTCTTAGAAACTCTGATTTAAATAAGAATTGAGTCTGGCTCTGATCTTTTGCTTTAATCCTGAGTCTCTGTCTTGACTTAAAAACACACACAAAAAAAACAAAACTCAAAGACACAGTAAACACTGTAGTGATTACCAGAGGGAAAGTTCGGGGGGGGGGGGGGAGGAGGCAGAACAGGGTAAAAGGGGTATAAATGGTGATGTAAAGAGACTTGACTTTGGGTGGTGAACACACGATGCAATATACAAATGATGTATTGTAGAATTGTACACTTGAAACCTATATAATTTTATTAACCAACTAGTGGCCTGGTGCATGAAATTTGTGCATGGGGTGGGGGGTTCCCTCAGCCCAGCCTGCACCCTCTCCAATCAGACACCTTGAGGGATGTCCGACTTGCAATCTGGGACCACCAGCTCCTAACTGCTCACCTGTCTGCCTGCCTGATTGCCCCTAACCTCTCTGCCTGCCTGCCTGCCTGATCGTCCTTAACTGCCTCTGCCTGCCTGATTGCCCCTAACTGCCCTGCCCTGCCTGATCTCACACCCAACTGTTCTCCCTTGCTGGCCTGATCGCCCCTAACTGCCTCTGCCTCGGCCCCCAACACCATGGCTTTGTCTGGAAGGAAGTCGAACGTCAGGAAGATGGCTGGTCGACCCGGTCTAATTAGTATATTACCCTTTTATTAGGATAGATAGATTATATAGGATAGGATTGCTTAAATGGGGGGAGCCTTTTTCAGCAGGAAGAAATGCACTTGGCAGACAAAAAATGCATAATCCCAATATATGGACTGATAGCCAGCCATATGCACTATACTGCCAAACTGGTCATTAAAAAATTGAACCGCTTTCTTACACCTTACCCCAAATAGCTGTTGCCTTTAAAACCCCTCCTCAGCCCCCACCTTAGGTTCTGCCTTCGCAGTTCACCCAGATTAGGTTCTGATTGGTCAGTTTCTATGCCAGTCAGTGTCAAAAGCTCCACCTCCTAGGCAGCCATTTGCTTCTTGCAGTTCACCCAGATTTGGCTCTGATTGGTCGGTTTCTATGCCAGTCAGTGTCTCCGGGCCTATCTCCGGGCCTGATCAGAGAGGCGGGGCTGATCAGCAGCCTCCGCGGCAGCTGGCGAGGTCCAGAGAGAAACAGAGGCAAGGTCTGATCAACAGCTGCCATGGAGGCTGCAAATTAGACCCTGCTTCTCTCTCTGGGCCTCTCTCTGGGCCTGATCCGCAGCCCCCTCGGCAGCCAGTGCTGGGTTGGTGCAGGACTGACTCCCGGTGTTCAGTCATCCATTCAGTCATTTTGAACCCTGGCTCTTTATATATATCAGGGTTCCTCAAACTTTTTAAACAGGGGGCCAGTTCACTGTCCCTCAGACCGTTGGAGGGCCAGACTATAGTTTAAAAAAAAAAAACTATGAACAAATTCCTATGTGCACTGCGGGCCCGGGACAAGTCGGCTGCTAAGCAGGACAGGCAGCGGCACCCGGCGGGCCGGATCCATGTCCTCGGCAGGCCGCATGTGGCCCGCGGGCCGTAGTTTGAGGATGCCTGAAGATGTTACCCCAATAAATTCAATAAAAGTTTTTAAAATGTTGGTGAAGATAATGTCTCTAACTTTAATTTGTGGAAGCCCTACTAAGTGCTTTGTGCTATGTGTTTAACTAACCAAGTGATGGTGCCACGATTCAAACTCAAGGCAATCTGCACCAGAGCCTGGGATCTTCCCACGCAGAATAGACCCCTGCTCCCCCAAAGATGAGGTTTCGCTTTGCTTTATGCATTGTCCTAGTAATTGTGACCTTACCAAGAGACACCAGCCATGTGATTTAGGGAGGGTTTCCTTCCCAAACCCCACTGCTTCTTCTGATTCTGAGTTTCAGCACACCTTATAACCCAGATCTGCCATTGCAGATCTTCTCACATCATTGGCTGCCTGTCTGCTGAGCATTCATTGCTACGTCCCTATCCCAAGCCATTGGTTCCACTACCTCCTATCACTTGACCTCATGCTTGGTCTCCCCGTCATGTACATCTGACTTGTCAAAAAGCAACTGACACACCACTAGTGGGGGGTGTCTCATTTTTCAGGTCAAAGCCTCAGCTTCTCTGGCTTAGCTCCCACAGCTTTCTAGGTATGAGAGCCCATTCTGAAGAAGAAAAGCAGACTTGGTCTCTATGATCCATTCATTAATAAATGACAAATCAAGAAATGAAGACTTCCTTCAAGATCTGACTCAAATATCACTTTGGAAGTGACTGAACTCCCAAAATGCTTTATACTTACCTCTCTTAGGTAGACAACAATTTCTGTCACATTTAGGCATATGTGTGTGTGTGTGTGTGTGTGTGTGTGTGTGTGTGTGTGTGTATGTATATATATGCATATGTATATGTGCATATATATACATATATATATTTAATCTTACACTTGAATCTCTGTATTCAGACTATACAAGGTGGGACAAAAGTAGGTTTACAGTTGTGAGTATACGAAACACAGAGGTTGTCTTCTTATATTATTATTTATTATATTACTTTCCATAAGAACAACTATAAACCTACTTTTTCCCCACACTGTATGCCCTGTTAGGGCAAGAATGAGGTAAATTCATATTTCTAATGCTCAAGGAAATAGCAAGTGGGGGGAACTAGGTGTCTTCAAATGTAATTTCCTTAATGGCTCAAATAATCTTCATTAAAGTTCCTAATTCACAAATATTTTGAAATTTTCAAGGAAAAACACTGTCATATATAAATATCATTAATAATAAAAACCAGGTAATATTTTAAATACACTAAAAGAACTTAACACTTTCAACTATAAAAGAATGATATGAAATGATTAATATTTTGCCTAAGATTTGTAAACTCAAACACAATCAAACCATGAACTACTGTTTATTAAAAGCATTTATTCTATATTGAATGTTCTCACTCACAATTTAGTATCAACAGTGAATGAATGTAGAAATCCAAGTGAAATTTAGTCAACCTCTACACAGAGTAATTGAGTACACAATGGTCAAGGAGAAATTCACTGATACGTATTGATTTGTTTTACCTAAGTAATTTATTTGGGATAAAAAATTCTACTATTATATCCATGAAATTAATCAAACATAGTTGCCTGCCACACATTGACAATATTGTCAGTTTCTAGTTGATTATAAATAAAAAATGGCCCTTGCTGCTACCATCCCCATAAGTCAGCTTATTTTTTGACCATAATCACCTGAAGTCTTTGTAATTTAAAGGCCTAATTTTCTGCCCTCGTTTTCATAAAGACTTTTATAGCATCACAATACACTCCAGTGGGTAAGTAATGTATCATACCCTTGGTACAGACAAAGATTACTTCATTAATTAGAAAGAAAAAACTATTAAAGAGGCTATGTATTTTCCATAATCTGTTCACAGAAAATGCCACGTAGGTGGGCATTTAAAATTATTTGGGTGTACATAAAATTATAGCCAATTTTACATGTACAGACTTGTCAAAAAGCAACATTGTAAAGCTTTAAAGAAAGCAGCAGATCTTTCCTATCCTTCACAAGCTGAATACTCCTCTTAGGACACAATCACTTCCAACTACTTCGACACTTTCTACTTCAGCATATACCGTCCTCACAGCAATATTAGCTGTTACTTTTCTGTTAGTTTCCAAGAGTGGATCAAAGAACGGGACAGACCAGTCCAGATTGATAGGTGGCAGTTTTAACAAGCAAGGGAACTTACCACTGGATCTCCCCACCCACTAGAAGAGTGACTCTTAAAAGTTTACAGAGAGGCCTTAACTGGGTTCCGTCACATAGTAGTATACCATCCAGACAGTCTCAACAGCACACTGTCCTCTCAAGGCTATGTCCTTGGAACAGCTCCCACTGTGGAAGCAGTAGGCAGAGCATACATTCCAAGCATAGGGGAGGGGTTAAGGAGCCTCTGCGTGGGTCCAGCATGAGTTCAACTAGTGATTACATTCTCTTGATGACCTCCTCAAAACTTTCTAACCTAATAATAGACAAACATGTAAATTGACCGTACCTCCGCTACGCCCACAGCCAATCAGAGTGAGTATGCAAATTAACCCAACAAAGATGGCGGTTAATTTGCATACATACCTGGGTCCCGGGAACATCATCGGCACCCAGGTCACTCCAAGCTGGTGATCGGAGGGGCGGGAGGCCCCCTGCTCAAACCTGAAGCCTCAGGCCAAGCTGGCAATCGGAGGGGCGGGGGGCCCCCTGACCAAGCCTAAAGCCTGGGTGGCCCGAGCTGGCAATCAGAAGGGCATGGGGACCCCCTGCCCAAGCCTAAAGCCTCAGGCTGAGGGGGCTGGTGCCTTCCCCTGATCAGCCCGGTCACCTCCTGCAAAGGGGAGCGGGCCTAAGCCGTCAGTAGGACATCACCTGAGGGCTCCCAGTATGTGAGAGGGGGCAGGCTAAGCTGAGGGACCCCTCCTCAGTGCATGAATTTCGTGCACCAGGCCCCTAGTCTACTATAAAAGATGAGGATTCAGCACCCTTAGACACTCCTCCACCTCAACTTTTAAATGCACATCACCCAAATAATACTTTCCCCCTTTTCTTATTTTTTGAAAAAGAACAACACTTTATTTTGTATTAATATTGAAATGCAAATTGTAACGTAAATCCAGATTGAACCATTTCTTCTAAAACTATTTTTTTAAATCACACAAATTAATATTTATTCCCCCCTTAGTTTTTGGTGTCAACGTTCTCAGAGCTGAGTTGGAAAGAGAGCTAAAGGGAGTTTCTCAGAGTTCAGATGTTCACACTTTTCCTTTGCCCCCTTACCCTGAGCTTGTAACCAACCCCTCACAATGCCTGGTGTCCCCGAGGCCAGAGTCTCTCTGGCTTAAATTCTCCACAGGATGAAATCTCTGGTTTCCATCACACACTAGGGAATGGATGTGAAATTCATTTATGTGATACCTATGCAGCCTATCAAACAAGCCTCCTCTTTCCATCAGAGCCAACTCTTGCTCCCATTCCCAAGCCTTTTGCACTTGTCTGTTCAGATTTATCTACCTCTGTGCTTCCTACATTATAGCCCAAGACATCAGCTTTCTCTGGTCTGTTAGAGCAGTTTCCACTTGCCCAATTTGGTTTCCAATTTGAATTTGTTATTGTTGTTAATCCTCACTTGAGGATATTTCCATTGATTTTTTTTTTAGAAAGAGTGGAAGGGATGAAGGGAGGTGAGAGAGATAGGGAGAGAGAAAAACATCAATGTGAGAGAGACACATAGATAGGTTGCCTCCCACACACACCCCAACTGGGGCTGGGGATCAAACCTGCAACCCAGGTACGTGCCCTTGACTGGGAATCAAACTCACGATGCTTTAGTGCATGGGTGATACTCTAACCACTGAACAACATTGGCCAGGGCCAGTTTGCATTTTTTTTTAAATATACTTTATTGATTTTTTACAGAGAGGAAGGGAGAGGGATAGAGAGTTAGAAACATCGATAAGAGAGAAACATCGATCAGCTGCCTCCTGCACACCTCCCACTGGGGATGTGCCCGCAACCAAGGTACATGCCCTTGACCGGAATCGAACCTGGGACCCTTCAGTCCACAGGCCGACGCTCTATCCACTGAGCCAAACCGGTCAGGGCCAGTTTGCATTTTTTTACTGTTGTTTCCTCTCCTGTTGTGAAATAATTCCTTCTCTTTGTGAAATAATTCTATTACCCCCTTCAGTGTCAGCTTAGTGATGTTGGACAAAAAATGACAGTCAATGCAGGTGTTCAGTTTACTAGGAATTGCCAGAGTTCCTCATACAAATAATTTTTTATATTTCTTAAATTTATATAAATAAATGTGACATCTAAGTTCTCTCTGAATTCAGATTTTGGAGTTCTTAATGTAATGGATATTGATACCTCACACCCACAAACATAGTTGTGGGACCCCAGCCCCAAATGACAATAATAATAATAATAATAGGAAGAAGAAGAAGCAGCAAACAACCCCACTCCCTTACATATTATGGTGAAGAATAAACTAAGGAAGTGACTTAATGACAGAACTAAATAGAGAGAGAAAATCATTCAAGATTATTTTCTCAAACTGGCTTATTATACCGTACTAATAGTTCTGCGCACAAATCCGTGCGCCAGTAGGTCACTGCCGCCCTCCTATAGCTCTTCGCCCACTGCCCTGCCCTCCTTAGCTCCCCCTACACATAGCTTGCTGCCCTGCCCCCTCCTGTAGCTCTCTGCTACCCACTTGTAGTTCACTGCTCCACCCTCCTGAAGATCCGTGATCTGGTCCTTACGCGGTAGGTTGTTATGCCTTATGGCATAATGGATAATTAGCATATTCCTCTCTTATTATATAGGATTAATAGGAGGTTTCCAGCCAAAATAATACGTGCTGTTGTCATGTAAGAAAACGTAAAAGCAAAAGTCTCTGCAAATCATGGATTCTCTTTTAAGTTGATGGGCAATCTTCGATTTATTTCCCATTTGCTATTCAACTGCTGCCTCTCTGCTAGTACTGCCCTCATGACCTCCTACCAGCTAATAACAATAGCGTGTTTGGAGGGCTCTCAGGAACATTGGACTGTGAGAGTTCTCCTACTTTCTGGAATTGTATGGCTCTGGATAGTTTCTCTCTGCTCTCCATTCCATATTTGTTTTCTTTTTAATCTTACAACTCACTTGTTTCCTTGGTTGTCACTGCCCCCAAAGTCTTCAATCCTTTTCAGTTCACTTCTAGAACCAACGCTTAACTATAAATGGCCACTTTGCTAAGTTTTCTTTCCCAATTTTTGACAATGTTGCAGAAAGGCTGGTAAAAGCCAATTTCAATTCTCCCTGACCCATCAAAATGTTTCAATCACATTAAGCCGTTATACCAGAGCTTTATAAGAAGGTTGGGGGAAGGCAATCTTTTAGTGGATATAATGAGGTGCTGTGAGAATCCTCCAGCTTTCCCCCTTCGGTACTGAGGCACTCATCCCCCCAGCTGCTGGCAGCATTGGAAGCTGAAAGCTCTGTGCTAAGATAACCTCACCCAGGGTCGGGCCCCATCTACTGGGGCTGCGTTCATCAAGTGACTTCCTTCACATCCCACAAGTACTGATCGCAAAGGCACTCCCTTATAAACTCCCAGCAGGCTAATAGCCATCTTAGAGTTTATTTTCAGTAACGGAGCCAAACAGATGCATGCTAATGTATTTGCTGCAAAAGCAAAGTGGCACCATCAAAAATCCCATTCTTCCAGGACAGGATATTTAACGAATTGGGCAGTAAAGTCCAGTTACGAACATTGCTGAAACAATTGCCTCTGGGATCAGAATGTGATTATACACAACTTCTATTTATGGCCTACCAGCTCTGTGGCCTTGTCCAATTTCTATTCAGTATAACTACATCTCCTTTCCCCATATATCCAATGGCAATGACAGTACTTAATAGTACTTATATGCATAAGGCACTGGTTCTCAAACTTTAGCCCGCATCAAAATCACATAGAGGGCTTGTTAAAACACAGAAAGCTGGCTCTCACCCCTAAAGTATCTGAGTCAATAGGTCTGGGGTGGGGCCTTACAATTAGCATTTCTAACAAGTTCCCAGGTGATGCTGATGCTGCTAAGTCTGAGGACCACACTTTGCAATCCACTGCCACAAGGATTTGTTAAGATAAAATGAGAGAACAGCTGCAATATGCTGAGCTTGAAACATAGTAAGTGCTCAAAAATCTTAGTTGTTGTTTTTATTGTTATTAGAAGAGCTATACTTTTCCACTCATAAACTTTGAACTGAACCCCTATGTCTAAGTTTTATAAATCGAGAGAAGCAGAGAAAAGCAATAATATCCAAGGAGCATATGTTGCAAACAAATTGCATGAACCACACTGAATCAGAGGTGGCCAATCATAAAAAAATTTCACAAGAATGTTGAAAAACGACAAGTTGGGGAACATCCTCTCTCAATGGTGTAAACATAACGCCAAACACCAACTGCATCTCTGACTAAGCTCCAGGCCTTGTGTAGTGCCATCAACACTTCTACCTACACTTGAACTTCTTTTCTCATTTCAAACCTATTACAGCAGGACTTATGGAGGGGAGATCTGATTACTTTTGGCTCAATTGCTTTATCTTATTGAGAAAAACAAGCTTAATGAAACAAAATATTCTACTGGTTACATTTTTTTTTCAATCATAATAAATACTGTTTTTATCTATGATGAGTGGAATCATTTCATTCATACAATTAAATACATGCCAACTTGGAGGCCCCCTCCCACAACTCTACCCAGAAGGTAATTCCATGAAGCCAATGCACAAGGTAATGAACAATATCTATTCATTGGGGCCTCATCAGGAAAGAGTAACTTGAAAAAGCAGAAATTATTTAGCAAGGATTTTAGGTTCTTTTCTATGACATTTCTCTGCAGCTCTAATAAAACAAGACTTAGGCCCTAGCCAGTTTTGCTCAGTGGATAGAGCATCGGCCTGCGGACTGAAGGGTCCCAGGTTCGATTCCGGTCAAGGGCATGTACCTTGGTTGTGGGCACATCCCTGGTAGGGAGTGTTCAGGAGGCAGCTGATCGATGTTTCTCTCTCATCCATGTTTCTATCTCTCTCTCCCTCTCCCTTCCTCTCTGTAAAAAATCAATAAAATATATTAAAACAAAAACAAAAAACAAGACTTAGATTCAAATCCAGCCAACATTTTCTGAGCATCTAAAATGTGTCAGGCCTTGTGCTATGTGCTTGCACAAATGTATCTTTTCAATCCCCACAAAAATAAATAAATCTAATATTATATATTAAGTTGATATAGGCTTAATATTATAACAGAGTAGAGTAAAATCTGCAGAACACATCATAAATATCCATGTATCTCTAATTTGTAGTGAGTGATTTGATATTTGTTTTACAGAAAGATTTTTTTCAATGTCAGAATCTGCACATTGACTTTCATTTTGTTGTTTTAGTATAGCTCAGTACCTTGCAAATGCTTGTGTGCATAATAATTATTATAAAGCAGTGGTTCTCAACCTTCCTAATGCCGTGACCCTTTAATACAGTTCCTCATGTTGTGGTGACCCCCAACCATAAAATTATTTTCGTTGCTACTTCATAACTGTAATTTTGCTACTGCACAGATATTTACATTCCATTCATTAACAGTAGCAAAATTACAGTTACCAAGTAGCAACGAAAATAATTTTATGGTTGGGGGTAACCACAACATGAGGAACTGTATTAAAGGGTCACGGCATTAGGAAGGTTGAGAACCACTGTTATAAAGGTTTGTATACTCAGGACCAGATTATCATATCTTACACTTGATTTGAGGGTCTTTCAAGGGTATTTTTGATTGTAGAAGATTTTTATTTTAAAGGCTGATTTTCAAAACTCATTCCTTTTTTAAAATCCATCTTTATTGTTGAAAGTATCGGAGGTGCCCCCTTTTGACATAATATAAGACTTTTACAAACATTTTAAGCCAAAAATTAATGGCTATTTGAAACCTAAGCATTTCAATATGATGTTTGCTTCTCTTCCATATTGTAATGGACCTCAATAAGGAATAAAGACTGGGAGAGGGCTTGGTCCTAAAGCTGGAAGGATTGCCCTAAAAATGATACACACTTTACTCAAACTTGAGGAAAATCTTCAGGATTATAGTGGGGTTATTTTCATCAATTGATCTCAGGAAGTTTACATTTTAGAATCTGAAGAGACAGGCAAATAACAGATATACTGTATATGCAATAAGTCAGGTGGTATTTCATGATGTGAAGTAGTTCATAGGGATGGAAAGTTACAGTGGAGGATGTTCATTTAACACTATCAGAGAAGTAGGAGAACCAAGAGAATGATGTCCCAGAAACAAAGTGAAGAATGTATTTTTCAAAGGAGAGAGTGATCAGCCAGCTGCGTTACATGCAGAAACAGATCCAAAAAGGTGAAAGCTGAGAAATGCCCATTGTGCTTGGCAACGTGAAGATCACTAAAGGCTCTGTGAACTGAGAAAGTTTGGGAAAATTTGTCCTAACTCCCAATTAGCATAGCACTTAGCAAATAGCATATGTTAGGTAAATGACTCAACTACCGATTTTAGATCATTTGTCTTACTTGTAAGCATTTATTCAGCACATATTCTCTGTGCCAGCCA
The DNA here is from genome assembly GCF_963455305.1 of Plecotus auritus. NCBI lineage: Eukaryota > Metazoa > Chordata > Mammalia > Chiroptera > Vespertilionidae > Plecotus > Plecotus auritus. The sequence continues at coordinate 142,553,880 of NC_137784.1, read as the reverse complement.
TTGCACTAAGTACTTTAGATGCATTATGTCATTTATCCTCCCAACAGCCCTGTGAGTGAATTCACATTGTTATCACCATTCTAAAGACTGGGCAACTGAGATATGGGGTGATCAAATAACTTTTGCAAGGCCACACAACTGAAAAGTTGTGGAGCTGAATTCCACAGCCCATTCTATTAACCACCATATTCTACATACAAACTCCCAAAAGATTTTCAAAATACCAAGTGGTGAAGTGGATTGAAAATAATGGCATCACATTCACTTTAGTATAAAATATATAGAGTGACATTTTGAGAGTTAAATAGATGAATTCATTATAGGACACTTCTTCAACAACTATTATTGAGTGTCTGTGTGTGCAAAATGCTATGAGGGATACGAAGATGAATAAGGAAGAGTTCTGAAACTGACAATTTTGAAACAAAGATAAAGTCATGTTCACACAGTTACATATTTTCAAGATATTTCGCTATTCTGATTTTAGTATGTCACTGAACCTTTGCTCTTATATCTACATTTTTCAGAGAAGCTCCTAAGAATTTAGCTTTGTCCATTCCATTAGCTTCTTCATATCAGGATTGAAATTTTGTCTGTCTGTACCAGCAGCAATTGAACTTGCCCTAACTAGGTTTCAGCAGCTTTGGACAACTAAAAGAGGATCTCCTATTCCCTCTTTCCTCCTCTTCCTAATTTAAGAGAGGTTACTAGTTTATAAATGAACAGCACATAAGAAGTTTGTTTAGCAGCAGTTAGGGTATCCTATATAATAAAGATGTAATATGCAAATGGTCATTACGCCATGAAGCATAATGACCAGATCACGGATCAGCAGGAGGATGGGGCAGCGAGCTACAAGCGGGTGGTGGAGAGCTACAGGAGGGGGCAGGGCAGCAAGCTATGGAGGGGGGAGGGAGAGCGGAAAGCAGGGGTAGCTATAAAAGGGCGGGGCAGCAGGCTGAGAGCTACTGGAGGGTGGCAGCAAGCTACTGGCGAGCTACTGGTGAGCTACTGGTGCATGGATTCGTGCACAGGACTACTAGTATTGAAAGAAAAAGAGTCACCATGCACAGGAGATTCCTGAGGTAAGCAATGTTAGAATCACCGGAGGCTTTTTTAAACATGAAGTGTGGGACTCTGCTACTGACCCCCTGAATCTGATTCTTCTGGAATCTGCCCTTCACCTGAGTTTCACACTCCCTAAAATTCAACTAGGCCAAATCCATTATATTTGTACAAAAATTCAGATACATTAATAGTCTACAACTAGTAAAGGTTAAACTGTGGGCTACAAGTATTGCACTGTTTAGGCAGATAGGAGAGCTGCTACCTGTTAGGATTCTAATGCTGACTTTGTGTATAAAGTTTTTAATAAGCCACTTAACCAGTCTGACTCTGAGATTTCATTTGAGTTAAATAGACTCTTTATTTAAATGATCTCTTGCTTTGTAATCTTGAAGTTCTATTGATTGTGTTTAACGGAGCACAGCCACAAAATAATTTAAGAGACTATTATTGAATCCTGAAAAAAAAAGTTATATATAATGTATATAAAATAAACAAGATAAACATAAAACCTTAAAATACAGAAGAAAAAATTAAAGTGCTGCAAAAGCACATAACCAAAGCCTTGTGGAATTTTGCATGAATAAGTGTAAAATAAGGGATTTGCTTTTATCTTGATGATTAGCATACCAACAAAAGTGGACCAGACTGAGTATTTATCTAGAGAAATTAGTGAAATTTACATTGTCTTATGTCAGTGGTCAGCAAACTGCGGCTCGCGAGCCGCCGTTTGCCGTTCTGTTGACTAATGAGTTTGCCGACCACTGACCTAGACTCTCGACTCTACAGGCTGTTGTTGTTCCTTGTGATTAAGCCCCTATCCCAGTGGTCGGCAAACTCATTAGTCAACAGGGCGGCAAACCGCGGCTCGCGAGCCGCATGTGGCTCGTGAGCCGCAGTTTGCCGACCACTGTCTTATGTGATAGATATGTTATTAATATCAGTGAAGACATAAAATAAACTAAGGAAATCAAAATAAATTTATTATTGCATAATCATATTTTATTGCTAATATCTTCATTACACTTAATTTTTAGATGTAATCATGCAAGTTTAACGTGTTGCTACAAATATCAATGCACTCTTGATGATGAGTTGAGAATATGCAAACATTGACTTTAAGCCTGAAATGCTTATCTTTAGAACATTCAAGCCATCAGGAAAAATAAAGAACTAGACAGAGAAGGGTAATGGATATTCTTGACTGAGATTTCCAAGTGGAAACTAAGTTTCCTAATTTCCCAGCTACCTTCATGGTGGTATGGGAGGTTGAGACAAAAATTTTTCATGAACTTAAAAGCAAAACTTGCTCAAGAATTTAGAGGTAAAAATTCCTCAACAAAATACTAAGAAATTGTACTGACTAATATACAAAAGAATTACCTACTACAAACAAGTGAAGTTTATTTCAGGGATGTAAAGCAGATTCACTATTTGTTTTTTTGTTTTTGTTTTTGTTTTTGTTGTTGTTGTTGTTTTTTGTGTTGTTTTTTAAGGTAATAATGAAACATCCTTTATTTTTTATTTTATTTTATTTTTTTTTAAGTCTTTATTGTTCAGATTATTACAGGTGTTCCTCTTATTTTTCCCCCATAGCTCCCCTCCACCTGATTCCCCACCCCACCCCATGCCCTTACCCCCTGCCACTGTCCTCATCCATAGGTGTAAGCTTTTTGTCCAGTCTCTTCCCGCACCCCTCACACCCCCTCCCCCCTGAGAATTGTCAGTCCACTCCCTTTCTATGTCCCTGATTCTATTATATTCACCAGTCCATTCTGTTCTTCAGATTTTTTATTCACTTGATTTTTAGATTCACTTGTTGGTAGGTATGTATTTGATGTCATTTTGTTGTTCATAATTTTTATCTTTACCTTTTTCTTCTTCTTCCTCTTCTTAAAGAACACCCTTCAGCATTTCATGTAATCCTGGTTTGGTGGTGGTGAACTCCTTTAGCTTTTTCTTGTCTGTGAAGCTCTTTATCTGACCTTCAACTCTGAATGATAGCTTTGCTGGGTAGAGTAATCTTGGTTGTAGGTTCTTGCTGTTCATCACTTTGAATATTTCTTGCCACTCCCTTCTGGCCTGCATAGTTTCTGCCGAGAAATCAGCTGACAGTTGTATGGGTGCTCCCTTGTAGGTAACTAACCGTTTTTCTCTTGCTGCTTTCAAGATTCTCTCTTTGTCTTTTGCCCTTGGCATTTTAATTATGATGTGTCTTGGTGTGGTCCTCTTTGGATTCCTCTTGTATGGGGTTCTGTGTGCTTCCTGAACTTGTAAGTCTATTTCTTTCACCAGGTAGGGAAAGTTTTCTGTCATTATTTCTTCTAATAGGTTTTCAATATTTTGCTCTTTCTCTTCTTCTGGCACCCCCAAAATTTGGATGTTGGTACGCTTAAAGTTGTCCCAGAGGCTCCTTACACTATCTTCACATTTTTGGATTTTTTCTTTTTGTTTTTCTGGTTGGGTGTTTTTTGTTTCCTCATATTTCAGATCTTTGGTTTGATTCTTGGGGTACGTTGATCTACAGTTGAGTTTCTGTATATTCTTTATTTCAGACAGTGTATGCTTAATTTCTGACTGGTCCTTTTCCATTTTTTTGGCATTCTCATTAAGATCCTTAAAGGTCTCACTAAGTTCCTCAGTGGTTTTTAGAAGATTCTTGAGTAACCTTATAAATGTGGTTCTGAACTCTATGTCGTCCAGTAGTTTGCTTTCCTCCATTTCTCTCATTCGTGACATGTTTCTTTGTCTCCGCATTTTGCTGCTTCCCTGTGTTGATGGAGTGGCTTTGTGTGGTAGGTGACCTATAGGGGCCAGTAGCTCAGCCTCCCCAATCACCTGAGGTGGACGCCTTTGGCAAACCCCTTTGTGGGCTGAGTGCAAAGTCTTGGTGTAGTTAAGCCTTGATTGCTGTTGGTACACTGGGAGGAATTGACCTCCAGGCCAATTGGCTGTGAGGACCCTCTGTGTCTATAATGGAAGAACTGCTGCGCTGGAGACACACTTATGGTGCAGGACTTGTTTCAATGGGGCTTTGGTGCTCACTGAGTCTGCCTCTGGAATGTATCACTTATGGATGTGAGGAGTTGAAATCTGGTGTCTCACACTGACCACTAGGTACACTGGCTTCTGGATCTCCAATGGGGTGCAGGTCAGCTACTGTCTGAGGCCACCCAGCAGGAGCTACAGCAAGAACTACAGTTTTCTCCTCTTTGCTTGGGGTTTGGAGGTTTTGGAGCTGTCTGACCCGGGCTGCAAGTTTGCTAGGTTAAGCTGCGATAGGGCAGGCCATTCATATGCTAAAGCCGCTGCTTGGAGCTTGGGTGGGTTCGTAGATTGTGCAGGGCGGGGTCTCAGGGCGTGACTAGGCTAGGGTGTGGCAAACAGCAATGGCTGCCAGTAAGCCGGCTCTGAGGCTCTGCGTCACCAACCGCGTCCCCGCACCCTGCGCCCCAGCACAATAAACAATTGTTCCTGCCTGTAGCCCTGCAAGCAAGCCTCCCTCACTTTCCGACCCCACGGCAGACAGTCCAGCTTCTCCCCGTAGGAGTTTGGGTCCCCCGCGTCTCCCCAGAAACGAGTTCGGAGTAATCGGGAGCTTATCTCCCTTTGGGTTGAAAACAGCAGCGCTCCCAGATGCCCGTTGCCAGCCCGATTCGCGCGTCTCCGTACCTCAGCTTTTCAGCGCTTGTGCACCCCTCAATGCTGTTTGCTCTTTCCTTCTAGTTGTAGAACTTCCACTCAGCCAGCTTTCCCGTGGTTCTGGGTGATAGACGTTTTGTCTTTTAGTTGTAGTTTTGAAATTGTTGTGCGAGGCAGCAGTTTAGGTGTTTACCTACGCCGCCATCTTGGATCTCTCCCAGATTCACTATTTGAAACAAAATAAATATAATCTATTATATCAACAGTGTAAAGAAGCAAAATCATATGATCATATTAATCAATTCAGAAAAATATTTAATAAAATTTAAAACCTATTCATGATTTTAAAAAACCTCTCAGTAAATTAAGAACAGAGGGGATCTTCCTCAGGTTGACAAAGAAAATCTACCAAGAAAAGAATGTTAGCCCTAGCCAGTTTTGATCAGTGGATAAGACACTGGCCTGTGGACTGAAAGGTCCCAGGTTTGATTCCGGTCAAGGGCATGTACCTCGGTTGCAGGCTCCTCCCTGGCTGGGGCCCTGGTAGGGGCTCGTGCAGGAAGCAACCAATCGATATGTTGCTCTCATATCGATATTTCTCTCTGTCTTTCCCTCTCTGTTCCACACTTTCTAAAAATCAATGGAAAAATATCTTGGGGTGAGGATTTAAAAAAAGAAAGAAAGGAAGAAAATTAGGTAATATTGTGCTCACAGGTGAAAGACAATGTTTCCCCCTAAGATTGGAAGCAAGGCAAAGATGTCCATTCTCATCACTTGTATTCAATATAGCACAGAAAGATCTAGCCTTTGCAATAGGGCAAAAAAAGAAAATGAGGGCATGCAGATTAGAGAGAAAGAAATAGAACTATCCTTATTTTTAGATGACATCATTTCTATGTAGAAAACACCAAGGAATCTACCCCAAAGCTGCTAGAACTAATTAGCGAGCTCAGCGGTGTCACAAGATATAGGGTCAACACAGAAAAATCAATTGTATTCTATTTACTAGCAACAAACACATGGAAACCAAAATTTAAAAATGCAATACCATTTACAACTGAGTAAAAAAAAAATCTAACAAAACACATACAGGATCTGTATATTGAAGGTTAAAAAACACCAAAGAAAGCAAAGATGACTTAAATGAATGGGCGGACATACTGTGTTCATAGATTGGAAGATGTTAGTTTCCCCAAGTTGATCTACACATTTAATGCAGTTACTATCAAAGACTCATAAAGTTTTTTTGCAGATATACTAGTAGATGAGCATATTTTAAAAGTTATATGGAAAGGCAAAGAAACTAGAATAGCTAAAACAATTTTGACCCAAAAAAATAAAATGAGAGGAATCTGAGATCATGACTTATGATATAACTACAACAATCACGACAATGTGTTATTGGAGAAGGAATATTAACCCATAGATGGTTGGAACTGAATAGAGACTACAAAAAATACACCAACACAAATATGCACAATTGATTTTTGATAAAGATGCAAAAGTAAACTCAATGTAGAAAGTATGGTTTTCTTTTCAACAAATTGGGTTGAAACAATTGAACAATATGCAAACAAACAAAAAAAAACACCCCACACCTTTTAATCTAATTGTTATACTGCATACAAAAAATTAATTCAAAATGAATCATGAATTTAAATGTAAAATATGAAACTCGAAAAATTTTAGAAGAAAACAGAACTATATCTTTGGGACTTAGTTCTAGGTGATAACCTACTGAATAGACATAACCCCCAAAGCACATCATATTTTGAAGAGATTAATAAATAAAACTTCATCAAAATTAAAATGTTTGTACTCCAAAATACCTTACTGTGAAAATGAAAAGACAAGCTACAGACTGGGAGAAAATATTTGCAAACCTTATATATGAATAGGCCTTATATTTAAAACTTGTAAGTAACTCTCAAAATCCAACAGTTGTGGGGTTTTTTGCAAATAATTCAATTACAGAATGCATGAAAAACATAAAAATATATTTTTACAAAAAGAAGATGCAAATGGCAAAGACATGAAAATATTCAAAATCATAATCCATTATAGAAATGGATATTGAAACCACAATTACATCATTAGACACCTTTTAAAAAACTAAAGTAAAAACTAGTGATAGTGCTTAATGCTGGCAAGAAACTAAAGAAACTAAATTTCTCAAACACTCCTTGTGGAAATGTCAAATGGTGGCACAACCACTCTAGAAAATATTAAACTAAACATACATTTATATGACTCAGCAATTATACTGTTGACCATGATTTCAGAAAATAAAAATATATATTCACAAAAAAATGTATTTGTACATGAATACTCATTGTAGCTTTTTTTCATAATAGGAAAATACTAGAAACAATACAAATGACCTTCAGTAGGTGAATGGTTAAAAAAAAAATTGTGCTCAACCAAAAAAAAAAAATGAAGTGATATATGCAACAACCTGATTGAAACTCAAGGGCATTGTGCTTAGTGAAAAATGTCTCAAAGTTTACAAATGTGTGATTCCATTATATAACATCCTTGACATGACAAAGCTATAGAAATGAAGGACAAATTAGTGGTTGCTGAGGAATATGAGCAGAAGTAGAGTAGTGTGTGGGTGTGAATTCCAGGTGGTAGTCTCAGATAGTTTTTTTGTGGTAATGGAAGAATTCTTTATCTTGATTGTAGAGATGGTTAAACCAATATATAATAGGTAAAAATTAAAAAGAAATACACATGCATATATATAGATGCATAAGTGTAAGTTAAAAATGATAAAACTGAATAAGTTTTGCATTCTTGTTAACAGCAATGTACAAATGTCAGTTTCCTTGTTTGGTATTGCAGTATCTCTATAAAATGCCATCATAAGGGAAAGATGGGTGAAGGGTATATGAGGACCTTTGGTAACTCTTTCTGCAACTCCTCAAGTCTGTAATTATTTCAAAAGAAAACTTTTTAGCCCAGCCATTGTGACTCAGTGGTTGAGCATCATCCTATGAACCAGGAGCAATTCCCGGTTAGGTCACATGCCCAGGTTGTGGTTCGATCTCCAGTGTGTGGTGTACAGGAGGCAGCCAATTGATGATTCTCTCATCATTGATGTTTCTCTCTCTCCCTCTCCCTTCCTCTCTGTAATCAATAAAAATGTATTTTCAAAAAAGAAAACTTTTGCCCTCGCCTGTTCGGCTCAGTGGATAGAGCGTCGACCTGTGGACCAAAGGGTCCCAGGTTTGATTCCAGTCCAAGGCACATACCTTGGTTGCAGGTGCCTCCCTGGTTGGGGTGTGCGCAGGAGGCAACCAATCGATGTTTCTCTCTGTCTCTCCCTCTCCCTTCCTCTCTCCCTAAAAATCAATGGAAAATATCCTCAGGTGAGGATTAACAGAAAGAAAGAAAGAAAGAAAGAAAGAAAGAAAGAAAGAAAGAAAGAAAGAAAGAGAGAGAGAGAGAGAGAGAGAGAGAGAGAGGAGAGAGAGAGGGAGGGAGGGAGGGAGGGAGGGAGGGAGGGAGGAAGGAAGGAAGGAAGGAAGGAAGGAAGGAAGGAAGGAAGGAAGGAAGGAAGAAAACTTGCCAGATGTATATGTAACGAAATGGACTGTTCCTGAACAAATATGCATACCTAGTATATCTCTGAGGCCCCAGCACTATTCACTCCATAGAAAAATTGAAGGTGGTGCTCAGGTGCCAGCTGGTACTGGATGATCAGAAGATTCTTCATTATAGTAGGCACTTTCTGGCTTCTGTGCAAAATCAGCAAGTCTACTTGGCAGAATTCGATAATGATTTAATATCAGGGACCTTCACAACCATTTCTCAGTCTATCTTTCCAGCCTCATCTCCATCTATCCACACATACATGACATACTTCCCACCCCCCTTTTTTTGAACAGGATGGGTATCATCACAGCTCTGAGTCTTTTTCCTGCTCCTTTTTTTTTTTTTTTTTCAGAAAAGCCCATTCCCTCATTCTCCACTGGTTAAACTTCTCAGGTGTCCTTCCTTGTTATAAGATTCCAACCTCACCTGGCAAAATTTTTTGCTTCCTCCTTCCTGAAGTAATTACCACATTGTACTATATATAAAGTTTAAATCTGTCACTGATATCAGAAGTTACATATTTTATTTATCCCTAAGATGTACCATATTTTTCCGTGTATAAGATGCCCCCATGTATAAGACGCCCCCCCCCCTTTTCCAACCCCAAATTAAGAAATCAGTATTGTAAACATTTTGCTGGTTCTCCTCTGAAGGCCTTCTTCTTTGTTGGCATCGTAAGGAGCTGTTCTTCCTCTTTTCTCCACTGTCTGATCCTACACTCAGTGGGAGGAGGTCCACGTGGTCTCTCTGCAGCTCTATGTCCATGCTCTTTGGCACAGTTGATGACATTCAGTTTGAATTTTGCAGAGTAAGACCATCGCTTGCCGGTATTTATCTTTTTATTTTTTGACATCTTTATGGCCTCAGGATGCTCGGTCCCTGTTGCATCTGCGCACTCCCCACCTCCACCTCCAATTACAGCATCAGCTGACGTCAGTAACGATAAGACTCATGATTGGAGGAAGCCTGTTTGACAAGGTATGGGCAACTATGCACCCACATGGCTCCCTCCTCAGCTGACTTCTATGTATAAGACACCCCTCGGTTTTCAGTCTAATGATTTTAGAAAAAAATTGCATCTTATACACGGAAAAATACGGTAGTTTCTGGCCATTTATGCTCAATAGATTTATTGATTAAATTTATTGAATGTCAGTAAAATGAAGATTGAGGAATTATTGATTTCTGTGAATAGGAAAACTTAGAGATAATAAAATTTGAAAAATGGATCCCTTTCTTCTATACAGATAAGCCAAAAGTTAATAGAAGTTAAAGACCTATTAGTGGTCTAAATTAGACAAACTGGGGCACAAAAACAAGAAAAGAAAAAGACTTTCATGAAGAGAAAAATGAAGATTAGTTTTACCCAATTTAAAGGGTTCATAATGTGCGGGTAGGAGAAGAATGGAATCACCAAGACACTAGGAACCATAATGTTATTTTCTCATTTGAAAAATAATGTTAATTCATTGTTCATTGTTGTCCCATAATAAACAGAACAGTTAAATGATTCACTTGACTCTGAGGCCACCAGTTGGAGTGGCTGATTACCCAAATCATCAGATGTGATTAGTATTTTAAAGAATTAGAATACATGTCAAGGAAGAATAACGGAAGAGAAGATGATTACAACATTTTCAACTCAGGAATGTATCCCTACCTTTGCATTATATCCAGAATAAAGCTACCACTCACTACTGCCACTGGGACCAACCTGGGCCAGCCTGTCATTGTACTTTACCTGGACCATGGAAATAACTAATTGCTAAGTCTATTTTCAGCTCAGGGCCAGAGCTGTTAAAATGTAGTCAATTCCTGCTCAAAACCTTCCAAATGCTTAGCATGTCCCTTAGAGAAAAGCAAAGACTTTTCTATGATTTGTATAACTCTACCAGATCTGTCCTAGTGCTCTCCCAGACACTCACTCTGCTCCAGCCATGCTGGCCGTTTGCTATGCCTCAAATATTCCACACTCCTTTATTATCAGGGACTTTCTCTTTTGTTCTTCCTGCCCCTCCCCCCAGAATGCTATTTTTTTTCATACAGCTCTTTCTCAAAACCCTATCTTCTTGCAGTTCACTCAACAATTATCCTCAATCAAAAATATAGCTCACTATCCTGATAATTCACACTGATTTACTGCTTCTCTCTAGCATATATTCCTATTTAAGATATCGTATATTTATTCATTTACCTTTTTTTCTACTCTAAGTAAGGTGCCACTTCATTATCTTCATAAAAATAAGGACTGCTACTTTACACAGTGCCAGGCACTGGAATAAGGCCTTTGTGTATTATGTAATTAGTTTGCCCTATTATAATGGCAATATTATGCCCATTTTTCAAATTAGGAAACAGGCTTATATCAATGGTATTCCTAGTGTATTTGAAATCTGTAGTGGATATTTTTTCTACTTCTCTCCTTCATATGACAAAATTGTTTTCAGTAAAAGTCATCTATAATAATAAAAGGGTAATATGCTAATTAGATGGAACAGCCGAACGTCCTTCTGGACAAAGCTACAGCGGCTGTGAGGGCCCAGGGCAGGCAGCTGTGGTGGCCAGCACAGCAGCAATGGTGGGGTGATGGGGGTGGCGCCTTCTCCTGATTGGCCCAGTCGCCTCCCACAGAGGACATCCCCTGAGGGTTCCCAGACTGTGAGAGGGGGCAGGCCGGGCTGAAGGGACCCCTCTCCCCCGCAGTGTATGAATTTTCATGCATTGGGCCTCTAGTATAATAATAAAAAATAATTATTACTCTTGATTTATCCTTTACTTTTAAACAGAAAAACAATTAAAAAAACAACAAATTTGTATTTTCAAGACCAAATGAAGTAAGTTCTTTTTTGCCTTTAAGATCACTTTACTATCATTGTTTATTTAAAATACTAGGGGCCCAGTGCATGAATTCGTGCACCTTGAAAGGAACTGTGGGGCATGAGGCTGCAGTGGGCACAGGGGCAGGTCTTGGCCCATCCTCCACTCCTCCACACCCCCACATGGCCCCTCCCACCATGGCCCCTGGTCCCCTGTCTGGCAGCAGCCCTGCTCCCACCTCCGCTGCTGTTCCCATGCGCAGACGGCTCTGGCCCTGTTTGCACCAACTAACGGCATGGAGTGATTGGGGCCAGTGCCATTAGCGGCTGCGAGTGGCAGCTGCTGCCCTGATTACCCCTCAGGAGCAGGGGGAGGTGGAGGAGCCCTCAGGGGCGATCAAGGCCAACAGTTGTTTCGTTGTTCGGTTGTTCCGCCGTTCGGTCTATTTGCATATTAGGGTTTATATATATAGATACTATTTAAATACAGGAATATGTAATACCCCAGACTGGATATAAGAACAATGCATAAAGTGAACAGAAATGATTTTTAACCTTTACTTACCCTCTCTATAGTCTGTGAAAATGCATGTATCTGACTGTGTGTGTGTATGTATGTGTGTGTTGCTAACTGAAGGTCTTCACATTTAACTTCCATGTTAATGTTCATGCTCAATGTTTGTTAAAGGATAAGAAAAATGTGCTTACATATCACAAATAAGATATAAAAGAGCCATAGAAGCTTGAAACAAAAAGCTCCAGGGGTCAGGGGAGGGAGGGAAAGAGAGAGAGACAGACAGAGACAGAGAGAATGTCTCTCTGAATGGATGTCATGACAAATTCATGACAGATAAGGAGTTGGATATGGGCCTTCAAATATAGCACACTACTTGCAAGTTGTTCATAAGTCTTAAATCCACTGCTTTCACCATACAGGGCAATCTCTAGGCAAAGACTGATCAAAGGATTATACCTTTACTGTAGGAGTATAAGAGGCCCTGAGAGCAGTTGCTTAAAATCACTACCATCCCAATTCAATTTACAACACTACCCAAGGAATGTCTTCCCCACCATTTCCTGGTCTAGGGGAAGCAGCAGAAGTGAGGCAATATGTAACTCAAAATACTGATTTGTAAATGTGATCAGTGACTAGGTCAAGAGGAAACAAAAATAGGCTTTATTATGCTGGTTTAACACTCAGGTTTGATGTGTTAATTTATACAATAACAACACCCCTCTTTTCTTTGCTTTCCCCTTTGAATTCCATCCACTTTCCCATTTATTACTTATTAGTGACCCAGTGCACAAAATTTGTGCACATTAAAAGGGGATTAATTAGAGGAAATAATTTAATATTGCTACTTGTTCTTTCTCTATAATAGAAGTGTCAGAGATGAAAGAAAATTAGTAAAATGTATATGAAAATCTTCCTCCTGTCAGAGTCTGGGGCCCGTCACGGGAACCAGAGTCAAGTCCCTGCCCACCCATGTGCACCTCGAAATCGCGCGAGACCCAGACCCAGCCGGCCCCAGCCCCATTGGGCTATATACAAACCCGGCCGGCCCCACCCCAGTCAAGCCCTGCCAGGTGGGGGGCATGGCCTCAGGTTGCCTGGCCCAGCGCCGGGGTGGGGGGAGTGGCCTGAGGTTCCCCGGCCTGGGCTGGGGGGCATGCCTTGAGGTCCCCCGTCAAGCCTCACCAGGCAGGGGGCACAGCCTCAGGTCCCCAGACCCAATGCTGGGGCGGGGTGTGCGGCCTGAGCTCCCCGGCCCGAGCCAGGGCAGGGAGCACGCCTTGAGGGCCCCTTGCCCCGTGCCGGGGCGTGGGGTGCGGCCTCAGATCTCCAGGCCTGATGCTAGGGTGGGAGGTGTGGCTTGAAGTCCCCTGTCAAGCCCTGCCAGGTGGGGGGCGTGGCCTGAGGTCCCCTGTCAATCCCCACCAGGTGGGGGGACACAGCCTCAGGTCCCTGCTGATTGCTTGTTAAGGCTCATTACAGAAACTCAGCCTCCGCTGTGGGTGCAGCCATCTGTGATACAGAATCCCTGCCTCTGCTGTGGGCACAGTCATTTTGTTATGGCATGATGGTCAATTTGCATAATCCCTCTTTATTAGATAGGACTAGTACCTCCCTTAATGTAGCCTGGGCCACCCCCTGGAAAGTCCTACAACGCTGTCTTCTCCAGGGTTTCAATCTGGTTTGGCCATACTGGCTACCTGCTTTATCACCAATACTGTTCCTTCCTTATGCTTCATAATGCAGGTCTATGTCCTTCCATGTTTCATAAGCTTTATTGTATTTCTGAAATGCATGTTGTGAAAAGAACTAGACATTTATTTGCCTTTCTAACCTGTAGTCAGTGTTAAATTGACCTATCCCTTTCTTAATTGTCATTGTACTTTGCCATTTAAAGAAAGACTAGTCTGCACCAAAAACTAAAGCAAAACTACTTGTTTCTAAAATACTATTTGATTTTTAATATATAGTAATCCATTTTGTGGCCAGTTTTAGCCCACATTATTTACTCCCTAACACAGTAATGGATAATTTTGTCAGGTAGAAATGGGGTTATGATATAATATTTTTAAAGTAGAGGCTACTGCTATTTGGACTCTGAATCAGGCTGCACCTGTGGCACTATTTTCATTTTCGCCAGAAACCACAAACGATGCTACTTCTCAGGGCAGCTTTGCTATCTCTGCATGTCCCAGTAGCCAGAGAAAGGTGAGACTGCAATAACTGGCAGAGAAAAGTTTGTTTTTATTCTTTAGGGTTATAGTGGAAATTATATCTTTTACAAATATATGCTTGACTTAAATATTTTAAGTCAGAATGTAAAAAAAATTAAGGGCATACAAACATCAAGAATATTTCAGTCCTCAATCCATGATTCTCATCATGGATGTTTCTATCTCTCTCTCCCTCTTCCTTCCTCTCTGAAATCAATAAAAATATATTTTAAAAAAATGCCCTAGCGGGTTTGGCTCAGTGGATAGAGTGTCGGCCTGTGAAATGAAAGGTCCCAGGTTTGATTCCGGTCAAGGGCACATGCCTGGGTTGTGGGTTTGATCCCCAGTGGGGGATTTGCAGGAGGCAGCCGATCCATGATTCTCTCTCATCATTTATCTTTCTGTCTCTTCCTCTCCCTTCCTCTCTGAAATCAATAAAAAAATATTTTAAAAAAGAGAATATTTCAGTCCTGTAGTGTGGCTCAGTTGTTGAGTGTTGATCTATGAACCAGGAGGTCACAGTTCGATTCCTGGTCAGGGCACATGCCCGGGTTGTGGGCTCGATCCCCAGTGGGGGGCATGCAGGAGGCAGCTGATCAATGATTCTCTCTCATCATTGATGTTTCCATCTCTCTCTCCCTCTCCCTTCCTCTCTGAAATCAATAAAAATATTTTTTAAAATGGACATTTTAATTTTGAGACTTTGCTATAAAATTATTTGAGCCGAAACCGGTTTGGCTCAGTGGATAGAGCGTCGGCCTGCGGACTCAAGGGTCCCGGGTTCGATTCCGGACAAGGGCATGTACTGTGGTTGCGGGCACATCCCCAGTGGGGGGTGTGCAGGAGGCAGCTGATCGATGTTTCTCTCTCATCGATGTTTCCAGCTCTCTATCCCTCTCCCTTCCTCTCTGTAAAATATCAATAAAATATATTTAAAAAAAAATAAAAAAAAATAAAATTATTTGAAAAAAATTAAATCATGCAATTTAGATACGCAGTGTCATATCCAGAGGATGAATGCATCAGTTAAGTTAATACTGACATTCTTTCTGCTGTTTTCCAGCATATTTGGGGGCTATTTTATTATGTGTCATAAAGTCTTTTCATATTAGTTTGAAATGCTATAACACAGTTCACAGGCAAATATGAATATTATTTACTCCCCAACACAGTAATTAGATGATCTAAAATGGTAAATAATTGGCAAAAAATAAATGTCTAACAGGATGAGATCAGCAAATTATACAATATCCATCCATGCAGCTAAATTCTATGCAGATATTAAAAATAAATCTGCTGGTTAACTTCCCCTTGCAGTGCTTTCCTCATTCATTCATTGAAGAAGTATTTGGTGATGACTCATTTGTGCCAGAAACTGTGCTAGATGCTTGAAATCACTGGTGAGCAAAACAGACATGGTCCTTATTCTTATGCAGATTCCTCTTAATTGGCCAGTAAATCATATAAACATATAATCAAAATTTATGATAAATCAGTACCATGGAAGAAAATATAGGTTGATTTGAGAGAATATAACAGGGGTACCTGGTAACATAAAGACAGAGAAGTGTTTCCTAAAGTAATGTTTAAGCTATAATAATGTAAATGACAATTTTTAAATATTTTAATTATAGAGTATTCTTTCTATTAGTCATATTTTTGGATTTGTTTTCTCCATGTTATCTAAAATGCTCAACAAATAATAATACATAAATCAGAACACTAGAGAAGATATATTTATCTTATTGCTTAAATATTGCAAAATTAAGCCTTAAGTTTATGAAATTGCTTTTAGGATCTATCCAATATGTATTCAAATAATTACAGAATATCTTATAACCATTAAAGCACAATAAAAGTGAGGAGGTTTGAAGTATACCTTTAATTTTCAAAACTAGCACTTTAATACAAGACATCAAATACCACAGCCAGAAGTGCTCATTCGAGATTAATCTGGACAATTTCTTCATGAGATGTTATTTATCAATTGCATGTATAATTCAGTGTACTATACACATCTGCAAAAACAGTAACAATTTATTGTAAAGGGAAAGCATCAACACATCGATCAGCTGTCTCCTGCACACCTCCTACTGGGGATATGCCCGCAACCAAGGTACATGCCCTTGACCGGAATTGAACCTGGGACCTCTCAGTCTGCAGGCCGATGCTCTATCCACTGAGCCAAACTGCTCAGGGCAATAATCCCATAATTCTTATCAAATGTTTTACATCCACTTAGAAGACACACTAATTTATAATCAGTGCTCTTAGCAACTTGCCAAACATGAAAACTACAAAACTACTTTCTTTTTAATTAAAAGGAAACCTAGAGAACTTAATTGACCATTCATTCATTCATTCAGTGAGTATTTATGGAGCGGGTATATAGGAACCGCACTAAATGGTCAGAGATCAAACCACATCCCAGCTTTTTTGGAGAACAACACCACAGCCTACATAAAGAAGATATTACTGGGATGCTGCTGACAAGAACCTGCCCTTCAACCAACAATAATTAATTAGTTGTATAAGTGGAAGTGTTCATAAAGACAACTGGCTGATGAGAATTTGATGACCTCATAATGGAGGAATATTGCTGAGTTCTGCTTTAGCCTTAGTACTGAGAAAGAATGAGCACTTGTTCCCTGTGTATATTGATGATTTTATTCATATCAGATCTAAAACGGGTAATAAATATAAATATTCCACACACACACACACACACACACACACACACACACACACACACACACACAAGAATCTGCCCTTCATATTCAGTCGCCCATTTGAAAGTTCGGTATTGTAGCAGGCACCAATAAATACAGGCATTTGGACTCTCTGGGTTTGGGGGTGGCGATTTTCAGGTGAAGTGGGAAGTCATTTCTCGGAAACACTGTGAATTTACAGGGAGCCATTGACAAACTATTATGCTACTGTGCGTGCTTGTAAGATGAGGTGCCATTAGGAAAAGCCACATCAAGCTGTTGCAGCTGTGTTATATAAAAAGTAGGGACAATTTAATAGAAAATGTCATCCTTTGCAGAATGTTGATTGCCTATTTTTTTCCACAAAGGCTTCTCATCAGAGGGGCCCCAGCAGCTGTGAGAAGGCATCCTGTCACTGATGCTCGCAGACATCCTGGTGTACAGAGCTATCCACGTGTTGTTTGGCATCCAGAACGGTCCGCTTTCTTTTCTTCATGCTCCTCTATGGAACACAGGATATTTTCTGCTTGTGAGGATGGAGCAAGGACTGGCTTTTTGACACTGGAATCTCAGTGTAAACAAGAAAAACATCTGTTGAAGCCACGAGGTGCTATTTTTCTGTATTCTGGCTCAAGGAACCCTAAAGCTGCAACACTCTATAATTCTATAATGTTAAGGATTTCTCCTTAACAGATGGCAGTCATTACAAAGCCCTGCAGAGCATAACTCTTCAAAGGCTAAGATGAAAATTTGTGCCACGTAAAAAAGAAAAGAGATTTGACGCCGAAGAGGCAGGGTCAAGCACTTGTTCTTAATCATGCTAGAATTCTCCAACTTGAAAGATCTATTTTCTACTAATTAGTTTTGGAAAGGTGACTGGGTCATAAATTTTACATCACAAAAATCATTGGGCTTTAGAAATTTAATAGCTACATGTCTTCACTAAGTTTACAATAATCCCATAATTCTTTTTTTAAAAATATATTTTATTGATTTTTTTACAGAGAGGAAGGGAGAGGGAGAGTTAGAAACATCGATCAGCTGCCTCCTGCACACCTGCTACTGGGGATGTGCCCGCAACCAAGGTACATGCCCTTGACCGGAATCAAACCTGGGACCTTTCAGTCTGCAGGCCAAAGCTCTATCCACTGAGCCAAACCGGTCAGGGCAATAATCCCATAATTCTTATCAAATGTTTTACATCCAACAATTTAGAGTTTATTATCACTAAGAGGATAATGGTTTATGCTAATTTGGTATACAAAATGCTGCAAACTAAACATACCGTGCATGGCCACAGCCCAAAATAATAGTCAGCACTATGCACATAGTGGGTATTCATCTGTTCATTAATTCATTCCTTCCACACATTTTTGAGTATGTCTTATGTCTCAAGTACTGTTGTAGGTGCTAAAGATACAACCATGGACGAGAGACACAAAGCTCTTGGAGCATATCACGTCTTGAAACGCACACAGAGACACAAACACACATACTGTTGTGAAATGGAGGGTCGCACAGTATGCCGGACAGATTTTAATGTGGCTGCCATGACTCCTGCTCCCTGGTTTGTACTGAAGGGTGGCAGAATAGGACACCCCAAATATGCCTCTCTGGCTTGAAGATTATTTTGAGCTCATTGCTTTTGAAAACAGTAGGAATGACTCTTTTGTAAGAGACATTTATAATTACAAAGAAAATCACCATTTGTATTGGTGTTTCCCTCTCTGTACAGGGAAGAAAAGGATAGCTCTAAATCACAAGAGAATCCTATCAATGAAGAAGAGAGTGGCAAAAATCTGCACCATAAACCTTACTTTTGTGTATATTACTTTTCCAGGTCACCTCCTTATAAACTGGCCCCCTCCACACTCTTCTTCCTTTTGTGTTTAGTTGAAGACAGTATTTAAGTCTAAATTCTAATCCTCCTCTGAGCGTTACTCATTCCCCCCCTGGTTATCTCCCATGTATACCTGAGGCTGACATGTTAATAAACCCGTTTGTCTTTCTCTTGTTGTTCTGTCTTCAGTTTCAGGAGCCTCAGCACATTGAATATTGTACGCTGAAGGCGTTGGAGAAAACAGCAGAAACAGGAAGGTCACTCTGATCTTCTCTCCCCATTCTCCCCTGAAACAGGTCAGAAACCCTCATGTGAGAGGGAGCCTCCCTTTACCCACAGGGAAGGACCATCCTTATTTCTGAAGACAAAGGGACACTAGAAGGATCCTAACAAATAGACCTTGCTAAGTGCCCCCACTTTACTACACTTACTTCATACTCCCTGACTATTGTATTTCTCCAGGACTCCACTCTTCATCAAACCTGGCATAAAACTGGTCAGGACTTTCTTGACTGGCTTATTTCGCTTAGCACAGTGGTCGGCAAACTGCGGCTCGCGCCACGGTTTGCCGCTCTGTTGACTAATGAGTTTGCCGACCACTGGCTTAGCATAATGCTCTCCAGTTCCATCCATGCTGTTGCAAATGGTAAGAATTCCTTCTTTTTTAAGCATCGATCAGACCATCAAACCTCAGAGGGAAGGTAGGGGAGGGTGAGGGTAAGGGGGAGAGATCAAAGGACTTGTATGCATGCATATAAGCCTAACCAATGGACACAGACACCAGGGGGGGAAGGCACGAGTGGGGGGGGAGGGGGCAATGGGGGGATAAGGAAGAATAAAAAAAATGGAAAAAAAAACTACTCAGGTCTAACTGTTTCTTCAAGTCTTCATTTTCTTATGAAGGCTCCTGTGTCTCATAAAGCATATTAAATTTGCATGCTTTTCTCTTATTAATCTGTCTTTGTCAGTTTAGTTTTCAGACTCAGCCAGGGATCCTAAGAATAAAAGGAAAATTTTTCCTCCTCTACATTGCCATACATACAATTATATTCAAGGAAAAGAATTCTGCCAACAACCTGAAGAAACTTGGGAGCAGATCTTTCCCCAGTTGGGCCTCTGATGAGAACCCAGTCCCGACCTGACCCACAAAAACTTCGAGACAATAAACGTGTTGTTTTGCGTAGCCAAGTTCAGAGAACTTTGCTATATGGCAGACAATTAATACCAACAGAATTGCTATCTTGCTTTTGGAACGTAGAAATAACTATCACTCTTTACAATAAAATACCTCAAAGTCGTTTTTTGATAATTAGGTTATCTTCTGTGAAGAAATGTTTTCAAAATCATTGCCTCCTTGGGTCAAGTAACTGCTTTGTGTTCAAGTTTGTCATACAAGTCCTTGGGGCCTACACCAATCTGCTAGAATGAGCCAACCACGTAGGACCAGCCTTGTCTTTACTGAATGAAATTATTTACAAACCAACTTACACTGGTCTCATTTCTGCTCCCCACACAATGAATCAGGACAATAGGCCCATCTCAATAGCTTTAAGTATAATTGTGCTTAATCTGTATAGACCAACTTTTACTAACCTCATCTTTCATAGTCCTCACTCTAAGGAAGCGAGAGAATAATTTTACAGGGAGGAACCTGAGGCTAACAGAACTTAAAAACTAAAATCGTATCAACAGAGCCTTTCAAAGCAGACTCTGAACTGAGGCAGAACAAAATGAAATGGACAGACGGAGTGTCACCTTCTCCGAGTAATTGATTTAGTCAAAACCATTAGCTATGTTCCAGGCACTGTGCTGGGTGCTGGGAACAGAAAAATGAATAAGAACCATTTTCTGCCCCACAACAACCCTCATACCCCACTACCACCACCACCAGGTACTTTTAGTCTGGTTTATAGAGACTTACATGAGTTCCGTTTGCTATGTTAAAACCTCGTTCTAGGACAATGATGGACCAGTGAAGGTACCCCTGCTTTCAGAGAAATCTTCCGAGAGGAGCAGAAGCTTTTTCAGTGAAGGTCTGCAAAGGCAAGCAAAGTTTCAATTATGTGTTCCACGTAAAGGAAATTGGTAGGCAGGTTATGGAAGCGGGAAGCAATTTGCAGTACAGAGGAGTGCTCAGCAGCTGAGTGTTAATAATAAATGAAGCATGGGGCATGAAGTAGCCAGCGAGTTAGCAATAAAATGGTAGCTTAAATGGTATGTGTGCCCGTCATATGCCAGGCTCTGTGGCAAGAACCATACTTAACGGACAAAAATTTAATTCTGAAACAACTGAGGTGTCCGCTTTTCAGATGAAGAAACTGAGGCTCAGAAACGTTTAGTAACTCAACAGAGTAACTGAACATAGTTCCCACAGCTAAGAATTTGCAGAGTTTACATTTGAACATCTGTGATTGCAAACCCTTAGCCAAATCCCACACTGCTCTTTTAGGTAGCAAGCTGGTCTGAAGAACATCATACTTCATCTAATAAATATTGAGGGTCATGCAACTTTTTAAAATAAAGAACCAGATCATAAATAGTTTAGTAGCGAGAAAGCGACGATAGGCAGTACATAAACGAATGAGAAAGGCTGTCTCCCAATAAAACTTTATTTACAAAAACAGGCATCATGATGAATTTGATCCATGTCTATCATTTGACAACTCCTGATGAATAGGAGACCATTAAAGTGTTTTAAGCAAGGAATGGATGTGACTGGTTTTGAAAACCACTGCTCTACTAGTCTGGTTCATGCCAGCAACATCCTCAAGTCATCTCAGTCAGGGGTGGGCAAACTTTTTGACTCGAGGGCCACAATGGGTTCTTAAACTGGACCGGAGGGCCGGAACAAAAGCATGGATGGAGTGTTTGTGTGAACTAATATAAATTCAAAGTAAAGGAGCGGAGGGGAGAGCAAGAGAACCGGATAGAACAGCCGGATCCGGCCCCGGGCCGTAGTTTGCCCACGGCTGGAATGGCTGCTTCTCACAAGTGTTAGTAACTGAGACTTTGTCTCCTTAAACGTTTACTTCTAATGTATCTTATCCATTTATTTCACAAATACTTATTGAAGGCCTACCATAATCCAGGAGCTGATAGGCAATAGAGATATAAGAACAAACAAAAACAAAGTTAATTATCTCTTAATTCTTATAGTCTAGTGCAGGGAACACACACAAACACACAAGTAAATAGATACAATGTGTTAATGTCGGGGTTCAGAACAAATCACCCCATAATGTGCTTCTGTGGTATGCAAATTGTTTTGAGCTAAAGGCAAATAAGACTCTGTGGGCTCAAGAGAAATTTCTGCCTCCCCAGATACCCAGAAGAATTTGAAGTAGGGGCTTTGCCCATAATAAGAGATTATCAAAGCTAACATTTTTTTGAATTATCTATATAACAGGACAAGCTTCTAATGACTGAATATCTGCTCTTCTTATTGTCCTGCAATGATTTTCCTGCAATGATTTTCCGCCCCTCATAGGGCAAGGTGTTTTCCAATAGGGTGGGACAACCGTCTCTCCCTCAGACAAAAACTGCCTGCATAGCAAAGGTCTGCCTGAGAAAGATGGCCTCCTCAGCATGAGGGAATGACTCCGCACAGGAAACTCAGGTATCCGCCATCTGAGCACTAACTTCAGGATGATTTTTTTGTAATTTAGTTGAAATTCCAGTTTGGTCCTGGGACCTTGTCTGTGTAGCATCCACTTACTCTGTGGCCACTTTTAATCTCCCTTCTTTTCCATGTTCTGAGAACAGCACTCTGGTAAGGGATGCTCAGTAGCGCCAATGTGTGGACATTCGGAGAACAGCACCCTAGTAAGAAATTGGGCTCAATAGCGCCCTCTTTTGGGCATTCTGAGAAAAGCCCCCTAGTTAGGGATAAGGCTCAGAAGTGCCCTCTTGTGCTCATTCAGGGGAACAGCACCCTAGTAAGGTGTTATGCTCAATAGGGCCATCTAGTGGTTATTCTGAGAACAGCAGCCTATTTAGGGATTTGGCTCTATATCGCCCTCTTGTGAGCATTCTGAGAATAGCACCCTAGTAAGGTATTAGGCTCAATAGTGCTCTCTAGTGGTTATTCTGAGAACAGCGCCTATTTAGGGATTCGGCTCTATATCGCCCTCTTGTGAGCATTCTGAGAACAACACCCTAGTAAGGGATTAGGAGAAAATAAAAAGAATGTCATATATACCTCATTTTTCCTTTCTGTTTTGGAACCTCTCATTTATGTGACATCTGACTCATGTGTGCAGGGTTCTCATACATATGTATGTCATTAAATTTGGTCATTTTTCTCTTGCTAATCTGTCTCATGCTTATTTGATCATTAGACTAGCTGAAAGAACCTCAAGGTAGAGGAAAAGTTCTTCCTCTCTCACATTAGGTTATGATAACTGCTATGGAGAAAAGCAAGTTAGCAATGAGGGCCAATTTTATATGAAGTAGTTAGGATTAGGGTTAGTGTTAGGGCTAGGGCTAGGGTTAGGGCTAGGGTTAGGATTAGGGTTAGTGTTAGGGCTAGGGCTAGGGTTAGTGTTAGGGCTAGGGCTAGGGCTAGGGCTAGGGTTAGGGCTAGGGCTAGGGATAGGGTTAGGGCTAGGGATAGGGTTAGGGTTAGGGTTAGGGCTAGGGTTAGGGCTAGGGCTAGGGATAGGGTTAGGGTTAGGGCTAGGGTTAGGGCTAGGGTTAGGGTTAGGGCTAGGGTTAGGGCTAGGGTTAGGATTAGGGTTAGTGTTAGGGCTAGGGTTAAGGTTAGGGTTAGGGTTAGGGCTAGGGCTAGGGTTAGGGCTAGGGCTAAGGCTAGGGATAGGGTTAGGGCTAGGGCTAGGGTTAGGGTTAGGGTTAGGGTTAGGGCTAGGGTTAGGGCTAGGGCTAGGGCTAGGGTTAGGGCTAGTGATAGGGTTAGGGTTAGGGTTAGGGCTAGGGTTAGGGCTAGGGCTAGCTATAGGGTTAGGGTTAGGGATAGGGTTAGGGTTAGGGATAGGGCTAGGGTTAAGGTTAGGGTTAGGGTTAGGGTTAGGGCTAGGGCTAGCTATAGGGTTAGGGTTAGGGATAGGGATAGGTTTAGGGTTAGGGATAGGGATAGGGTTAAGGTTAGGGTTAGGGTTAGGGTTAGGGCTAGGGCTAGCTATAGGGTTAGGGTTAGGGATAGGGATAGGGTTAAGGTTAGGGTTAGGGTTAGGGCTAGGGCTAGCTATAGGGTTAGGGTTAGGGATAGGGTTAGGGTTAGGGATAGGGCTAGGGTTAAGGTTAGGGTTAGGGTTAGGGTTAGGGCTAGGGCTAGCTATAGGGTTAGGGTTAGGGATAGGTTTAGTGTTAGGGTTAGGGTTAGGGCTAGGGTTAGGGCTAGGGCTAGGGCTAGGGTTAGGGCTAGTGATAGGGTTAGGGTTAGGGTTAGGGCTAGGGTTAGGGCTAGGGCTAGCTATAGGGTTAGGGTTAGGGATAGGGTTAGGGTTAGGGATAGGGCTAGGGTTAAGGTTAGGGTTAGGGTTAGGGTTAGGACTAGGGCTAGCTATAGGGTTAGGGTTAGGGCTAGGGCTAGGGCTAGGGTTAGGGTTAGGGTTAGGGATAGGTTTAGGGTTAGTTTAGGGTTATGGCTATATGGAGTGCTCACGCTTTCTCAAGTGGGAGAATTAATTATCTCTTTTCCCCATTTATGTTGGTTATTGACTGTTTAGGAGCCCTTCGTTTATGTACCTTTGAGGCCAGGATAAACCAGGGAGCCTCTGATGGGATGGTTTCTGGTCTCCTATGCTTTTTGTAGCAGAAAGGAGCAGCTGTTTGGGTAACTGCATGTCTCCGGTATATGTGTGATTACAATAAAGATCTTCGATGTGCCCAAACTCCAGTGAGTGGAGCTCTTTGATCCCGTGCAGTTCAGCAGGGTACCCATTTTGCACAATCTATTGTTCCAAAGGGAAAAGTGAATGACAGAGTACTTTTAATGGTTCTAATTGATCATAGAAAAAATATTAATGAGACTGGGAAAACGCAATTATAATGAGCCCACTACTAAATTTTGTCCATTTTCTAACTCTAAACTTACCCTGTTTGGAGAACAATATGGTAACCACTAGTCACATGTGGCTACTTGAATTTAAATTTTAATTAGTTAAGATTTTTAAAATTTTGATTGTTCAGCTAAACTAGCCACATCTCAGGGGTTCAGTAGATACATGTGGCTAGTTTCTACCACATTGGACAGCACAGATTTAGATAAGATTTTCATCACTGCAGCAAGTAGTCCCATAGGAACATTTTGCTCTAAATGATAAAAACGCATCTCCAAAAACTCAAGAATAATGTGAACACTACCAAATGTCTTATGTCTACATATGTATATATACACATACACTGTTTTAATATATTTCCTTCAACTTGCGTATATAATTATATGCACTCATGTTTCATATGCCAATTTCTTTTCTGCTATTTTACTTAACATATCAAACACCTAGTTTGTGTTTCTACCTAATCTTATCATTTTAATGTCTACATAGTCTGCCATCATCATTATGTATCTTAATTTACTGAATCGTTTTTCTAGTGTTACACATGCACTTAGTGGCTATTCCTTTCTTTAACATGATTAAGGTTATAAGACATTTTCTGGGTATAGATGTTTCTGCTGTTCTCTTATACTTTGTAACTGACTTCTCTATTCACATATGCTTTATGGGAGATATACTATTTAAAGCCTCTATAGTGCGCAGGATATAAAACTGTCCCTAAGTTAATCCAACAAGACTCCAAACAGATAGTTTATAGAAGGCAGTGGATTTACTGGTTATTTAGAATGCATGCCTTTGGCAAAAGACATTGATTTAATTGTGCAATTTTTGTTATGCTGTGGCTTTTACTCCCTAATATCCTGTGATGCTTGCTTTCAGCCCCAGAGACAGTCTCTAGAACAACAGAAGTCATGTGAATCAGCAGAAATAACTGTTAGACCCTATTTTAATTTCACCTACAGTCTCAATCCCCTCCCCTCCACAAGAGATATGTTCCTGACAGAGTTGGGGAGATGGGATCTGATGTCCCAATAGTGTCTATTCTATGCCTATGCTACTCCCCAATTTTCCTTCACTTACGTCTAGCGCTAAGATCCAGAATTCTACAGATATCTTTATAAGCCCTTATCAGGCCTTGAGTCTTCTTTAAAACCCCCCAAAATTGGGATCCCTACTGCTTTTCTATTTTCTTTCCAATTTGTGGTATCCAGGACTACTGCTTGCTTTATTTTATAAGGTAAATTTTAGAAGGGTGCAGATCTCAGTCTTGAAGGTAGCGCTCAAAGGTATATCAAGTACACAGGGCCATACAATGAAAACAATTTGCAACATTTCACACATAAGGTTTTAATAAAGGTAAATACAGCAGCACAAAGAAAGTATAGTCAAACGTTGAGGATAGGATATGTCCAGGAGCACCTTTCAGAGTCCTTTCTCAGTTGCTTTGCATTTAGATTATGGACCACTGAAATATGTTCAAGGTATCTTGGTTTCAAGGAAGCTGAGACACAAGTTCACTGAGAGGTCTTCAATATTCCTCTGGTCACCACTAAAATAAGATGGTGTAAACAGTAAAACCGGCTACAAATCATCAATCTATATATCTCTAACCAATATAAGCAAGCTAGTATGGATGCTTCCATGGAAACTTTGAACTTTAAACAGAACATTCTAAGTTATTAACTAGCACATTTTATCCTTGTACTAGCTATGGGTCAGTACCAGACTTTCAACCATCCCTAGGATGAGCATAGAGCTATTCAAGTCCAAGTGCAAGTTAAGTCTAGCTTCACCCAGAGGGATAAGCAATATTTAGATCCTCATTACATTAGTTTCTCCCTTATACCTTCATTGTTTAAGGCAACAAATGCTCCTGTGTAAGATAAAGTTTGCTGAGGGACACATTGTCAAGTCTCAAAAAAGTTACTTGGACTTATTGCCTTTCTTTAGGTTGAGGATCTTCAAGTTAAAAAAAAAAATCCTTTGAACTTCAACTGATTAATTTATTGACTATCTAGAAGAGGTTAGAATAAGAAAAAGATCCAGGAGTTATGTTATCAAAGGAATGCTCAGTTGCCATGGGCAGGGGCCTGCAGGGCATACTACTGTAGATGGGTAAGTAGTTATTCAGTTCACAGTCTTCTCCAACTCTGAAATAAAAAATAAAAAACTGTAGAGAAATATTTCCAGCAGCTTCTCGTTGTTGTTTTTTTCCTCAAGTGACCACAGGAAACCAAAATGTGCTGAACTGCACTCCCATAATGGTATCTGGCTGGAAACCCACTGCTGTGGCTTTTGTGCATTTTGGCACTGTATTAGTTTGCTAGGGCTGCTGTAAAAAATACCACAACTTGGGTGGCTTGAACGACAGAAATGTAGTCTCTCACAGTCTGGAAGCTAAAAGCCCAAATTCAAGGTGTTGGTAAGTGCGGTTCCTTCTTGTAGATGGCCTTCTTCTCCTTGTGTCTTAACATCATCTTCCCTCTGTGTGTGTCTGTGTCTGTGTCCAAATTGCTTCTTTTTATAAGGACAGCAGTCATGTTGGATTGGGGCCCACCTTAATAACATCATTTTAACTTGATTAGCCCTGTAAGGACTCTATCTCCAAATAAGGCCACATTCTGAGGTACTAGGGGTTAGGATTTCAATATATGAATTTGGGGAAAACAGAATTCAACCCATAACAGGCACATATCTAAAATCAGGCTGCTTCAGCCCTAGTTGGTTTAGCTCAGTGGATAGAGCATCGGCCTGCAGTCTGAAGAGTCTGGGTTCAATTCCAGCAAGGACACATGTCCAGGTTGTGGGCTCCATCCCTAGTGGGGGTGTGCAGGAGGCAGCTGATCGATGGTTATTTCTCATCATTGATGTTTCTAACTCTCTCCCTTTCCCTTCCTCTCTGAAATCAATAAAAATACATTAAAATAAAATGAACTCTGGCTGCTTCTCAAAGTCTCTACAGCATCCTTTTTTTGCATTCCTCTTCTTCCTCTTGACATTAGTTGTCTTCAGGATAGGCTGTGGCTGATGTTGCCTTCTGTCATGAAAGATGAATTCCTGATGGCCAATATAACAAGATCTTATATAATAAAAGCCTAATATGCTAAGTGTCCGACCTTTCAACTGTTTGACCAGTCACTATGATGCTTGTTGACCACCAGGGGGCAGATGCTCTGACTAGTACAGCTGTGGGCAAACTACGGCCCGCGGGCCGGATCCGGCTGTTCTATCCGGTTCTCTTGCTCTCCCCTCCGCTCCTTTACTTTGAATTTATATTAGTTCACACAAACACTCCATCCATGCTTTTGTTCCGGCCCTCCAGTCCAGTTTAAGAACCCATTGTGGCCCTCGAGTCAAAAAGTTTGCCCACCCCTGGATAGGTTAGCTTACTGCTAGAGTCGGGTGATCAGGACTGGGCCAGAGGTGCCGGACACACCCTGGAGCCCTCCCATGGTCCCTCCTCGGCCCCAATCGTGCACCCATGGGCTCCCTCGGCCTGGCCTGCGCCCTCTCATAATCTGGGACCCCTCGGGGGATGTTGGAGAGCCAGTTTTGGCCCAATCCCTGCAGGCCAGGCTGAGGGACCCCACCGGTGCATGGATGGGCCTCTAGCATTTATATAAAGAGGTAGACATAACATAATAGCTTTCTGGACAGGAATCAACTGTTACATAATTGGAAACCCATGCGTATTTTCAAAACATAGAAACCAAGACAGCTTGGATGCTGTGAAGTAACCATTCAATGCAAAAATGGCACATGAAGTCCTTTAGCTCTGAAAATAAACAAGAAGGTAACTTATCTGTGCTTTGAGCCAGGCAATTACATAATGTTGTACTGAAATTTACTAAAAATTACTTATGAAATAATTGTTTCCTAATTGCTTATTAACAATTTACTAACATTTTTTTTATAATTTATTGGTACAATTACCAATAAGTTGGTAACAGTAATTCTTATTGCTAATATACAGTTTTATGACATATATCTTGGAGTCCACAAAAGTTTTAAATACCGTCTTTAATTTTACAACAAAAATATATTACAGAAAATTAAATTCCTTCAGGAAAGGATATTCAAAAAGGGTAAAATAGTGATGTTCATAATCACATTCCCTTTAAACTTTATGACTTTAAACAGTATTTTAGCCAGGTGATAGTGATATTTCATGGCCAGGTGTCATGGTTGGAAGCATATAGGCTAGCAGGGGTCCTCAAACTTTTTAAACAGGGGGCCAGTTCCCTGTCCCTCAGACCGTTGGAGGGTCGGACTATAGTTTAAAAACAAACTATGAACAAATTCCTATGCGCACTGCGGGCCCGGGACGCGTCGGCTGCTAAGCAGGACAGGCAGCGGCCCCCGGCGGGCCGGATCCATGTCCTCGGCGGGCCGCATGTGGCCCGTGGGCCGCAGTTTGAGGACGCCTGGTCCAGGCTTGTTGTATAGAGAGATGCTGGAGCTTACGCTCATGGCTCTTTCTTTCCATTAGAAGTATTCTCTTCCTTTGTTTCTACGCATAATTTATTTAAAGTAGCCAAATAAATATAATACCATCAGCATTGCAAAATATTTTAAAATGGAAACACTTAACTATTATGCTTATTCATTCAGATAAATATCATTCAATTATCCATGTTTCACAAATATATTCAGTCTGTCATAGGGGTGCCTTGAAAGAAGTTAACCATATTTTGGAGGAAGTTATGTTCTGCCTCTGCCTGCCAAGCTTGGCTCCCTTCACAGATCGATACTTAATAAATGTTTTCGATAGCTAATGATTAGGATGACTATATAATTGAAGAAGCAAATAAGTTTTATATACTTTTTATGGCTGTGACAAGAGATACACAGAAAATAAGAAATTATATCTCCAATGATATAGTAAACCATTATCAGATCTGAATATAATGACAATGTCCAAATTTCCAATCTTTAAGAAATTTAAGATTCTGATAGAATAAAGCATGTCCATATGATTTGATTTTCCCAACACCACAGGAGTTTCTGGATAGTAGCTGGTTTAGAGGAAGGGCTAGCACCAGGAAATGATAAGGGTCTTTGAAATAAGGTTTGCACAATTTCTGAATGCAATCTTACCTTCCCAGGAGGAAATACATATAAATAGCTATGAGCAACCAATTACAATAGATCTTGATCAAACTTGGCATTTACTGCAAAACAACTATCTATATATATAAAAGGCTACTCCCACCATTCCAACCGGTCACTATGACATGCACTGACCACCACGGGGCAGACGCTCAATGCTCCTACCAAGCTGCAGTGACTTGGCAGCTGCGGTTCTCAGGTGACGCACCACAAAACCAGAGAGGAGAGAGCCCAATTCTTTGTGGGGCCACGAAATTCCACCTTCGGCCATGGGTCATGTTGTTGCTGGGGCATGTTGATCCCGAATCTGGTTTACTGCACACTGTGTTTGTGTTCCACACCCTGTATGACAGCAACTTTGCAGAGTGCCCTCTCACACTCTGAGACCCCTCGGGGGATGTCGGAGAGCCGATTTTGGCCTGATCCCCACAGGCCAGGCCAGGGGACCCCACCTGCCGGAGGGACCCCACTCACTCCGCCACAGGGCCACCCCAGGTAGGCTTCTGAGGTCTTGGTCCTGAGCCAACATCCCACACCACCCTCAGACACCATCTCACAGTACTTCTTATTGAATCAGCTGGAGAAAGTGCAATAAACCCGTCTCGCCCAGTTCCCCGCCCCCCCGCCACCGGCCACCTTCTAATTAATTTCCTTTCAATGTGCATGAATCCATGCACTAGGTCACTAGTATAATAATAAAAACCTCCCAGAACGTTTTTAGTACTTTTGAAATGTCTAGAGAATTGAATCGCATCTTTATAAGTTAAAACCCAGACAACTCACTTCCACAGGTTCCTTTCAGCTAGGGCATACTCAAGCAACTTAGACATGCCCATGCTAAAGTTTTATTTGTTAGGAAGCAGCTTCCATGATTATTTTTATGCTTCAGTATTTCAGACTATAATTTTTAAAACTGACTACCACTTGGTTTCCCATATATTCTAATACGTATTTTCATTATTATTATAGTTGAGAAATTCTACAGTTATGATTTATAACTCCCCTTTTACAAAAGAATAATTTATGAAGTTTTAAAATTCTCAAGTGAAAGGGACTTTTTGTTATCTGATTTTGTTATTGCACTGTGAAAAAATTGTGGTATTATTTCTACTTTATAAAACATATTGAGGGTTTTTGTGACATTAGTTATGGTTTATTTTATGAATTTTTATGTGTGCTTGAAAAAGAGGCATGCTCTCTAACATTTGAGTGTAAAGTAAAAAATAAGTCCACATGACCTACCTTATTAACATTTTCTGGGTCTTCTACATCTTTATAGATTTTTTTGTCTACTTGACTTGTCTTTGGCTAAGATTGGTGTGTTAAATTCATCTGTTATTATTATGTTTTTGTCTATTTCTCCTTGAACACTTTGTTATAAAGATAGTGACCCCTGATTTTTTGGTTTGTTTGTATTATTTTTTGGTATACTTTAAATTTTTAAGTTAGTATTTATTGTTCCAAAGTAATACAAGTACATAGTTTTAAATGTTGTTATAAGTGTTCATAACAAAATATTAATTCTGTCCCTCTCTTCCATCCAGTGGTTCTCAACCAGGGATAATTTTGCCACCTAGGTGACATTAAGCAATGTCCAGAGACATATTTGGTTGTAATAATTTGGGGGTGGGGATTGATATTCACATCTGGTGTGTAAAGACCAGGGATACTGCAAAACATAGTGAAATACACAGGACAGACTTCCACAACAAATTTCAAAGAGAGCCAAGGTTGAGAAACACAGCCACAGACCCCTGTATAGAGGCAACTACTTTCCACTTTTTAAGATTTTTTTTAAATGACTTTCACACATCTCCACATGTCTAAATAACATACAGACTCTGCTATATTTTTTTAAGATGTATTTTAATCTTTATGAATCACTTTGTTTTAATATTTATATACTAGAGGCCCGGTGCATGTATTCGTGCACCAGTGGGGTCCCTCGGCCTGGCCTGTGGGGATCGGGCTGAAACCGGCTCTCTGACATCCTCTGAGGGGTCCTGGATTGTGAAAGGGCAGTTCTCAGGTGATGCACCCTGGAATTGGGCTCCCTCCTCTCTGGTTCCAGTGTGTCACCCAAGAACCACAGCTACCAAGTCACCGCAGCTCCACAGCTCCTGCGTTGAGTGTCTGCCCCTTGGTGGTCAGTGCGTGTCATAGCTACCAGTTGGAGTTTCTGCCCCCTGGTGGTCATTGCGTGTCATAGCTACTTGTCGGATGGTCAAACAGTCAGATGGTTGCTTAGGCTTTTATATATATAGACTAGTGGCCCGGTGCATGAAATTCATGCACGGGGGGGGGGGGGGGTATCCCTCAGCCTGGCCTGCATCCTCTCCAATCTGGGACCCCTGTGGGATTGGGCCTAAACTGGCAGTTGGACAACCCGCTCACAATCCAGGACTGCTGGCTCCTAACCGCTCACCTGCCTGCCTGCTTGATCACCCCTAACCACTCTGCCTGCTGGCTTGCTTGCCCCCAAATGCACCCCCCTGCTGGCCTACTCACCCCCAACTGGTCCCCTCTACTGGCCTGCTCGCCCCCAACTGCCCTCTTCTCCTGGCCTGATCACCCCCAACTGCCTTCCCTTCCTGGCCTGATCACCCCTAACTGCTTCTGCCTTGGCCCCGCCACCATGGCTTTGTCTGGAAGGACGTCTGGAAGGTCTCATGGTCTAATTAGCATATTACCCTTTTATTAATATAGATAGGATATGACATACTGCCATAACTATAACATATGTACCAGTATTACTCTATGAGAATACATACTTCATGCGATAGGAAGGCATCTAATACATTACATTGTATATGTTGTAAGTAGTAGGAAATACTGTATCCGTAGCAATAATATACACCCTGTGACTTCCCTTCCTGATTTGGGAATGGTTCCCCAGTTCTTTGAACGTTTCCTGGCCCCTAATGTTTGTTTGTTTTTTTGTCATTCAGTGTAACTTTATTTACTGTTTATTGCACATGAGTTGAGGTCTTTAATTTCTAACCACCAAAGATTCAAAGGACTATTTTTTCCATGAAGTTTAACATTAACATCAGTGAATTCATGTATTCATGTGTTTTTATTGTAAACATCTGAATTATTCACATTGTCATAGATCCTGAACTTATAAGCATGGACCATGCACAGTCTGGCAGCAAGCCAAGAAGCCACTCTGCAGGCAAACAGATACTCTGCATAAGGAGAAAAGTCATAGCACAACATTTAATGTCCAACCTGAGTCACCTCAGAATGTTATGTATATATTGACTTCTTAATTCATATAGTATCGGGAACTCAACTGCTTGGTTGGTGACGGGGTTGACCTGGTTTCAGGAGGATTATTCCTGAAATAATTAAGCAAAGGGGGCTCAATCTTTCTTCTTGGTTGCTTGCTCCTCCCCAGCACCTTCATCTTTCTTCTCATCCTCAGCTTCTTGGGCATCTTCTCCTTCACCTTCACCTTCTTCTTCTTCCTCCTTTGCATCCTCAAATTCTTCCTTGGCACCTTCTTCCTCTTCCTCTCCTTCCTCTTCCTCAGCCACTTCCTTCTCATTCTCCTCCTCTTCAGCTTCTCCTTCAGAGGGGAGTTCATCCTTAGCTTCCTCGGCTTTTGCAGCCTCAATGGTCTCCTCCACCTCGATCTGCTCCTCCTGGACGTAGCTGGTGTATTAAGAAGGGAAGGAGCGAGCGGACATCAAGTAGGAGCTGGTCTGTAAACCACTGTAGGCATGTCGACCAAAGACCTGGGAACTCTGGGAGTAGCCACTGGCTATACTTCCCACGCTGGTGAAACTGAGCTGGGTCTCCTCACCTTCCAAGAGTTTCCTGTAAGCTGCAATGTCAATGTCCAAAGCCATCTTTACTTTGAGGAGGTCCTGGTATTCTTTTAAATGTGCCATTTCACTCTTTGTAGTTCTCAACTCACTTTCTAATTTGTTGATTGTGTCCTGCATAGCACTAACCTGGGAGTTCTGCTTATCCTCCAGCTCTCGCAGCTGCTTTCCCAGTGCTTCGTTCATGCCCTGGCTTGCTTTGATCTCCAGGGTCTTGGCCTTGAGCAGGCGGCGGCTTTCAGACATCTCGTCCTTGGAGGCGCGCACCCCGTAGGTGTTCTTGGCATTGCTCTCGGTCAGCATGGTGAGGCAGCTCTTGTACCATTCTTCTGCATTCTGCATGTTCTTGGCAGCCAGCTTCTCGTACTGGGCGCGGATGTCCTTGAGAGTGGCAGAGAGATCGGACTTGCAGAACACGTCCATCTCCACGGAGATCTGAGCGTACTGGATCTGCGCCTGCAGCTCAGCGATCTCCTCTTCATGCACCTTCTTCAGAAAGGCGATTTCGTCCATCAGGCCATCAATGCACTTTTTGAGCTCAGTGCCAGCAAGAGCCGCCTCATCTGCACCTTTACGCGCCTCCATCAGCCAGCCCTCTGCGTCATCATGGTTCAGCACCTCTTCCTGGTAGCATGCCTGCAGGTTGCTCCCAGTCCCTTCCAAGCCCTGGTGCCTGCTAACTGCCCACTGCCCTCTCCTCGCCAGGGCTGGGGCACGGTGGGCCGGGGCACAGGCATCCCATTTTCATTAAAATGTTCAACCCCGGCCTGCTCCACTGGTGTCCACAGGTGGCCTGGGGACAGGCAGTGATCCCAGAGACACTGGCCATCCCCCCCTGCCCGGGTCCCCAATAGCGACCTGGAACCCGCAGGCGGCGTCAGGCACTGCCTGCCCCACCCGCCCGGTCTCCGATCACAGCCTGGACCCCGCAGGTGGCGTCATGCACTGCCCGCCCAGCCTGCCCGGATACGAGTCATGGTCTGGACCCCACAGGTGGTGTCAGGCACTGCCCGCCCGGCCTGCCCAGATACCGATCACGGCCTGGACCCCACAGGCGGTGTCAGGCACAGCCCGCTGGCCTGCCCAGTCCCTGATCGCAGCCTGGACCCCGCAGGTGGCGTCAGGCACTGCCTCCCCCTCCTGCATATGCAAATTTACCCGCCATCTTTGTTGGCTTAATTTGCATATCACTCCTGATTGGCTGTGGGCGTAGCAGAGGTATGGTCAATTAGCATTTTTCTCTTTTATTGGTGTAGATGTAGCATTAGCAAAATAATTTTTGCAAATGAATTTGAAAATTTTTTTAAAAGGTAACTTAAGCTCATTTACATTTATTGATATGACTAATATATAAGGTTTCCCAAAAAATGTATGCATACACTTTGAATAATTATAAAGGCAATGTTTATTATAAGAAATTTCATGTTCAAAATTGAGCTACCAGCTGTTAAAGTTTGTATACATTTTATGGTACACCCTGTATATGATCTCAATTCTATTATTTTCTATTTCTTATAGAATTCTCCTGTATTTGGCATGTTTCCAATCTCAGCATCTTCATTAGGCAAGAACACCCACTTCTAACATCCACAACAGTTGACTCTAGGAGATTATGCAGAGCCTGGCTTTTCTAAGCCCAGTTTTTAACTGGAAAGATCATTTTGTCCACTAGACAAAAAGACTAACTTTGCATTTTCCCAATCTTTTGGGGCACCGAGGGAGCTACACCAAGAACTCATTTGTCAGTAGTTAAAATATTGGCAACTATTCCAAGATGGTCATCACTTGTAAGCAAATTCTGTGCTTTAATTAAAGCTGCTGGTGACTTTCGTTTGCAAGGGGAATAGAAGGGTGAAGGAAATTGTTCCACTTAGACAATGCTATTTCATTTGGAGTAGATACCATTTTATGTGTAAATCAACTTCTCTCAGTCCTGAATGTATATCTGTGAGTGGGGGATTGTATGTTATGTGGCTACTGCATGTATATCAAAGAGGAGAAGCTAGGTTATGCCAGAATAACAAACAGTTCCCAGATGGCTTAGGGCAACAAAGGTTCTTATTCACATTGTGTGTTCACTGTAGGTAGGCAGAGGGTCCCGTTCTATGTTATTCTCAGTCAGTAATCCAGGCTGAGGGAGGCACCGCCTCTGTGCCTGCACACTTGCTAAGGTAAAACAGAATGTAGAGAATCGTGCACTGGCTGCTAAAGCTTCTACCCAGAAGTGACACACATCCCTTCTGCTCACAGTTCATTGGTTACAGCAAGTCTAACATCAAAGGGTCAGGAAACCTGAACTTCAAAGAGCAACCCTAACTTCAAAGGGTCAGGAAAATTTGATTCTGTAATATTCCCCAGAGAACTGGGAGTATTTGGTAATATGGCTTATGATGATCAAAATTCCTATTGCACTGGTAATACAGTTAACCAACAGCACTGGTCTAGGAATTGAGAAGTACACTTTCTATTTTTGGTTTTACTCATAACTAGCTTGACAGTCGCTGTGTGTCTTCACATTTTAAATATACTAAAAGGTTTAGACCTTTTCTTTTTTAAATTTTGTTTTACAGTCAATATCTCCCAAATGCCCGAATGCTGGTCCATGAAGGGTCTGAGGAAGCAAGGGTTTATTTTAGATTGGATACAGACATAGAGGGTGAACGATTCTATGATTAGGTGTTTTGTGGGTGGCACAATGTCCTTGGTTTTGTCTGTGCTTAGACAAAATTATACAATGGCTTGTTTCATTTTATTTCATCATGGTGCCAGAATAATCTTGTTTGTGGATAGTATTCTATTAGATTGTTTGTGTCCATGAGAAAAACAAAGTAGCCTAGTGTCGGACCAGCTTGTAAATAATATTGAGGTCTAGCTGTCAATGTCAAATCAGTTCTGGATGTCAGAGGCTGCTCTTTTCTTTCTCACTCATTATGGTAGTAGGTCTGAAAAAAATGGTGGCAAGTTGGTACTCATAATTTTGTTGAGATATAAGAGGAAGAAGGTGGTTCCTGACACTAAGCCCTAAGCACAAATAGCTTGTGCATATTATTAGGTGTTTCTAGAGTTTGTGGTAATCTCTACTCTTTAATACAAACCAGGGCAGCAGCCAAAATCCCCACATCCCTGTCAACTTATCTGTAGGTAAAGCTGACACGGAGCAAGGAGCATCCTTGTATGGAATAAATTGTGTCTCCCATACCCCCAAATGCATACATGAAAGTCCTAACCCCCAATCTGATGGTATTTGGAGATCGGGCAAAATGAGGTCAATGGAAGAGCCATATGATAGGACAGGGGCCCTTATAAAAAGAGAGCTTGCACCTGGCTGGCCTGGCTCAGTGATTGAGCATCTACCTATGAACTAGGAGGTCATGGTTCAATTCCCAATTGGGGCACATGCCTGGGTTATGGGCTCAATCCCCAGTAGGAAGTGTGCAGGAGGCAGCTGATCAATGATTCTCTCTCATCATTGATGTTTCTATCTCTCTCTCCCCCTCTTCCTTCCTCTCTGAAATCAATAAAAATATATTTTTAAAAATCCCTAGCCAGTTTTTCTCAGTGGATAGAGTGTCGGCCTGTGGACTGAAGGTTCCTGGGTTTGATTCCAGCCAAAGGCACATGCCCAGGTTGTAAGCTCGATCCCCAGTAGAGGGCATGCAAGAGGTAGCAGATCAATGATTCTCTCTCATCATTGATGTCTCTCTCTCTCTCTCTCTCTCTCTCTCTCTCTCTCTTCTCTCTCTCTCTCTCCCTCTCCCTTCCTCTCTGAAATCAATAAAAAATAGATTATTAAAAAAAAAGAAGAGAGCTTGCAAACATCTCTCCACGCACTCACAAAGATGATGCCAGGTGAGCATATAGTGAGATGGTAGCCATCCATATACCAGAAAGAGCACTCTCACCAGAATCTGACCATGTGGGCACCCAGATCTTGGACTTCCAGCCTCCAGAACTGTGAGAAAATTAATTTCTGTTGTTTAGTCACCCATTCTGTGGTATTTTGTTATGGCTGCCTGAACAGACTAAGTCACATCCATTTGTATTGTGCCATCCTATCTAATAAAAGGGTAATATGCAAATTGACCATCACTCCAACACACAAGATGGCCACCCCCATGTGGTCAAAGATGGCTGCCCCATGTGGACACAAGATGGCCACCACAAGATGGCCAGCAGGAGAGGGCAGTTGTGGGCTATCAGGCCAGCAGGGGAGGGCAGTTGGGAGGGACCAGGCCTGCAAGGGAGGGCAGTTGGGGGGACCAGGCCTGCAGGGGAGGGCAGTTAGGGTTGACCGGGCTGGCAGAGGAGGGCAGTTGGGGGTGATCAGGCCTGCAGGGGAGGGCAGTAAGGGGCAAACAGGCTGGCAGGGGAGCAGTTAGGCATCAATCAGGCTGGCAGAGGAGTGGTTAGGGGGTTATCAGGCTGGCAGGCAGAAGCAGTTAGGGGCAATCAGAAAGGCAGGCAGGCAAGCGGTTGGGAGCCAGCAATCCTAGATTGTGAGAGGGATGTCTGACGGCCTGTTTAGGCCCGATCTCACCAGGATCAGGCCTAAACGGGCAGTCGGGCATCCCTTGAGGGGTCCTAGATTGGAGACGGTGCAGGCTGAGCTGAGGGACAACCCCCCCATGCATGAATTTCGTGTACCGGGCTTCTAGTCCTATATAATAAAACCCTAATATGCAAATCTGAAACCACGGAATGATTGGTTGCTATGATGCGCACTGACCACTAGGGGCAGACGCTCAACTCAGGAGCTTCCCCCTAGTGGTCAGTGTGCTTCCACAGGGTGAGCGCTGCTCAGCCAGAAGCCAGGCTCATGGCTAGCGAGTGCAGCGGTAGTGGCTGGAACCTCTCCCAACTCCGCTCCTGCCACCACAGCAGTGCTAAGGACTCCTCAGGGGTTGTCCGCCAAGGGGTCCCAGACTGCAAGAGGGTGCAGGTCGGGCTGAGGGACCCCCCCCCACCACCACCACCAGTGCACAAATGTCATGCACCGGGCCTCTAGTTTATTATAGGAAGGAGCCCTGTACTATCTTTGTGTGTCAGCCGCCAGGCCCATGTGGTAGATTTTATAGCTTTAACTCATCAGAATAGAGGTTAAGTGATGAAAGGGTAATCAGTGTTATGCTATAAACCTAATTTTTTTTAAAAAAGGATGCTCTTGAAAGTATCTGAATGGACTTTCCTCCTCTCTTCATGGTACCAGAAATGGAGCTAATATTAAGCTGCAACAGCCCAGTGCTTAGGTTTTACAGCAGTTCCCCAGATGAGCTGGGTGCCTGCAGAACACTTTTCCTATAAGGCTTCCCTGGGACCAGGAGAGTAATTTTCTCCACCCACATTCATCCCTCATTTCCTTTAAACACAAAATGACTTCAAATGACTGAGTTTAAAGCATTTCATTTTGCTCTAAAACAAAACAAAATCTGTTTATTTCTTAGCTCTTCAGGCAAAGTGAGTCCTTTGTGTTTCCTGACTTTATATTAACTGGCAATGCTACTCCTAATATCTACCAATTTAAGGATGGATGAAAGGAATGGAAAGCCCTGACAGTGTGAAAGGAGGGACCACAGTGGATATCTTGAACTTTTAATTTGCAAATTCAAAGTCTTCTAGAACTGAAAGTTGCAGTGATGGCTTGGGAACCATTTCTCCTTTCTAGCTGGATTTTGGTTTCTTAGCACCTTCCCTGACCCTTTCTTTCTCAATTGTCTCAAATCTTATCATCTTTTTACTGAGTTCACCATGTGGCAGCCTACCAATGGTGCCTGCATACCCACAACCTACCCCTCCTGCCTTAATACACATGCCACAGGGTAATATTCACACATTAGTAAGGAAATGCCCTCATACTTTCATCTAAATATAATAAACTAGAGGCTCAGTGCACGAAATTCATGCACAGGTACAGTCCCTAGGCCTGGCCTGCGATCAGGGCCATCTTCCTCTCTCCCTACCACCACCCACCCCCAGTTCCCCATCTGCCATTGGGTGATCAGGGCCTGCGGGCTGGGGGCAGCTCCTGCATTGAGCGTCTGCTCCCCTGGTGATCAGTGTGCATCATAGTGACCAGTCGCTCCATTGTTCAGTCGATTTGCCTAATACCCTTTTATTATATAGGATAGGGACTGGACTCCTTTGCTAGAAACAGTTTTTAAACATTACAAGCTCTTTATCCTTAGCTTCCCTTTCTATAGTCAGGGCAGCTCATGAGTTGTGACAATTACCTTCACAGAATTGCTCATTCTTAAATTACAGCTGTAATAAATAAACATAAGAATCACAGGCTATTAGAAAAAAACATCTTTCTAACAATTATCATGCACCTCTGTTGCCTATAAAAGTGGTTAGCATATAGAAAGTGCTTAATAAGTATTGACTAACTGAATGAACCCATGATTTTATAGTTAAAGAAACTAAGATCTGCTAGTATATTAAATTTCTTAATCTGGCAAGTTAGCGCAGAACCAGTAACCTAAACTTACCCAAATATTTGTAACATTCACTGAAGAATCTTTTCATGTTGTTGATGATTTCCTGTTGTGCAGAAGTGTTTTAGTTTGATGCAGTCCCATTTGTTTATTTCTGCTTTGATGTCAAACTCAAAAACATCGTTGCCAAGACTCATATCAAGGAATTCATGCCCTATGTTTTCTTCTAGGATTTGGTTATAGTTTCAGTTATTACATTCAAATATTCAATCCATTTTGAGCTTATTTTGTTGGTATGGTATAACATAGGGTCCGTTTCATTCTTTTGCATGTAAATATCCAGTTTTCCTAACACCATTATCGAAGAGACTATCTTTTTCCCATTGTATATTCTTGGCTTCTGGGTCAAATATTAATTAACTATATATGTATGGGCTTACTTCAGGGCTTTCTATTCTGTTCCATTGATCTATGTGTGTGTGTATACATGTCAACACTATACTATTTTGATTGCTATAGCTTTTAATATAATTTGAAATTAGAAAGTGTGACAATTCCAGTTTTCTTCTTCTTTATCAAGATTGCTCTGGTTCTTTGGGGTCTTTTGTGGTTCCATACAAATTTTAGATTTTCTTTTTACTTCTTAGAAAAACCATTAGAATTTGATAAGGACTTCATTTTATCTGTAGATTTATTTAGATAGTATGGACATTTTAACAGCAGCCACCTCACCCAGTCTTGATGGACTGGTCCCATGTAGGTGATGCACCACATCAATCAGTTTGGCCCAAGCTTCTGATTGCCTCTCAAAGCTTTATGATTGTCCCAGACATTGTCTTTGTGCTTAGTGGCTCTCAATGATTGAGCATGTGTCAAGATCCAACAGTGTTCCAGAAAGGAAGATGACTATCAGCAATAGATGCAGGCCATTTCAATTGGGGTATTTTCTGTCATCTAATGTGTAGGAGCTACTCAACTAGTTTCTGGGTTTGTCTCAGAAGGAATTTTTCTATGTATAGCTATGTATTTGGCACATCCATGCGAGAAGGGAAATTCAGGAACCTCCAATTTGCCATCTTTGTCCAAAGTCTTGTGTTTTTAATTATTGTTTCCAACTGTGTTCTCAGTCCCTCCTTATTTGAGAGGAGTTTAATAACTTAATTTCATAGATTTCCAGCCAGTTGCAGTTATGAAAGCAGTTTTATTCAAGTTTTTATGATGCAGTCCCTGTTTCTTTTTTTACAAAGTCATATTAAGTCCAAAGCCTTTCTCTTCTCCCCAGAGGGAAAGCTAAACTTGTGTCTCTGGCAGCTTGCATGCAGGAAATTCTCAGAGCCTGCTGATTGATTTTGAACACAAGGTCTGCTCTCTTAGCATTTTCACTCCATCTTCTTTGCACTATGGTATAAAGAAAGAGCTGGAAATGCCCAGTGTGCCATTATACTATGGCTCAGGTGAGGTTGCTCTCCTTTCATAGCTTGGTTGTAATTGCTGCTCTGGACTCTTTGGAGAAAAGGTAGTTCTCATAGGCCACACTAATGAGGGCTCTCCTTTATACTGCTATGCTAAGCATTGGCCAGCTGCTTCCCCCACATTCTGCTGAAGTTCAGGATTCTGCCACTGATAGTCTCCAAGAATGTTGTAGTCTTTAATCTTTACAGTGGCTCCAAAATCTGTAGTCATGGAGAATAGGAGGACCTCTGTTAACAAACACAACAATCTACCCAAAGGAGACTTTCCCGTTCTTTAAGTCTTCTTTTTGGACACATGAGAGAAGAGAGCATGTAATGCTGCCCAATGATAAATCTCAGCAAGCCATATAGGGAGGCAACAGCCTCAAACATCTAGTGGAGATGTGGACTCTAAAGTTGGACCATGAGGTACTAAGTACCTGTTTTTCTCTATCAGAAATTTCAATACTGTTCACTAACACTAATCTACTGTACTGTCAGTAATTTTAATGTTGTGTTAGGTACCTTGAATGTATCTATTTATCTATGTACTAGAGGCCTGGTGCACGAAATTCGTGCGGGGGGGGGGGCAGAGGAGGGGTGGTGTCCCTCAGCCCAGCCTGCACCCTCTCCAATCTGGGACCCCTCGAGGGATGTCCGACTGCCTGTTTAGGACCGATCCTGGTAGGATCAGGCCTAAACGGGCAGTCGAACATTCCTCTTACAATCTAGGACTACTGGCTCCCAACTGCTAACCTGCCTGCCTTTCTGATTGCCCCTAATCGCTTCTGCCTGCCAGCCTGATCACCCACTAACCACTCCCCTGCCAGCCTGACTGATGCCTAACTGCTCCCCAGCCAGCCTGATTGCCCGTAACTGCCCTCCCCTGCAGACCTGGTCACCCCTAACTGCCCTCCCTTGCAGGCTTGATCGCCCCCAACTGCCCTCTCCTGCAGGCCTGGTCACCCCTAACCGCCCTCCCATTCAGGCCTGGTCACCCCTAACTGCCCTCCCCTGCAGGCCTGGTCACCCCTAACTGCCCTCCCCTGCAGGCCTGGTCACCCCTAACTGTCTTCCCCTGCAGGCCTGGGTCCTCCACAACTGCCCTTCCCTGCAGGCCTGGTCGCCCCCAACTTCCCTCCTCTGCCAACTTGGTCACCCCTAACTGCCCTCCCCTGCAGGCTTGATCACCCCCAACTGCCCTCCCTTGCAGGCCTGGTCCCTCCCAACTTCCCTTCCCTGCTGGCCATCTTGTGGCAGCCATCTTGTGTCCACATGGGGTCAGCCATCTTTGACCACATGGGGGCAGCCATCTTGTGTGTTGGAGTGACAATCAATTTGCATATTACTCTTTTATTAGATAGTATACCATATATATAATGTACATATATATATAATGCACACATAATAATGCACATATAGGTTTACATGTTTATATCTTACAGTATTAGGTATATAACATGTGTATATACATATATTTATATAATCATACAGTCATATATACACTCAAGCATCTTATATGCATGCATATATATTTATGTACGTATGCAGTAAGTTGAGTGTGGGAATAGGAAAACCATGACATTTCCCTGCGTTGCATGCATCATGTGACTCCTTTTTCTCCAGTTTCCTCTATTTATTTAGTGTGGTTTTAATTTTCTTTAAGTATTCTTTTTTTGTTGTTGTTGTTGTTTTGTTTTTTATTTTATTGATTTTTTACAGAGAGGAAGGGAGAGGGATAGAGAGTCAGAAACATCGATCAGCTGCCTCCTGCACACCTCCCACTGGAGATGTGCCCACAACCAAGGTACATGCCCTTGACTGGAATCAAACCCGGGACCCTCAGTCTGCAGGCCGACGCTCTATCCACTGAGCCAAACCGGTCAGGGCTCTTTAAGTGTTCTGACATGAATTTTAATCAAAAGAAAATGTCAGATAAACCCTTATCCTATCTAATAAAAGAGTAATATGCAAATTAACCACCACTCCGCTATACCCACAAGCCACACCCACTAACCACGCCCACTAGCCAATCAGGAGCGAGTATGCAAATTAACCCCAACCAAGATGGCTGCGGCCACAGAAAGAGCAGGAAGGAGGCTTGGGTTTCCCCGGCGATGGAGGAAGCCAAGCTTTCCGCACACCCTGGCCGGCCCAGGCCTCCACTCAAGGCTACAAAGTTTCAATTATAGAAGATACATAAATTCCAACAGAAATGGCTGCCACCATGGAGCAAGCACACAGCTTGGCTCCGCTCCAGGCTACAAAGTTTCAATTGTAGAAGATAAATAAACCCCAGATACCAGGGCCTCTGCTTGGGTTGCCAGGGGGCGTGGCCGGCCTGCAAACCACCACAGGCCCCTCGCCCAGGCCGCCCCACGCCACAAGGGAACCCCCACCCTGATCCGGGACACCCTTCAGGGCAAACCAGCTGGCCCCCACCCGTGCACCAGGCCTCTATTCTATCTAATAAAAGAGTAATATGCAGATTGACCATCACTCCAACACACAAGATGGCTGCCCCCATGTGGTCAAAGATCCTGCCCCCCATGTGGACACAAGATGGCCACCACAAGATGGCCAGCAGGGGAAGGCAGTTGGGAGGAACCAGGCCTGCAGGGGAGGGCGGTTAGGGGCGATCAAGCCTGCAGGGGAGGGCAGTTAGGGGTGACCAAGCCGGCAGAGGAGAGAAGTTGGGGGAGACCAGGCCTGCAGGGAAGGGCAGTTGGGAGGGACCCAGGCCTGCAGGGGAGAGCAGTTGGGGGAACCAGGACTGCAGGGGAGGGCAGTCAGGGGAAAACAGGCTGGCAGGGGAGCAGTTAGGCATCAATCAGTCTGGCAGGGGAGTGGTTAGTGGGTGATCAGGCTGGCAGGCAGAAGCGATTAGGGGCAATCAGGAAGGCAGGCAGGC
This sequence comes from Plecotus auritus, assembly GCF_963455305.1. Taxonomy (NCBI): domain Eukaryota; kingdom Metazoa; phylum Chordata; class Mammalia; order Chiroptera; family Vespertilionidae; genus Plecotus; species Plecotus auritus. The sequence goes on along the minus strand of NC_137784.1, from coordinate 142,509,736 downwards.
AAGCAGTTGGGAGCCAGAAGTCCTGGATTGTGAGAGGGATGTCCGACTGCCCGTTTAGACCCGATCCCATTGGGATTGGGCCTAAACGGGCAGTCGGACATCCCTTGAGGGGTCCCAGATTGGAGAGGGTGCAGGCTGGGCTGAGGGACCCGCCCCCCCTGCACGAATTTCATGCACTGGGCCTCTAGTTTTTAATAAGAAAATAATTAGAGAATATTAAAAGAGAAAGACAAAGCAAAAACCCCTTGATGAGGAAGCAAAAGATGATAAATGGTAGCAATGAAGGAAAAATAAGCAGAGATAACCTGAGTGGAATGAATGGTATGAATGAGGTAATACATAGAGAGGCTGTCTATACTAGGACAAATGTTGATAAAACTTCTGTACTACATCCTACAACTTGTGAAGGACAAATGAAAATTATTACTTAATTCTAATATTAACTTATATCTTACAATAATAACAAAAACTAAGAGTGTAATAAAACAATTGAAGGAGAGAAGGTGGACCAAAGAAGACTTTTATACATTGCTGGCATGAGTATAAATTGATACAAGTTCTTTGGAAAACAATGGGACATAATCTCACAAATTTGAACATGTGCACATGTAAGAACATATAACTAAGAAACTCTCACAATTATGTTCCAGAATATATGCAAGATTCTTCATGACAGCAATCTTTGAAAAGGTAAAAAACACACACCCAAAAACCCTCAAACTCATCAGAAAACTCCAATTGTCCACTGACAGGTAAGAGAACAAGACAGATTGTGGTATATTAACAAAAGATTATCATTCCTCAATAAAAATAAATGAGGTAAATTATAGCAGATGCTGATTAGCTTGTCAATGCAGCTATTTCTTCTTCTTCCTGGACATATAGCTAGACTTCACTTTTCAGCCTCCCTTCTATTCATGTGTGACCATGTGTGTCAGTTGGGATCCTCTAAGAAGCCAACACAAAAAGTTTCATTGAGAATGAGCTCTGTAAACAACAAAGGGCAGATGGAGCAAGAGTAGGCAGGGAGAGCCCTTAAACCATGATGCAGGTCTGACCCACATGAAAAGAGAGGGGAAGGAAGGATGAGCAGGTAAAGAAAGCATTAGACGACATGCAACTCCAAGAAAGTTTTGGCCAGTCTGATGTTAAGCTCCAGCACAAAGACTGCCCATTGATAAATTCTGCACTGGATAGAAACATCCAAGCTGGGAACTGTCTGGGAAAAGTCTGGCCCCAGCGATTATGATGTGATAGATTCTAAAGGTGCTGCAGCTGGAGGCAGTCAGCTCACTGAACTCCTTTCAGCAGCTTCTGTGTTGGAAGGAATCTGCAAAGCACACCTCCATGGCTGCCACACCACGTGACTATGTTTTTACAAATGGAACACAAGAGGAAGTGATTTGTGCCACTTGTGGACATGACCCATAGAAACATCTTACATGAGTCCTCCATGTTTTTTCTCCCTCCGCAACTTGACAAGCCATATACTGAAGACATAGAGAATAAGATGGAGAAATTCTAAATTCCTCATTTGCCACTTAGACAACAGCCACCCATTATTAAAGCATGTACATTTCAGACTTTATGCAGGAGAGAAATGAATTTCTTTTGTGTTGCAGTATTGAGATTTGAGGGTTTGTCTATTATGACAGCTAATTATACACTAAATCATGCTTTTAGTGACTCGTTAAATCACAGATGAATCTTGGATATGCAATTTTGAGAAAGGAAAGTAGATCTCAGAAGACAAAATACAGTAAGCTATAATTTTATAGACTCAAAAACAAGTAAATCTAATAATATATTGCTTAAGAATGATGGAAAAAAGTGTGCAGTAAGATTAATCACAACTTCTCAGGTAATAATTATATTGTCTTCTGTAATCCTTCTTTGCATGGAAACATTTGTTAAATGTAGAGGCTTCCTGGTAGATGTAAAATCAATGCTATGGTTTCTTAGGGACTAACAAATATTACTGTCAAAAATCTCCTATTCCTTGGGGAAACAATTGATATTTTGAAATAAAGATTTTTCTCTAAGAAGTATCAATGAATTATTAAACTTGAGAGATAAGCTGAAAATTCAAAATATATTTGTATGCTCAATATCAGACACAGATAAAATTAAATTTGAAAGTGTATTTAGTAAGCACCTATATTTAGCTGCAGTTACACAGACTGAAAAATAGTGGCTTAAACACACAAAGATTTATTTTCTCCAAAGTGTCTTCAGGATATCAGAATCCCTTCTTTGTGCTCCAATATACCAGCATATGGTTTCCATCCTTAAAGGTAAAGATGGCTGCTAGATCTCTATCTAACTGCATTTCAAGTAGCTGAAAGTGCAAAGGGAAACCTCCCAGAAGTCAGCTTTCTTTAATCAGCCTTCCAGAAAGTTCCAAGCAACAGTTATGCTTTCCTTTCAGCACAGGAGCTAAAAATAGTCTCTGTTCTAGATGGTCATATGCATAGCTGACAACAGATTTCTAATAAAAAAAGAGGGGGAGAATGTCTATTGTTGTTTCCAAATCTTGGCTATTATAAATAACGTTGATATTAACATAGGGGTGCATATATTCTTTTGAATTGGTGTTTTGGATTCTTAGGTTATATTCCCAGAAGTGGAGTCACTAGGTCAAAGGCAGTGGCTTTTAATCTTGATAGATCATTTTGGTTTAGATCATTAGTGTAAACAGCATAAATAATTTTCACAAATTATATGAAAATATTGGCTATAATGATGTAATTAGGAATTTTGCTGACATTAAGGCAAGAAAAAAATTTCATGAAATTAACATGATAATTAATAAACGTATTTGCTTATTTTATTATTCACCTAAACATTACTAACCCATCAACAGCATAATTAGATATGCATAACTATAATTAATTGTAGTAGTTTATCTTTCAAACATACAAACTTTGTTTTTATAAAGGTTTGTTTGCCAAGATAAAAGGATAGAATATGTGAGTTTGACATCCTACCCAGTGGTATTTGCCTTTGAAAACAATGTCCAGAGTCATAGGGGAAGTTTGTTGTTGTTTTATAGCTTTCTCTCAATTTTATTTTGCATTGGTTTGAGGTGTACAGCTTAGTGGTTAGGCAATTGTATCTTTTACACAGTGTCCCCCTTGATGTTTTCAGTACAATTATAGGGGACATTTAAACGTTAGAAATCCCCAAGTTTGGGTTATCAGACATCACTGGAGAAGACGTTTTTGAGCAGGATGCCTCGATTTTAAACAGTGTATATAGAAGATGTTATAGCTTTATAGTTTTAAGTTGTAGATTTTGTTGACATTAGCAAAAGAGAAGAAACACAGAGAGGAGTTATATCAATATATTCATTTCTTTTACCAAAAGAGATCCACTTTCCTAATCCCAAAGCCATTCTTGGAAAGCCTTGGGAGTACATGTTGACCTCATTTTCTTCGTTCAAGATTTCCTGGGTTTCAGAGAAATGGCTGCTCTAAACTTTCTTTCAAGTACAAATCCAAACTTTCATCCACCAAACACCACTTATTTACTACCTCCTTCCCCAATAGACTTCATGTTTTGAGAGACATTGTCTAGAAAACAAACTGAATTTATTAAATCATAATTTGCTTTTTTTGTTTTTAATTAATCAAAAATGTCTATAACTACCAAACATAGCTTCTGAACAAAAATAAGTAACTGTGATTATACCCAGAAATGTGTTTACAACAGAAGAATGTCAAGATATCTCTTTTTTCAAAATATTCACCCAAAAATATGTTTTATTTATTTTTGAGAGAGAGAGGAAGGGGGTGGGGGAGAGAGAGAGAGGCATCGATAGGTTGCCTACAGTACACGCCCCGACCAGGATCAAACCCAACACCTAGGTACGTGCTCTGACCAGGAATTGAACCCGCAATCTTTTGGTGTGCAGGGTGACACTCCAACCATCTGAGCCACCTGGCCAGAAAAAAACATCATTTTAATTATTATGGTTATTACTTTTTTTTACTTTTTTGAAATCTTTAATTGTTGATGTGATGGACTCTGAGAAAGAATATACCTACTAAGAGGTGTTCTCAGTGGCTTAAGTTAGCTCCAATTTTTAAAAAAAACAGGGAGTAGCTGCAATTTCTACATAGAGGCCTCAAGCAAACTGCACTTCAGGGAGAATCCTACACTAAGCTGCCTACCTCCCACACTAACTACCTGCCTGCACTGTGTTCCTGTCATCTTAGCTGTCCCTTGTAAGTGTGTTCTTGGAATAGTATTTCAACCAATAGGACTGAGGCTTTCCCCATCCAATCAGAGCTGGGCACCTATATCCCCCATCACCATTTTCACCAATTGGAGCAGCTCCATTCTGACAATCAGGACAGCCATTTTTGAACCAAGCAGACTGTGAGGACTGGAAGTCCTGATTTGCATGAAAACAAAACCATCAGGGACCAAGGGCAGGGACTTCTGTCTATATAAGTCAGCACCCCTCTGGCTTGGCGATTGCACTTTCCCCAGGCTGGAGCTGAAACAGTGAAGATGAAACACAGAAGACATCTCACCTGGCCAGAGCAGAGAAGAGCAGGCAGAGCAGGGCAGGCTGAACCAGAATGGAGTGGAGCAGAGCAGAGCTGTCTAAGCCGAGAGTGCCTAAAGCCAGGGCCTCCTAGCCCCAGGGCCATCTCTCTCCAAGGCCTTACAACCCTGCTGTTTCATAGCATGCTGATTGGCCGGGGCTCCTCACACAGGGACGGATGAACAGGTTACTCAGACACAGTTGGACTGTGAAAGAGAGGGCTCGGGGGCCCCTGGTTTCTAGTGGCCAGGGCAGCCTCTATGGCCCGCCTCGTTAGGCCTTTATTGGAATTTTCATCTTTAGATACAATCAGCAGGGTGAGTAGTCTTGCGAGGACACACGTGTTTACATTGTCTCTAGGCAAGGGCATCCAGGGATTAAGCGTAAGGATTCCAGTCAACACCCGGCCGGGGGTCTGCACGTGCACAGGCTGGTTTGGAAAGGTCAAGGAATAATCAGGGGCACCACCGCCTTCGACACTCCCCTAAGTCGCCCCTAAGTCGGAATTCCGATAAACAGGGCAGGCGGCCTTCCACACACTTCCCTTTTCTCAGAATGTCCTCCTGACAACTTTCCAACCAAGTCTCGTGTGCTCCCCAGCACAGATTCATAATTGAACTGTAACACTGTTGAGCTGTCCCACAGTCTCATGCTTCTCTCATAGTCATGCCATGCTCACAGCCGTGCTGTGTCACAATCGACCTGTTTGCGCTGAATAAAGTTTTCTTCTTCTCTACCTCCAAATTGGGGATTCTTGTTGCTGTTGAATTGACACCAACGACTACTGATTGATTGACAACGTAAGAGTAATAAGAATGCTTAGCTGAGGCTGGATTTTTAGCTACGGCCAAGTGAGGAAATGAGCAAATTCTTTCCCAAAATAGGAATTATAAAGCTATAAAAACATTGATAAAACAACCATTTCAGTGTTCTGGAAAATGACCAAAGTCATATAATAATCTGAGGGGCATTTATGCTTGAAAATTGCTGAATTTCAGATAAGAACCATGGGACTTGTATGGCACTCTTGCTGTCACTGCTCCCATGGACACTTCCAAACCAAACCATTTGCCCCCCCAAGCTCAGTAAGTGCAAATGTTCTGCCAGCTTTTCTGCTGCAGTTGATGGGGACTCGCTCAATTTAAAGTGTTGGCTCCCCATGCCATGCAGTTCACTTCCAAGTTTGGGTCAAAACACATCTATAACAATAAAAGCGTAATATGCAAATCGACCAAACAGCCAAACAGCGGAACGACCATCCGGATGACCTTCTGGATGAAGCCGGGGCTGCAAAAGCCTACTCTTGCACAAATTTCGTGCGTAGGGCTTCTAGTACAAACATATTATTATAACAAGAGGGAAGCTATCAAAAACTAAAAAGTAGTGACAAAAAGATACCAGAGTTAACGGTAACATGAACGGACAATTTGAGCATAAACTTGAATAATAAATAATGCATATAATTTATAAATATGCTGAATTAATTAAATATGACAAATGTCTGGTAATATTCCAAAATAAAGCAGAAAGAAAAAATTATCACGACTGGACAAAATTGAAAGAAACAAGAGCATAAGGTCTTTATCAAAATTGGCAAATAAGTGAATATGCATTTAGTTTGTCTTTCCACTATGAACCATTGTTTAGACTACCAATTAGAGAATAACCACTTTGCAATCCCTAATAAAACAACTGATTCTTTAATGAGTATCAACAGATGAAAGCCAGATGACAGGTTGAGTGGGAAATTGACAATGGCAGGAGCAGGCTGTTGGCAACTAAACTCACTGATCACATGTAGCACCATTGGTAGTAAGACAATCAATGCTATGTATCTTCTGAGGTGATACGCTATATAAAGTACATAGCCTCTCCTATAAAAGAGTTTAGTCAATAATATTGAAGCTGAATCTAATCAAGCCTCTAGTATTAATCCCCACTTATCAAAAATGTAAGGGATGTAAAGGAACAAGTTAAGTGACACTACAAGTAAAAACGGCCAAATCAATAATATGAACCATTCTATAGGAACATTGGCCTGACTCTGCCATCAGAAAATAGGCAGGTCCGGCTGGCATGGCTCAGTGGTTGAGCATCGACTTGTGAACCAGAAGGTCACAGTTCCATTCCTGGTCAGGGCACATGCCCGGATTGCGGGCTCCATCCCCAGTGTAGGGGAGATGGGATATAGAAGGCAGCTGATCCATGATTCTCTTTCATCATTGATGTTTCTATCTCTCTTTCCCTCTCTGAAATCAATACAAATGAAAAATAAGAAAATAGGCAGGAAAAATAGGAAACAAAATGGGAGTGTGGCTCATTTATATTAAAAGAAATTTTGAAGGAAGTAAGCCTGTGGCAATGTGTGGACAATGCTTAGATCCTGTTTCAAATAAACCAATCGTAAGGCTGGCCAGGCGTTATAATTACTTTTATAATTAATTTTGTAACTGTCTTTTTATTATGCAGATGTCTGAAGTATAAAAAAGTAATGAATGATTCAATGTATTAATATGGTCTGTAGAAATTAGATCCTATGGTTAATTATAAGCCACTCTGTTTGAAACAGTGAATGGGGTATTTCCACACTGGATCATAAAAACTAGATTGGTCAGCATTTGTGCCCTTCAATATAGGATAGTGATGAGGTTAAAATGAAACAAACAAACAAAAAAAACATGAAGTAGGAAGGAGACTCTAGAAATAACCTAACTCCACCTCCCACCTATTGAAAAAATTCCATCAATTCAGATCTATCTAAACAGATAGATCATCATCCCATTTCTTCCTTAATACTTATTGACATGGAGATCCCACCACCTTCTGAAGATCTCAAGTTAGAAAGAGCGGAAATATGTTATCTTTATCCCGTTGGTCCTGGTTTTGTTTTCTGAGAGTGCTCGGAGAATGCACATTCCCTCTTCAATACTTGCTCTTCATACATTCAAAGAACAATGTCATGCTTGACCTCAGGCCTTCCAGGTAAACCTCCCCAGTTTCTTCACCCAGGCCCCATATAACAGCATTTTGAGACCTTTTGCATTTTTGCCACTTCCATGGAATCCTGAATTTACTCTGTCTGGCAGAGAAATTCTCCCAACATTATCTCAGTCTACGGAATGTTTTAGTACCCAGGGAGTTCAGAAAACTCCATTTTCATACTAATTCAAAACTTAAGACTCCATTAACCTCTAATTTTACAGTGAATATTCATAAACATTTATACTGTGCTCAGTATAATGCAATCAGATTTTAAAATTCATTTTTATTCTTGAGTGGGAAGCAGCTCCAACAATTTAGGAACTAGTCCACCAGAGTGGACACGATTTATGAGTAACAGTCCTAAATTGCTTGGATGTTTGTCATGTCTGAGTTGAAAAATGCAAATGAATGTGTTGCTGGTTCCATAAATCTGGTACAGGAATATTTTATTTTTGAATTGAAAAAAATATATATTTTACTCTTTAAAATGTAACTTGGCACAGAATAAGACTAGATACCTGCCACAGGAGAAAACAACAATAACAAAGCCCCTCAGTTTATTCTTTTTAGGTGTTTTGATGGGTAATTAGATGTTAACAGTGAACAGATGTGCTGCTGACCTTCAGAAAGATTAAAAACTGTTTCTTGTTGTGTAAATATGCATGTTTAGGTAAAATCTACGAAGTCACTAAAATATCATATCCAGCCTTTCAGTATTTACTGCACAGTTACACAACAAACCCTAAAGTGTGGCAAATCATACATGCATGCCAAAGGAAATATGAAGTTATATTTTTGAATCATTTCCTCTAGAAATGTGTTAGACAAAATATACAAATCAATGTGCTGTCTTCCATACCAGGAGGAAAAACAAAATTTAAAATTGATAAGGAGTAATGTTCAAACTGCCCCGTAGGTAATGAATGCATGATGAAGAAGTGATGAAATTCCCGTGTCCACATCTTTATACTTCCAAGTGGTTTTTCTCAGTAGTAGAGCATGAACTGATCCAAATATAAATCTAACTCATTCTTTCTTTAATATAAACAATAGGTCCAACCTTTTCTATGACAGCATTACATTTAGCTGTATGTTCACCTTTCTTTAGGATACTTCTGCGTATAACTACCAAACTGATTGGACACTGATTAAGATTCTGTGAACATTCTTGCTGATATATTTGCCATTTTCACCTAATATGGGATGTTAGAGTAAAGTATTTTAACTGTAATTATGTATGCTAAGTATAGATAATAACATTTTGTCTTTTAATACTTCTTTATAGCCCTAGCTGGTTTGGCTCAGTGGATAGAGTTTTGGCCTGCAGAATGAAGGGTCTTGGATTTGATTCCAGTCAAGGGCATGTACCTCAGTTGCAGGCTCCTCCCCGGCCTGGGCCCTGGTCGGGGTGCATGCAGGAGGCAACCAAGCAATGTGTCTCTCTCACATTGATGTTTCTCTCTGTCTTTCCCTCTCTTTTCCACTCTCTCTAAAGTAAATGGAAAAATACCCTCAGGTGAGGATTAACAAAAAAGAGTTCTTTACAGTTTCCCTATTATTTTCACTTAAAATAAGATGGAAGCATGGCAAGTAGAATAAGTCTCCTGTCAGTCACGTGAGGAAGGGACAGGTCCTGGTAGAAGGGAGCCTTAGAAAGAGGACATAGAGAGCGTCTGGGAAGGCACATGGGCATTTCTTTAATTATTGTCAGCTGAATCCAGTGGCGTTGGCAGAGCCACATCCTGGAAACACGCTTTGCCAAAAGACAGGAGTGTTGTCAGCTTGACCTTAAGCCCAGGTGCCAGGGGGTGGGTTTTGTTATTTAAATCCAGCCAAGCACCAGGAATGAATACGACTTGGGCCCACCCAAGAATGCACATAATCTCCTTTGTCTTGACTTTTAATGAAAACCTCCTGTTTTTTTTCTGTATAAAATAAACACGCTGTATTGGCTCTGGGTCCTTGTCCCTGCCCCTGTCAGAGGACAGTGGTCCCACCCGGCCCCAGCTTTTTCCTTCCATCTCTGTGTCTGTCTCTTTCTTTCATTTTCTCAATCCCCAGCTGCCCCTACTCAGGAACCGGATTGCTCTCTAGCTGTGCTGGATGCAGAAAAGAAATATTCACAAGAGAGAATACTGCAAAGCAGAAGGAAAAGATGGCACCTAACACATGAAACTTGCTCAAGTAAGAGAAACAAAGATTCAGATAAGTGTCACTGTATAAGCAATTTGTCCATCATATGTTTTTCCCAGGGATAACTTCCCTTTGCCCCCTGTGAATCTGAATAAAGTCTTGGACTAGGAGAGAGTAGTGCTTACAAAGGTAGACCCTGAAGTCACACTGCCTGAGCTGTACTCCTGGCTTGGCATATCCTAGCTAGGTAAATGTATGCAAGTTACTTCATCATTCTGTCCCTCAGTTTCTCGATAAGTATAGTACCTATGCTACAGGTTTTTGTGAGGATTCAATGAGTTAATATGCATAAAGTGCTTATATAGTACAGTCATCCCTTGGTATCTTTAGGATGCTGGTTCCAAGACACCTTCCACCACCCACATATACCAAAATTTGTGGATGCTCAGTCCCTTATAATGAAACTAGAGGCCCGGTGCATGAAAATTCATGCACTGGAGGGGGGGTCACTCAGCCCGGCCTGCCCCCTCTCACAGTCCAGGAGCCCTCAGGGGTGGGAGGCGACCCAGCGATCAGGGGAAGGCGATGCCCAATCACACCTCTGCTGCTGCCACTGCCGGCAGCGCAAGCCTTGGCTAGCCCTTGTTACCTGAGCCTCAGGTGGCCCTGGGCGGCTGGGCAGTTGCCATCCAAGGCTTGCCTGTGCCTTGGGCCGGCCCTGGGCTGATGGGCAGCCACCATCCGAGGCTTGCCTGTGCCTCAGGCTGGCCCTGGGTGGCTGGGGGGCTGAGGGAACTGGGGGACTCTAGAGGCAGGCAGGTGGAGCAGCCGGGCCTGCCTGGGGGTGGGCCCAGCCTTGCCGCATGCCTGCTGCCCTGGAGGGGCTGAGGGGACTGGGCGCCGTCATCTTGTGGCTGTGGGCACCGCCATCTTTGAGGGTGTGGCAGTCAATTAGCATATTCCCTCCTTATTGGCTGTGGGTGTCACCATCTTTGAGGGCGGGACAGTCAATTAGCATATTCCCTCCTTATTGGCTATGGGCACCACCATCTTTGCAATGGCATGAGGGTCAATTAGCATAGTCCCTCTTTATTAGATAAGATGTCATACCATTTGCATATAACCTACACACGTCCTTCCGTATACTTTAAATCTCTAGATTACTTATAATACCCAACACAATGTAAATGTTATGTAAAGAGTTGTTATACTTTATTATTTAGGGAATACTGACAAGAGTAAAGTCTGTACATATTCAGTACATATGCAACCATCATAGGTAGCTACATAGTACATGTCAACAACAACATAACATTTTTTTCTCCAAATATTTTTGGTTTGCAGTTGGTGGAACCTGTGGACGTAGAAGGCCAACTGTAGTTACCATGTGTCAGGTGCTATGCAGAGTCTAGCCATTAAATGTTTTATCTTAACCTCAAGTGTGGTTTGCAGTACATGGGGAAGGGCCATGTGCTCACCTTTGGGAGATCAATACCTCCTTATGTCCCCACATTGGCAATAAGAATTAGTGAGACCCCAATAGGAAGAGGAATATTAGAGGTAAGTATTTGTGCTAAAATGTTTATCTTTTCCTTTTCAGTTGGAGAGGCTTTCTCCATTGCTAAACATGGGAGAAAAGGGTTTTTAATTACATTAGGAAAACATTGGATTTCCTATGCGCTCTTAATTTAGTAAATGTTTACCAAGTATTTATATACTGAACAGTATGCCAGGTGCTAGAGACACATACAATGTGGTAATTGTGTACATTTAATAATATTGTAGGCTTCTGCAAGGGAGGAACTGTATTTTATTTTTTATATTCTGCATAGTACTTTACTCATAAAAGGAGAATAATAACTATTTTGAAAACATAACCATTTAAGTAGAAATTGACAAATGTATGAATACTTTTTTATAGGCATTAATTATTTATACTGACATTCTAGAAATATATGTGCCTGTGACTCCATTGGAGAAATATGATGACTGAATATATTCAGTTCTTCAAAGATGTCAAGAGTCTATTTAGCTGACAAATATGAGGCTCTGCTAGAACTCTATGTTTTGGCATCCCTCCAGCCCCACCCTCGTGTACTACCAACTGACACCCACCTGCAGGCTTACACATCCTTTCTAACACGAATGGGGAACTGGTTGAGTTGCTCTAGTCCCATATCAAATGGAGTTCACGATCAGGAACAAATCAATAACCACCGTTTCCTGCAATGTTCCCTTGGTTTATAAACTTTAATTCTCTGCCCTATCTCCCAATTTAGAGGATGGGCTTCTTCATTAATTGGATTCCAGCAATCTTTTTAGGCTTTTCATATTCTCTTGAGCTTGATGCCCTGCTTTATACTTGCAGTTCCCCATTTCTAGGCAAGGGAATAGTGCATTTTAACATAAAAAACGCTGCCTCCCGATTTCTAACGGTCAACATGCTCTCTGCCTGACCTTACTAAGAACACCAACACTCGACATGCTGTTCTCCTTGCCTGCTGAATCCCCACAGCCAACTATGTGTTGAAATCAGACATTGCCAGTGCCCTTGAACACCATATTTGCCAACAGGACTAAGTCTGTGCTGTAATTCCAGCCCCTGCCTAGAGTATATATATACCAACATATGACAACATACCTGATTTTTTTTCCTTTGTAAATGGATATCATTGTGATTTGTCAGAATTCTTATTTCTTTAGGCAAAACCAAAACAAAGCAAACATTTACCCATGAAAAATGGTGGCTAAAGCACATTAGCTTGCCCATCCTCTGGGAGCATCGATTCTGAAGCATATCCCACACAGTTTCTCAGAGGGCACCCCAGTGAAATTAAATCTCTGGCTGCTTACAAATTTGATTTCCTAATAATGCCTTTGTGCTTCCAGGGATCAACTCCCAAATAAACTGCCAGCACCCAAGTCTTTGTCTCGGGATCTGTTTAAAGGAACCCAAACTAAAATACCTTTAAAATGGTATGAAACCAAAATTACCGTTGGCCCATATTTATATTCCTTAGTACAGAACTTTTATCTGAAGGCTCTACATACACCAGACACATAAAACACAGCTTGTCCAAAATGAGTCATTCTTCTCTCCAAGCCACAACAAAAATTTCTTCCTGTATTCCGTGACCAAGCAATTCACCCTAGAAGTTTCCCTGGCATTCCCTTTCTATCCATTTTTCTACTTCAATATTCTACTAGTGATAAATTTGTAAATTCTACTTCTTAGGTATATCCCCAGCAATGCCCACCCCCCCCACACACCGCTTACCCTTGCTATCACTACTCTCTTAGACCAACTCTCAAGCTTTCTCAGTAAATCAGTTATAATAGCTTTGAGAAGGATTATTCTACCCAAGAGTCATTCGTTGTTAGTACATTTTCAACTCTTCTGTCAGTGTAACTCTATAAAATGGAAGCTATCGGGCCTCTCATGCTGCCCCATCTCCCTCAGAATTAGGTCCAATCTCTCCTCTTCCAATTCCTTATATATGCTTAGGAGTCCCCCAGAATTTTGATACCCTCATTCTCCTCTCCCATAAGAATTTAGGGAGTTTTTTGTGTTGGCACAACTGGAGGCTAAGGGGATTGTGCAGAGGAAGATAGTAATCAGAGACTATAATCTGCATCATATCCTCAGAGGTTATGGAAAGGCAAGAAAATGGGTTTTACCTCCATTATTCCCATCACCGTTAATTCCTTAAATTATCCTCATTCTATACTCCCATTTTAAGTTGAGTCCCCTCTCTAAAGGTCTTGTCTTACTCTGTTTTTTCTAGTCTAATTAGTCTGGTTTAAGATAATATTTACCGCCCGAACTGGTTTGGCTCAGTGGATAGAGCGTTGGCCTGCAGACTGAAGGGTCCCAGGTTCGATTCCGGTCAAGGGCATGTACCTTGGTTGTGGGCACATCCCCAGTAGGGGGTGTGCAAGAGGCAGATGATTGATGTTTCTCTCTCATCAATGTTTCTAACTCTCTATCCCTCTCCCTTCCTCTCTGTAAAAAATTAATAAATATATTTTTAAAAAATAATATTTACCTCTTCATTTTTCATAATGTATTATATCGTTCTTGCAAATGCCTTAAACTCTAAAAGTCACCATTATGTCTCTAGGAACTTCTTTTAATTGGTTGAATTATAGTAATTCTGAGTGTTTTTCTCTAAAATTCACATGCCTTCATTTTATTGACATCTTGCTTGTACCAGAGTTTTCATTAGCAAATGAAATTTTTAACACAAAATAGAGCATGCAATGTATCCTATGAATTATTTATAGGAGATACAGCATGCATCCAGCAATAGCTTGTATTATCCACAGTTTCAGTAAATGTAGTAACCAAAAGACAGTATAAAAGGAGGGCTAAATTCCAAGTACCAGAGACTGACTTTGATATTTGATGAGCTAGAGGTCAAGGTGGGGCAGGACCAAACCACAGTTATTGGTACCTTAGCCACCTCTGAAGTAGATTCATCAATTGTGCTCTAATCATAATGGTACAACAGGGATTTCAAGTAATAAACACACACACACACTCACACACACACACTCACAAACACTCACAGACTCACACACACATGTGTGAGCACATGCATGCAACTTTTTTTTTTAAAGGAGAGCTTTCGTCTTCAGTCTAAGTAACAGCGCAAGAATCAGAGATAAAATTTTCTCCCTCCAAATACAACTCCATTTCCTGTGATTTCTACATGACATTTCCTATTTCTACATTGTTTGGCCTTACCAAACTACTATTAACCTTGAAGGAAGCTCCAAGGTAGCTTAAAGGGAAATAAGAAAAATTGAACCCTCAGAGTTGAGACTGACCAGTGGCCTTTTTCTCTTCCTAGTCCTATTAGTTCTTGGTACCAAATTTTTCATGCTTTTTACTCTCTGTAGCCTCTCGCAGGATACTGGCCTTTTCCAGCTTCTCTCTCCCATAGAATATTTGTGTTTCAGATTGCTTTTCCTGGGCATAGCAGCTTCTATTTTCCCCTCGTTGAATTTCATTTTATTCTTGCCCTGACTTTAACGTTTCCAAGTTCAACAGAATGACTTCTCAGTCCTTGCTGGTCAAGGCAACACCTCCCAATGTAGTATCTTTGGTGCATTTAATTATCTCTTGTTTACACAGCAAGATATCTCTTCAATTCAATAAGCTGCTGTTTGTCATTCCCTTTTTGTTTGTTTTTTTTCTCCCTGCCTTTTATTCATTTTAGTCTATATAATAGGATTTAATTAATTTTCAAGCACCATTTCTCCATGCAGTAGCCATAACTGTGATTAGCAGGGAGCGGGACTGCAATGGCATTTGTCAAAGTTATAGACTCACAGCTAATTCTGCTTCACTTTGACAGTTTTGCACATCACTGATTGATAATAATATTGCTTATGCAAAACCTTGGCATCTAGAACAATAAATGGAAAATCTTGATAGAAGAAAGTAAGAATACATGATACAAATTAAACCACACTATTTAATTGGCCTTGTAAGTGCAAAATGAATGTGGTAAAAAATATCATTTCCACCACATACTAGAATAACTAAAGAACAACAAAGAAGACCAAAAATAATAATCTATCTATATACACTGAGTGGTCAGATTATGATGATCTCTGAATGCATAATAATCTGGCCACTCGGTGTATATCCTATATAATAAAAGGCTAATATGCAAATTGTCCCCTCGACCAGGAGTTCGACCAACAGGCAGGCCGGCCAACCGCCCATGTCCCCTCCCACTGGCCATGCTGGATGGACCCCACCCATACACGAATTCATGCACCAGGCCTCTGATACATATATATATACATATGTGTATATATATATATATATATATATATGTATGTATATATACATACATACATATATATATACATATATACATATATATATGTATAATGTGTGTGTGTGTATATATATATATATATATATATATATATATACACACACACATTATACATATATATATACATGTATATATACTGAGTGGCCAGATTTTTATACGTTCAGAGATCATAATAATCTGGCCACTCAGTGTATATATATATAAGCCTAAGCAACCGTTGCAACCAAAACAACCGAATGGATGACCAAATAGGCTGCATGGGGCAACCAGGCTGGCAGGGGGGGTTAGTGAGAGCCAACCAAATGACTGAGCAGCGGGCTGTGTGGGGTGACCAGGCTGGGAGGGGGGGCAATGAGCGGCAACCAGGCCAGCAGAGGGAGGCAGTGAGGGGCAACCAGGCTATCAGGGGGACAGTTGGGGGCAACCTGGCTGGCATGGAGGGCAGTTGGGGGTGACCAGGCCAGCAGGGGGGGAAGTTAGGGGCAATCAGGCAAGCAGGCAGGTGAGCAGTTAGGAGTCAGTGGTGTTGGACATCCCCCAAGGGGTCCTGGATTGGAGAGGGTGCAGGCTGGGCTGAGGGGGCCCCCCATGCACAAATTTCATGCACCGGGCCTCTAGTATATATATAAAAAGCCAGCGACCGTAACAGCCATAATGATCATAACAACTGGTCGCTATGACGCCCACTGTGGCCAGCAAACTGACCAATCAGGGGGTGGGGACACCAGCTAACCTCAGAGCCCCTCCCCACTGCCAGCCTGCCCCTGATCAGACTCTCCCACCCCAATCAAGAGCTGGCTGCTAGCCAAACGCCCCCTCCCTTCCCCCCCAGGCCAGCCCCACCCCCATCAGCCCATCCCACCACGATAGGCCCGCAGCCCCTCCCCCTGGCCAGCCCTTCCCTGATTGCACCCCCCCACCCCAATAGGGGGTGGGCCGGCCTGCCAACCTCCTGCAGCCCCTCCCCCAACCCAGCCTCACCCCAGATGGGCCCCCTCCACCCCATCAAGTGCAGGGACGGCTGGCCAACCACCCATGGCCCCTCCCCCAGGCTGCTGGCCCCCAATTGGCACCCCCCACCCCATTCAGGGGTGGGGCCAGCCGGCCCACCAACCACAACCCCTCCCCATGGTGGGCCCCACCCCCTATTGGCCCCCCAACCCCAATTAGGGGTAGGGCCTGCCGGCCAATCATCTGCTGCCCCTTCCCTGAGCCGGCCCAGCCTTGATCAAGCCCTGATTGGGGTGAGCCAGCCAGCCAACCTCCTGCCATCTCCTCCTCCTGACAGGCCCAGCCCTGATCTGCCCCAATTGGGGCCGGGCCGGCCAGACCCCACTTGTCCATGAATTCGTGCACTGGGTCTCTAGTAGTAATAATAAAAAAAGGTAGGGCAAATTAAGTGAACATGTAAATTTCAGTATATCCTGCTGTTTCTTAAGGTTATTTTAGTGTCATTTAAAAAAACTTTTCTATTGAAGTAAAATTTACACATAGAAAAGCACACATATTATAAGCATGATGCTCAATTAATTTCCCAAACTAAATCTGCACCAAGATCAAGAAACAGAACTTACCAGCATACCAGAAACTCATCACTCATGATCTCGTCCAATTACTCCCCACCCCAAAAAAACTATGTTGACTTTAAGAAAATTAGGTTTCCTGTCTCAAGATTTTATATAAATGCAATGATATAGTATGTATCTGCATCTAGTTTCTTTCATATAACATTGTATTTGTGAGACTCATCCATGCTGTCACGTAAAGTTGTAAATTTTTCATTCTCATTACTACATAGAGTTCAGTTCAATTGTGTGAATATGCAGTAATTTCCATTGTTTGGCTATTCTTAATAGTGCTGCTATGAGAATCCTGGAAGGGGTCTTTGTTAAATATATATACGCGTATTTCTGTTGGGTATAGAAATTGGAGTTGAATTGCCAATGTATAGGGTATATGTATATTGAGATTTACTAGATACAGCCAAACAATATTAGAAAGTGGTTGTATCGATTTATACTTCCACAAGTTATGTAGGGTCTTATTTGTATATCTTTTAAAAATCCTCCTTACCTTATCAACAATTTTTTTTATATAGAAAGAAAGCTAGTCATTCAATCCTGTTCTTTAACTAGTGGATCCAATGACAAGTTTCCATAAACTATTAGATGGAAATTTTCTCTACGCTTATGTAATTCTTTTCTGGTGTTAAAGGGAATGTGAGTTTTCTCTTTAGATCACCAGGGGACATGTGACAGCACCTCTCATCCAATAGGTGCTCAGAAATATTTGTTGAATCAATGAAGTCAAAAGAGAAAAATCAGGATGATTCACTTTATGACTTAACTGTTAAAATTTATTTAAATTAAAGCTAAGTCTAATAGAAAACATACATAGGAAGAAATAATTAAATACATATTTTTGTGCTTTTTTAAGGGTCAAAGAATCATTGTGGGGATGGAGTTTGTGACAGTGGAAGGGAATTTTTTTTTATCCTCACCTAGCGATATTTTTCCATTGATTTTTAGGGAGAGTGGAAGAGAGAAAGACTGAGAGAAATATCAGTGTGAGAGAAACACATCAATTGGTTGCCTCCTGCACAAGCCCCAACCAGGGCCCAGGACTGGGAGGATCCTGCAACCGAGGTACATGCCCTTGACCGGATTCAAACCCAGAAACTTTCGGTCCACAGGCCAAAGCTCTATCCACTGAGCCAATCTGGCTAGGGCTGGCAGGGACATTTTAATGTGGTCAGAGAAGAAAAAGTTCCAAACTAAAAATGACTAATTTGCTCTGATACTTTATTGACAATAAAATAATAGTGCTATAAATATTTTTTTTAAAAATGATCTGTGGGTGAATGTGAGTCCCTGCAGGATAGGTCTGCACTATTTAGGTTTTTAGCTCCTTTAGTGTTTAGCCTAAGTAGTAGATACCATGCGATTATTTGTGAAATAAATTACTGGAAAAAAAAAAAAAAAAGAGAAAACAAACAAGTAGGAAACTCTCAGCAGTCTATGGCATCTAATTAGTTTCTTTATTTAAACCACCAAAACTGATCGTCATGGGAACAAATAGCATGTTTAAAGAAAAAAACAGGAGATGAGAAAGATGGTTATATTATGAGAAGAAAAACTATTTGTGGGCTGTGCTTAGAGTAATGTTTACTTTCAACCCTTCCAGCCCTGCCATTTCCAAAATAGTTTTCTGGGCATCAATAACTAAACCGAATAGAATATTTTGATTTCTAGTCATTTCCTCTGTGAGAAATTAGAATTTTACACATGCAGGTACAGCACCTTATTTTAAAATACTTTTGCAAGAGGTTTTGTTATCTTTTCTGATTATTGTTTTTAAGGTCTAGATTAAGTTAAGCCAAATTATACCTTTTTACATAGTTCAATGACTAGGATAGTTTGTAAAATTCTAATGTTAGAGGATAGAGCTGTACTCAGTATTTTCTGGTGATGAGCAACAACACTTGCCCAAATGTTTTAGACTCAGTCCTTTAGGTAATCTAATAGTTGTACAACATTTAGATGCTATGCATAAGCTTTGACAAAAGCAATGCTGACTCAATCTCTGATTTACCTTGAGTGACTCCAAAGCAGAAATGGACAGGTTTATATCTAAGAACTTCCTCTTTTTTCCACTTGGCTATCAAGAAAACATAGGTGTTGGGGTTTGTTTAGCTGTTTGTTTTGGTGTTTGCTTGTTTTTCCTTCCTAACTTTAGAGTGTACTCAAAATTTTCTGGATATCAGATATGCTGGTGACTCATGAAACCAGCAGGATCTGAGATGCGTTTAATGAGGGTATTCCAAATCGAACCTCTGCTCCAAGAAATGTGATTGCATTTCTTCAAAGGGGAATTGTACAGCCAATTCCTAATGGAAGAGCTGGCTGTCTCGCCAGTAGATTGACCAGACCAGTTGTTGTTTGTTTGTTTTTACCCTCCTGCTTTCTAATATCTGGACATTTCCTTATTCATTATCAGCTCCAGAGGGAATGAAAAAAGAGAAAAGGAAAGTGTGAATCTAATAAATCTTCACCTAGGTAGAATTATCATAATTAGGTTAAGAAGGCTACAAAATATAGAAGAAAAATGTTCTTGACTTTAATAATTTTTACATTATCTATGGGTTTTAAATATTCTTAGCATAACAAGATGGCCAAGGGTATAAGAAAATAGCTTAGATTTTTGGAAAGGTTCAAGCGTTGAATTATTCTGTGATTGTATTATCAGAGCCTTGATGCAAGAAAATGAACCAGTGGCTAGGGATCGAGGTTTCAGTGGGAGTAAGTGGATGCTTTCATCCACAACTGTTTTGGAAAGAGGATAATTTAGCTATGCTGGCAAAGAGCTATTTTAATGCTTCAGTGGTAGGGATTCAGTTGTTTGGCCAAGCAGAGATGAAATTGTAAGCCAGGGATAGAATGCATCGGAAATGTTGAGGAAAATGTAGAAAGAGGAATGTGAGGTAAAAGCCTGCCAGGGTTATGCAGAGCTAAGGGTTCCCAGGCTTCTATTTCAGGAATCTTAGGCCCAGCTCCTGATTTACTGTGAAATCTTGAGAAAGTCACTGATTTCTTTAAGACACAATTTCCTTGCCTTTGAAATAAGGATAATTTTATCTACATTTAACATATCATGCTAACATGATAAGGTAGTTGATGGGAATTCGTGCAGTCCTCTGTTGGGAAAATGAAGGTTTCATCCTCATAAAATAGAAGAGTGGATGCTGCGAATTAGAAGAATAGGATTGTACGAGATGACTTCTCTCTGACTCCTCTCCTCCCCATTCATTTTCCACTACTCTCTAATCGTGTCTCATTCACCTCTTCCACCAGGAGATTCTTTTCTCTACCAGAAGCTAACTATATGGACCACACAGCTGGGGGTTCTGATTGGGTTTGGTGAGTGGAGAGCTCTGGTAGTAGATGGCAGAGAAGGGAGAGGTGTGAGACAGGGTACTTACTCTCTTAGTTGGCCCCCTGAAAGATTGCCTGGGGCTGGCTATTTTCCTTAACCAAAGTTCATTCACTGCTCCTCTTCCGCTTTCAAGCCTAGGATCAAGACATGTTCCTGCATGTAAATAACCCTTCTCAAATTATTCTATTTGAAATGTACCATCTCTGTTTCCTGTGGCGACCAGGTCTGATTCCATATATATACCATAATAACTTTAGATAGTCAACAAACTTCTGTTGTGGGTTATTTAGTCTCCTCCACACACACATATATACTGTAAACATTTTGCTATCAATAATACTGCAAATGTTACACTTTGGCTAAATCCCTTTTGTCTAGTTGAGGCTTCTTTCACCTTGTCAATATTTACTTTTGATCGAAAGAACACCAACAAGAAATAAGGGGACTGATTTCTTTTTAGTGTAGAATTTCTGAAGGACTGAATAAAAGATATTTTCCAGAGTTATTTTTAGGGCAAATTGTATTCTCTTTTTGAAAAATACACCATGATTATCATTAACATCACCAGGAACTGCATGAATAACTCATCACCTAAAAAAAAAAAAGAATCTCTTCCAGTGGTTATCAAAACTTACAACACGGTGTTATTTAAAACGTTAAGCTTTTAAATATAGTACTTTTCACAAGAAGTACCATTTGCTTTCAATTTCTTTTCCCCAAGCTACATAACTCTTTGTTTTTATGAAGAGAAAAAAAAATCTAAGCTACCATTAATAAAAAAGAAAAGATTATCCTTGGTAGAGACAAATTTGCAATCATGTGTGATGGAAAATGGAAATGGGCCAGGTTACAAAGTAATAGCCTATTTACATATAATTTCCATGAATTTTTTCCCCCATAGGATATTCTTTGAAAAAAATGGTTTTAATACACAACTACTCAGGAAATTTGACAGAGAGATAAGTCATTCTTCCCATTTTAAAGCCACAATAAACACTAACACATAGTTATCCAGTCTCCATTAGGGCAGGGTATTTACTTCCAGTTATTAAAGACAACTGAAAATAAGCTCATACTGCTCCCAGTATTCAAATGCCATTCAAGAATTACAGTTCCATCCAGCCAGCATAGCTCAGTGGTTGAGCATTGACCTATGAACCAAGAGGTCACGGTTCAATTCCTGGTCAGGGCACATGCCTAGGTTGTGGGCTCCATCCCTAGTGTGAGGCATGCAGGAGGCAGCTGATCCATGATTCTCTCTCATCATTGATGTTTCTATCTCTCTCCCCCTCTCCTTTGCTCTCTGAAATCAATAAAAATATATTTTTTAAAAAAGAATGACAGTTCCTTTCTGAAGTAGAAGTTCCTTCCTATTCCTCTGATGACAACAATCAAGAACATCTTCAAATCAGTCTCTAGCTTTTAATATTAGTATCATCATCATCAGCAGCAGCAGCAGCAATTAGTAGTAGAAGGAATAGGAGTAGGAGTATCATTATTATCATTCCTTACTATTTTATTTCTAAGTCTCCTCCCTTCTCACCTGAGCTATTGTAATAGTTGCTTACAATGACTTTGCTGTGAGTCTCACTTTTCTCTAATTTATCCTTTTGGATACCACTATACCAGCTTTCTAAAATGTACATCTGACCATTCTCACTACCCTACATAGGACTCTCCAATAGGTCTCCACCGTCTGCAGAATAAGACGCAAGATCCCTAGCATGGTGTATGGTGCCATTTCTCAGGTTGTCTTTCTCTTCATCCTATGTTATAGCCACTTGGAACCTGAGCTTCTGATTATAACATTTTTAATCTTGTCTACCTGGTGATCTCTCTCTCTCTCAAAATTCATTCAAGAGTCACTTTGTTGGCAACTCTTTTACTGGCTTTCTGGTTAAAAATGATACTGTTGGGCCCAGCCGGGTATAGCTCAGCAGTTGAGCCTCGACCCTGGAACCAAGGGGTCACGGGTTCGATTCCTGGTCAGGGCACATGCCCAGGTTGTGGGCTCGATCCCCAGTGGGGGGCATGCAGGAGGCAGCGATCCATGATTCTCTCTCATCATTGATGTTTCTCTCTCTCTCTCCCTCTCCCTTCCTCTCTGAAATCAATAAAAATATATTTTAAAAAATGATACTGTTGGGGTAGATAGAAGAGAGTATGGGTGGATAAATGGTGATGGAAAGAGACTAGACTTGGGGTGGTGAACACACAATACAGTATAGAGATGATGTATTATAGAATTGTATATCTGAAATCTACATCATTTTATTAACCAATTCCAGTCACTCCAATAAATTCAAGAAAAATAAATAAATAATAAAATTCTAAAAAGAAACAAATAAATGCCTCTAAAAAACAATTCTAAAAGATGATCACACTGTCCTCCAGATGTTTATAGTTCAACTGGGCATATTTAATCTTAGCTCCTTTGTCGCTTGAATATACTTTACAACTGGCCTGTTTTTTAGGCTCTTCTTTGAGAACTGAACCAATATCTCTGTGTATGGCATCTAATATAGCACATGGCACACAGTAGGCACTAAATACATTTTTTGTTGAACTGAACGGATAAATGGAAAAATAAACAAGTATTCATGACAGAAACTATGTTGGATAAAAGATGTTCGTTTATTAAGAATCCAGAGTAAACTTCTGCCTCAAGTTGCTTATATCAAATCAATCAGGTAGAAATGTCATATGCATACCAAAAAAAGCAAGTGCATGAGACAGGGTCCCAACTGAAAACAGATGGCACACTCCAATTAAAATAATTTTAAAAGATATGATTTATAATGGGTCTGATAAAGGTTAGGACAGGGCATAGGGAAATTTCAAGGAATAGTACAGGAGCCTGTTTGCACTGTTACAGGTAGTTGTAGTTATTTTTACCCTTATGCCTGAGGAAATGAAGAGATAAAAAGAGAGGTTATTGAAAACTGGAAGAGAAAATTACATAAAAGAATCTTAAGAACAGTGACTTTAGGGCAAGGGATACCACCAACCCAATATGACTTCAAAAGGGGGAGTCCAGCATAAGAAGTTCCCTGCCCATTCTTCTCCCTCCCTTGAATCTGTCGTTGAGGTTCTTCATTCATTATATACTGAGTGGCCAGATTATTATGATCTCTGAACGCATAATAATCTGGCCACTCAGTGTGTGTGTGTGTGTGTGTGTGTGTGTGTGTGTGTGTGTGTGTGTATTACAGGCCCAGTGCATGAATTCGTGCATGGGTGGGATCCGGCCAGCCTGGCCAGGGGGAGGGGACATGGGCGGCTGGCCGGCATGCCTGCTGGTCGAACTCCTGGTCGAGGGGACAATTTGCATATTAGCCTTTTATTATATAGGATATACACTGAGTGGCCAGATTATTATGCATTCAGAGATCATCATCATCTGGCCACTCAGTGTATATAATTAGAAACCAAAGGGCACTGGAACTCTGTGGTAAATGCCATATAGGTCAGGCTCCAGAAGTACAGAGCACGATGGCGAAAGGTGAATCTAGAGAAAACAGATGACCAACACAGCAAGTGTCTTACACTCCCTTGAATCATCAAATAGCCTAGCAGATCAGTTTATACATCGTGAAGCCTGAACAAGAGCTTCTGGACAGTTTGATAATTGACATGACTGAAAAATCATTTCGTGGTAGCCATGGAGGTATACCATCTAGCTCTCCCTTCAATAAAGAACTTGCCATTCAGCTGTGAAAGGAGCAGTTAGCTGACAGCCTCTATCTGTAGGACCTTCAGTATTCATTGCTGCATTTGAATCAAATTTCATGGTAAGACTCTACTAATGGGCAATCTTTTCTCAAGAGTTACTTAATGGGTTGGCCAAAACTTAGATCTGCTTCATAGTCTGAGGTTCTTTCTGTCCCAATTACTACTTTATACTCTTTATCTCTCATAAACATTATCCCCCAATAAACAACTTAAACTTCTAACTCTGTCTAATCATCTGCTTATCAGAGAACCTAAACTGACACGCATGCACACCTAATCTAGACAAGAAGAGTTTCTTCATGAAAAAAGACTGGAGTGCCCAGTTTCACGGAGAATTGTAAAAATAGGTCTTAAAAGATGGTAAGGAAGAAAAATTGTGATATTGAAGTCAGAACACCTGCCCCTCAATCCACATCAGACTGTCCAGCATCCCTTTCTATATCAGAGAGTTATGGTTAGGTTCAAATGAAAGAGTACACTGTTTCTAAATCTTGGGTGAGCCAGTCAGCAGAGGCTGTCACTGTGCATTACTTTAAACTCATTCTCACCCTAGCTGGTGTGGCTCAGTGGATAGAGCATCAGCCTGTGGACCAAAGGGTCCGGAATTCAATTCCAGTCAAGGGCACTTACCTCGGTTGCAGGCTCCTCCCCACCCGGGCCCTGGTAGGCCTGTGCAGGAGGCAACCAATGTGTTTCTCTCACAGGGATATTTCTCTCTGTCTTTCCCTCTCCCTCCCACTCTCTCTAAAAATCAGTGGAAAAATATCCTCGGGTGAGGATTAAAAAAATAAATAAATAAGAAATAAACTCATTCTCAACTCCCCCCAGCACACTTTCTAGAGAGGTTGAAGAAGTTAAACACTTACTTTCCCAGTCTCTTTTCCTTTAGGATTACCCTTGTATTATAAATTGATATAAACAAAGAGCTTATAGAGACATTTCCTTTTTTTCCCTGATAAAACAGGTAGATGTACATGAGGCAGCCATCTTGAGACCAAGATGTAAAGATCTAACACAGTAGGTTTGACAGAGTAGAAAGTATACACTGAGTGACCAGGTTATTATGACCACCCCATCAGTACTTCGTTGGGCCACATTTTGCCTTCAATACTGTGGAGATTCTTCTTGGCATTGACTCCACGAGATGTTGAAAGGTGATGCGAGGAATCTGACACCATGCCTGAGGAATAGCACTGTCCAGTTCTGTGAGATTTGATGGTTGTGGAACCAGCTGCCTGATGGCTCTTTTAACTTCATCCCACAAATGCTCAATTGGATTGAGATCTGGTGATTGTGGGGGCCACCTAAGCAAGGTAAAGTCTCCCTCATGTTCTTGAAACCACTCCTGCACAATACGAGCACCATGGCATGGAGTATTGTCTTGTCGGAAGAAGCCATCTCCATTGGGATACGCCATCAACTTGATAGGATGAACTTGATCAGCAACGATACTTAGGTATGTTGTGCTATTCAGACGTTGTTCCACACGAATTAAAGGGCCCAAATCATGCCAGGAAAACATGCCCCAAACCATAACACTGCCCCCACCAGCTTGAAGGGTTGTACTCATGCATGTGGGGTGCATGCTTTCATGCTGTTTCTGCCAAATTCTCACTCTGCCATCTGCATGATGCAACTGGAAACGTGATTCATCGGACCACGTGACTTTTTTCCAATGCTCGACTGTCCAATCCTTGTGTTCCTGTGCGAATTGGAGACGTTTTATCTTGGTAACTGCAGACAGCAAAGGTGTTCGAACAGGCCTTTGGCTTCCATATCCCATACGATGCAGTGTACGGCTAATTTGCCTACAAACGTCAGGTGGCCATAATAATCTGGCCACTCAGTATAGATAGATATAGATATATATATAGATATAGATATATAGATATAGATATAGATATAGATGTAGATATATAGATATAGATATATAGATATAGATATAGATATAGATATAGATATAGATATAGATCTAGATATAGATATATTTCAAAGCTGTGTTCTTGAAATGTTGCTCAACCCTGACTTGTCCAACTCTGGACTGCCTCCCAACATACTTCTGCTTATGTGGCACTCTACGCTGTTATTTGTCATCTACTGTGATTTGTGCAGGACATCATATCCTGACTGTTAAAAACATTTCAATCAGATTCTCAGGTACCACATTCTTGTTTGTTTGTTTTGCCATTGAAAACAAATCTTGGGTGAGCCAGTCAGCAGAGACTGTCACTAGTTTATCATTCACAGTTCCCAAGAGAATTCTGCAATTGCAGTCCTAGACATTTAACCCAGAAAAATGAAAACTTAAGTTCACACAAAAACTTTATATTGACCATATTTTCGACTTTCTATATCTAATGTTTTGACATCTGGGACCTTGTGGATTAGGGATGGACTGCCCCTCCCATGGTTGGTTAATGATTTGTAGATTCCTGGAGACAGTAAATCACTGTCCTAGGAGCCTGCCTTTTATATGCAAATGAACCAACCCCAACCCCCACCCCACCCCCCACTGCTTGCCTGGCTTATGGCTATTCTTACAACTTCTGAGACACTATTTTCCTGGCCCAATTATCCCAGGGCAAGGCATTAAGTGGCTTCTGCACCCTAAAGCCCACTAAAATTTTTCAGAGTAGCCAATCCTAACCTGGTTTGCTTGCTTAAGGTACCCCATTCTTTAATCCTTACTTTTATGGGCTTCAGGACACCATGAGAAGAAATTTAAATTACCTACTGAGTTGGAATTCATACAACTTGACTGATATTCTGGAGGACTTCCAAAGGAAGCTAAAATGGAAGAAGACAGGATAAATCTCTATAAGAAAGTACTGATGAATGTTTCACAAAGGCATGCCTGAAGCTGACTTTACTGTTGGGACAGGTGTCAGAAGTAGCAGCATTTCTAGGTAGAGAGGTTGTGCAGCCCTCTCTGAATTATACAAGTCAGATGGCTATGATACAAAGGAGAAAACAATGTTACTAGAGGTCAAACAGCTCTGCTCAAGTACCGGCTGAAAGAGGTTGCAAGAAAAATGGGGAGGATTTTCATACTATCTGGTGAGAAAGAAGAGACCAAGATGTTGATTTTTATTTTATTTTATTTTTTAAATATATTTTTATTAATTTCAGAGAGGAAGAGAGGGGGAGAGAGAGATAGAATCGTCAATGATGAGAGATAATTATAGATTGGCTGCCTCCTGCACACACCCCACTGGGAATCAAGCCCGCAACCCAGGCACATGCCCTGACCAGGAATCAAACCATGACCTCCTGGTTCATAGGTCAACACTCAACCACTGAGCCACGCTGGCAGGGCAAGATGTTGATTTTTAAAAGTTTAGTAAGACTTCTGGTTTTAGCTCTGACATAAAAATCATGTAAGTCATCAATCTAGTCCTTATAAAAAGAAAACTACACTGAACATTGACAAGTTTTCTTGAAAGGGAAAACTGCAAAAGAAATCTGCTTTAAATATTAAGATTCTGATAGTTTAAAAGTAAAGAAAGAAAAATATACGTTGGTAACACTAATCAAATAAAGCTAGTGTAGCTATATGTGGACAAAAGGGTCCACATGCTAAGCTGACAAGCTCAGGGAAGGCTGTATGGCGGTCTTGCAAACTCAGAGACCTAAAGTAACCACAAAGGATGGTCTGAAATTAAACTTTAACTAAAAGCAGTTATGGTGGATAGTTACATTGTAGGCCAGTATCTTCACTGACAAGGTCAATATTTACCTTAACTGAGCCTATCTGTCTTTTTGCATCTATAATAACATGTCTGGGTAACTTGTAACTTCCCTTTTTCTGGACCCCTTGGGGCACAACCTAATGTGCCTGGGCGTCAGGACAGATACCTCAAATTCCTCCATTGTTATCATGTTAATTGTTCAATGGATTTCATGTAACCCCCCAAAGTCCCTTCCTTTGATTGCAATCTATAAATATAGATGTCATTCTCTGGAGCATTATCACAGCCTCCTTGAGATTCTACTTCCTGCCAATTGTCGACAGATTGGCTCAAATAAATTCACAAAAATTCTTTACAGATTTGAATGTTTTTTATAATAACATATATTAATATGAGGACAAGTAGGTTTAAGAACAAGGGAATTCATGAGGAATAAAGACTCTACATAAAAACAAAAGAATCAATTTTCCAAAAGACTTAACAATCCCAAACATGTATGAACTTAACAGTGCCAAAATACATGAGGCCAAAACTAATTAAAGTGAAAGGAGGAACAGACAAATCCAGTATTATATTTGGAGACTTCAATAGCTCTGTCAGTAATTGATAGGTCAAGCAGGTTGAAAATCAATTAGGATACAGTTGATTTGAACAGCTATATCAATCAACTTGATCTAATTGACATTAATAGAATACTTCATCCCAAATCAACAGAATATACATTCTACTCACACTTGCTTCGGACATTCCCCAAAATTGATCACCTTCTACCATAAGATACACCTTAACAAATTTAAAAGAATGAAAATCATACAAAGTATGTTCTCATATGACAGTGTAATTTGAAAGAGAAATCAACAAGAGAAGACACTTGAAAAATCTCTAAATATTTTGAGATTAAGCAACATATTTGTAATAACAGATGGGTCAAAGAAGAGTCTCAAGAACATAATATAAAAATATTTTGAAAATACAACTTAACAAAATTTGTGAGATTCAGAGAAAGCAGAGTTTAGAGGGAAATTTATAGCATTAAATACATATATTAAAAAAGAAGAAAAATCTAAAATAAATAACATAAGCTTAAACCTTAGGAAATGAGAAAGACCAATTTAGCAAAAGGTAGAAAAAAATTAATAGAAATTATAGTAGAAATCTGTAAAACTGAAAACAATAAAATAATAGAGAAAATCCATGAAACTAAAACATCAATACAATTGCTAAACTCATAGGCAGGGAACTGATTTAAAAAAAAAAAAAGAGGAAAGATCCAAATTACCATATCAGAAATGAAAGAGGGTTCATCACAAATAATTGCATGAATATTAGAAGGATAATGAAGGAATACTAGGAACACATCTATGCCCAAATGTTTGATAACTAGATAAAAAGAACCAATTTCTTGAAATCCACAAACTACCAAATCTCATAAAAGAGAAGTCGTCAACTTGAATAGCGTTAAATTATTAATGAAATTGAATTAATAGTTAATAAATTTCCAAAATAGGATGCACCAGACCACCAGACCAAAATCATTTCATTGGGGGAAATGTACCAAATATTTAAAGAGGAAATTATGACAATTTTTCATAATCTCTTCTAGAAGGTAGACACAGAAAGAAGACTTCCTCACTAATTCTAAAAAGCATTGTACTTACCTATTTAATCCTCTATGTCTTCCCCCACGTCCATGGAAACCACTGATGTTTTCAGTGTCTGTAGTGTTGCCTTTTCCAGAATATACAATACTGTAATGGTACAAATAAGACATTTAAACATTTGTCAAAACCCACAGAACTTTATAACACAAAAAGTAAAGTCTTAACACGTGCATATTTTTTTTAAAAATCATTTAGGAGATCCCAGAATGGAATGCAGAATGTAACAAAATAATCTGAATGAATTACAAAAGTTTGAAACAGTCTCACTGAAGGAGATGAGTGAAAAGGTGCTGACCTAAGACACCTTGGAAATGAGTGATGTTTATAAAACTGAAAGCAAATGAACTGTATTTCACCACTGTGCTCTAGTTGATAAAGTTGTTTCCTATGGGGGGATGAGTTAACAATTCTGAAGACAATATGCATACACACTAGAATTGAACAATTAATTAAATGAATGGCAGACAGCGGAAGCCAGACCTCACTGTCTGAGTGGAAGGTTACAGGGAAGGAAGCTAAGAGTGATCTGTGTTGTTATGGATTAGAATTGAAGACATCACTATGAATCAACTTTAGCTTAATAAAGATATACACTGAGTGGCAAGATTATTATGATCTCTGAACACATAATAATCTGGCCTTTCAGTGTGTATATATATACATTAGAGGCCCGGTGCATGAATTCGTGCATGGGTGGGGTCCGGCCAGCCTGGCCAGGGCGAGGGGACATGGGTGGTTGGCTGGCCTGCCTGCTGGTTGAATTTCTAGTTGAGGGGACAATTTGCATATTAGCCTTTTATTCTATAGGATATACACTGAGTGGTCAGATTATTATGCATTCAGAGATCATAATAATCTGGCCACTCAGTGCATATTACTAATGCCAGATGTTAACAGCAGGGGAAATGATGTGGAGTATATAAAAATCTCTGTATGATCTTCATAATAATTCTGTAAATCTAAAAGTAAACTAAAAATGTATTAAAAACACACTAGTTAGCAAGGACAGAATAAATTCACATGTCATATCAATAGTGGTTAATGGATTAGGTGGCAGAGAAAATTAACTAATAATTCCCCACACACCCTTTCCTTAAAGATAGAAGCATTAACCTACTATGTTATTAGATACAAAGCCCAGAGATGCATCATGGAATGGTGAAAAACACCCTGTACTATACATTAGAAAACAGGGATGCAGTGCTAACTCAATTGCTTGCCAGCTGTGGGACCTTGTAAAATCTCTCCTCCTCTTTAAAACAAGGGTATTGGATCTGATGACCTCTAAAGCCTGTCCAGCTAAGCCAGGGGTCCTCAAACTTTTTAAACAGGGGCCAGTTCACTGTCCCTCAGACCGTTGGAGGGCCGGACTATAGTTAAAAAAAAAACTATGAACAAATTCCTATGCGCACTGCAGGCCCGGGACAAGTCGGCTGCTAAGCAGGACAGGCAGCGGCACCCGGCGGGCCGGATAAATGTCCTCGGCGGGCCGCATGTGGCCCGCGGGCCGTAGTTTGAGGATGCCTGAGCTAAGCCATTCTATTACTCTTCATTCTCTGATACTGTCTTCATCAGGTTATTGTGTCCATTCCCCAGCTGCTATGAGAACTAGCTGCTAATAGCTCACAATTCACCCATGTCTGGAGAACTGTGCTAGGTTAACAGGAGTTGCTTTGTGCAAAGATGCCTAGGAGGTTACAGACCCCTTTCTGGGAGTTGACCTTGTAGGGTTCAGAATTAGTCATCCCAAGATGTGCCTGTGGTATGCGGACTATTCTGATCTAAAGGCAACTGAGACCCTTCAGGATCAAGAGTAACTTCTATACCCTGCCCCCTTAACCACCTAGAAGAACTTGAATTAGGGGCCTTGCCCATAATAAGAGATTATCAGAGGCAACCTTTTTGATCTATCTATATGGCAGGGCAAACTTCTAATAACTGAACATCTTCTTCTTATCATCCTATAATAACCTTCTTCCCCCAATGTACTTTTCTTCATCCTTAGCTCAGAATATTACATATGCCTCATTTTCCCTTTCTCTCTCTGAATTTCTCATGCATTTGGGGGTCTCTGAGTCTCTCATATATTGGGGTTCTGATATGTACATATACTATTAAATTTAGTTATTTTCTCTTATTTATCTGTGTCATGTTGATTTGATTATTGGACTGGTCGGAAGATCCAAGAAGGACAGTGTCTTCCTCCCCCACAGCCCACTAGTAATGACTGACCAATACCGGGTTATCAAATCCCATCCCCCTTGGCCCAACATCACATTACAGAGCTCCCTGAGAGATCAGGCTGAGCCTACACTACAGCTAAATCCACATCTTTGCCTGCCTTCTCTTGCCCTTTCCTGATTGCCTTACTCCATTATAGATTTCATTGGGGAAGACTCTCTCACTAAACTGCTTGCACAACCATCCCTGACTCGGGTTCTGCGTCTTGGAACCTGACCACAGAGAATGTGGGGAAAGTTGTAGCATGCTTTGAATGTCCTTGAGAAATCACAGGTGTGGCTACTCCCATGCAAATTTCTCTAAAGCAGAAGTCAGTGCCCAGCCAGGGTGGCTCAGTGGTTGAGCATCAACCTATGAACCATGTGGTCACCGTTTGATTCCTGGTCAGCACACATGCCCAGTTTGCGGGCTCAATTCCCAGTGTGGGGTGTGCAGGAGACAGCTGATCAATGATTCTCTCTCATCATGGATGTTTCTCTCTCTCTCTTCCTCTCCCTTCCTCTTTGAAGTCAATAAAAATACATTAGCCCTAGCTGGTTTGGCTCAGTGGATAGAGTGTCGGCCTGTGGACTGAAGGGTCCCAGGTTCGATTCCGGTCAAGGGCATGTACCTTGGTTGTAGACTCCTTCTCTGCCAAGGCCCTGGTTGGGGTGTGCAACCAATCGATGTGTTTCTCTCACATCAATATCTCTCTGTCTTTCCCTCTCTCTTCCACTCTCTCTAAAAATCAATGGAAAAATATCCTCGGATGAGGAAAAAAAGAATAAAAATCTATTTAAAAGTAAAGCAGGAGTCAGCAAGCTTATTCTGTCGCAGGGGTGGGCAAACTTTTTGACTCGAGGGCCACAATGGGTTCTTAAACTGGACCGGAGGGCCGGAACAAAAGCATGGATGGAGTGTTTGTGTGAACTAATATAAATTCAAAGTAAAGGAGCGGAGGGGAGAGCAAGAGAACCCTCCGCTCTTTTGGCTCCACGGGCCGGATAGAACAGCCGAATGGGCCGGATCCGGCCCACGGGCCGTAGTTTGCCCACGGCTGGGAGAGTGAATAGTTTAGGCTTTGCAGGTCACATATGGTGTCTGCCACATATTATGTTTTTCCTTTCTTTTAACCTTTTAAAATATAAACACTATTCTTACCCCTTAAGTCATACATGCCCTCCCCCCCCCAAAAAAAAAAGCAGCAGATGGGATTTGGCCCATGAACTATCATTGCTAACCTCTGCTTTAAAGCATGGAGGTAAGGAATGTTGGCAGGGCCACCCTGGTGCAGAGTGGAGGTTTAGTACGCCTCAGTCATATTTCTGTCTTCTCTGGGGAGCATTAATGCAGAAGCCCATTTGACAGAAAGGGAGCAGGAATCAATTAATGAGATTTAAAGGCTCCAAAAACATAATGGGTGCTACAAAACTTTTAAGTATTCAGGGATTTGTCATTAAATATTCATCTCCTGTTTAATCGGTTATCTTCTGCTTATGGTTATTATGAGAAAATATTTTAACAAAGTGACTTAATTTAGAAGACCTGGTGATCTCTCAAGGAGCAAAACAGTTTCTAGTGAAACTTGCATACATTATTCAGAAAAGAACAACACGAGAGACGGGCATTCAAGAGACACAGACAGACATAGAGAGAGGGTGAGGCAGAAACAGAGAACTCGGCCACACAGAGAGATAAAAGACAGGGAGAGGAGAGAGGAGAGAGGAGAAGGGAGGGGTAAGGGAGGGAAGGAGAGTTGAGAAAAAAGAGGAAAGAGAGGAAAATGAAAAATGGATATAGACTGAGTGACAGAAAGGCAGGGAGGAGACAGGGATGTAGAGCCAAAAATGAGAAGAAAGACAGAGAAAAAGATAGAGAGAGAAACAGGCAGAGGCAGAGAGAGAGAGAGAGAGAGAGAGAGAGAGAGAGAGTGAGAGAGAGAGAGAGAGAAGAGAATCAGAGAGAAATGCTCTTACAAAGCAATATTTTTGGCAGCAACTTTGAACCTGACTTTCAAGAAACAAAGCTTAATTAAGGGTTGAATACCTGTCTCATTGTAGCCTCTATATTCACAACCCAACATCTATGATAAGGAGCACATAGAAGTGTGTTGTTTGATTTCAAGAGAATAAACATTTTATATTTTAGAGCCATGAAATCAGATACATAAATTATAAAATATAAATAAACATAAACCCTTATCTCTCCTTTTAATTTTGTGTTTGCTTGTTTACTTTTTTCTTTGCTCTAAGCAACTGAGGTATTTGGTAAAGAATTCAACAAAACCACAAGAAATGAAGAAAATGAAGGCGACAACTCCAACCTTCCAACATAGTTGTATGAATTATGTGAGATAATGTATGCAAATTGCTTTTTCAGTGATTTAAGTGTCATATGTATTAATTGTGTGTGGACTAATTTCAGACCAATCGGAGTAATAATTCATTTGGCTTAACTAACCAACCAGTTCATTCAAAACAGTGACGGATTTTCTATACAGTCTCCCAGATCCTTTATCTCTAAAGCCACGGGCACCATCAGTTCTTATGTTGCAAGGAAGCAAGACCAAGATTGGGAGTTTTTGAAGAGGAGTAAAGGAGTGGTGTAAAGAAAGCTTACTTTCCAGTCATTTCCTTTCAAAACACAGCATCAAAATGTCCCCTAGCCAGGAGCTAGAACCACCTTCGCCTGTGATATGTCAAAAATATCTTGTTAGTTTATACTTAAGTTTCAGCCCTGTGATTTCCTGGGACTGTGCTTCTTTTTCCCATCTGAGGTGGACACTGAGATGAGCCTCTGACCAGACCCTTCTTCAATGAAGGATGTGTTGCTCCAGCTGTTGGGACTGCTGTAGACAAGCAGCCTCCAGCTGTCAGCCTCTTCAGGGTCTGCCTCAGCTGCAGAGAGAAGCCTTGCCAAGGTCATGCCTCTTCCCTTGGGTGGTCTGCACCCAATGTCTGATCTATGTGATAATACAGAAGCCTGACCATCTCAGCCCAATTCGGGTTTGCTCCACCGCGCTCTGTAGGGTCCATAGAGACTGTGGCTGGGCCTGCATCACAGTACTTCTCCCTCTGCTCAATCTTGCTTCCCTCCCCTCCCTTCCACAGCAGTTAAATATAAAGACACTTCTGAATAAACATCCTGCATGCTAAATTCTGACTCATAATCTCCTATCCGGGAAACCAAACTACAACACTCTCTCACTATCCTTTTTTTCCTTCGTTGTATCATATTGTGTAGCATGGACTCATGAAATGACAGGTCAGTAAAGAACTGACCTCAATATTAGGTGGTTAGTGATAGACTCAGAGAGAAGCCTATCAGAATTACTCAGGCCTAGCATGTCCATAGGGCATCTGATAAGCTCTAATCTGTAATAATAAATTTGGTAGCTGCAAGGCGCCATGTAAAAGAAATGAACAAATATTAACAGAGCACTTATATTATGCTGGGCATTTTGCTACACACTTTAACACCTATTCTCTCATTTAATCCTCATTAAGAATCAGATGTAAAAAGTAATGTTCTCCCCAGTTTACAAATAAGAGAGTTGAGGCTGAATTCATGAGTGAACCAAGACTCAAACACAGATCATCAAACTCCAATTTAGACCCTAAATTTCAACTCAAGTCTCATCTGAATCTAGAGACTAAAAGTATTTTCCCCCATGTATATTAGATAGGGATTGAGTCTGGCTGAATATAACAAAATCCAAACAACAGTGACTTAAACAGATATGGTTTATTTCTCTCAATTTATTAAAGTCCTAAGTTAAGTGGTACTGGCATTGGCTCAGGAGTTGAAGGATGTTAGAGCTGAGGTTCCAAATCTGTTGGTTTTTCCCTTATGTCCTCTTCTAGCATTGAAAATACAATGGAGTAAAGATAGTCTACACAATAAATGGTGCTGGGAAAATTGGACAGATACTTACAAAAAAATGAAACCAGACCACCTTCTTACACAATATATAAGAATAAACTCAAAATGGATTAAAGGCTTAAATGTAAGACTCAAAACCATAAAACTCCTAGAAGGAAACATACACATTAACATGTCTGACATTTTTCTTAGCAATATTTTTTCTGATATATTTCCTTAGGCAAAGGAAACAAAAGAAAAAATAAACAAATGGGACTACATCAAATTAAATCTTTTGCACAATAAAGGAAACCATCAACAAAACATAAAGACAACCTACTAATTGAGAGAACATATTTGCCAGTGACATATCCGGCAAAGGGTTCATAACCAAAATTTATTTTAAAAGCTCATAGGACTCAACACCAAAAACAAAACAAAACAAAACAAAACCCCAAACAGTCCAATTAAAAAATGGGCAAAGGACCTGAATAGACACTTCTCTGAAGAGGACATAGAGATGGCCAATAGACATATGAAAAGATGCTCAACATCACTAATCTTCAGAGAGATGCAAATTAAAACCACAATGAGATGTCACCTCACTCCTGTCAGAATGGCTATCATCAACAAATCAACAAACAATTGTTGGCTAGGATGTGGGTGCACTGCTGGTGGGAATGCGGATTGGTGCAGCCACTGTGGAAAACAGTATGGAGATACCTCAAAAAATTAAAAACAGAACTGCTTTATGACTCAGCAATTCCATTTCTGGGTACATATCCAAATAAGCCAAAAACACTAACTGGAAAGAATATATGCACCCCTATGTTTATGGAGGTGTTATTTAAATGGCCAAGATCTGAAAGCAACCCAAATGCCCATCAACAGATGAGGGGGTAAAAAAGCTGTGGTACATACAATGGAATACTACTCAGTCCTACAAAGAATTAAATCTTACCATTTGCAATAGCATGGATGCTAAATGAAATAAGTCAGACAAAGACAAACACCATATGATTTCACTTATATGTGGAATATAAAAAACAAAATAAACAAAATTGAAACAGACTCATAAATACCGAGAACAAACTGATGTTTGTCAGAGAGGAAGAGAGTTGGGGGACTGAGTGGAAAAGGTGAAGGAATTGAAAAGTACAAATTGGTAGTTACAAAATAGTCACGAGGATATAAAGTACAGCATAGGGAATTATGGTAAACTAGAGGCCTGATGCACTAAATTTATGCAAGAGTAGGCCTTCCTTCCCCCGGCTTCAGGCACCGGCTTCCCTCTGGCACCTGGGACCCGGGCTCCCCTTGCAGCCCTGGCTTCATCCAGAAGGATGGAAGGACATTTGGAAGGGCATCCGGTCTAATTAGAATATTACTCTATTACTCTTTTATTATTATAGATAATCCTATACAATAAAGATGTAATATGCAAATTGACCCTCACACCCTCACAAGATGGCTGCCTATGACCAGGTCGGCAGGGGGTGGTTAGTGAGGGACGACCAAATGACTAAACAAGCAGGCTGCATGGGCGACCAGGTTGGCCAGGGGATTAGTGAGGGACAACTAAACGACTGAACAGCAGGCTGCGTGGGGCGACCAGGCCGGTGGGGGGAGGGGCAGTTGAAGTCGACTAGGCTGGCAGGGGGGGGCAGTTGGAGGTGACCAGGTCAGCAGGGGAGGCAGTTAGGGGCGACCTGGTTGGCAGAGGGGTAAGTTGGGGGTGACCAGGCTGGCAGAGGGGGGCAGTTGGGGGTCACCAGGCCAGCAGGGGGGCAGTAAGGGGTGACCAGGCTGGCAGGGGGCACAGTTAGGAGCAACCAGGATGGCAGGGAGGGGGCAGTTGGGGGCGACCTGGCAGGCAGGCAGGTGAGTGGTTAGGAGCCAGCGGTCCAGGATTGTGAGAGGGATTGGGCCTAAACTGGCAGTCAGACATCCCCCAAGGGGTCCCGGATTGGAGAGGGTGCAGGCTAGGCTGAGGGGACCTCCCCCCCATGCATGAATTTCGTGTACCGGACCTCTAGTATTATAATAACTATATATGATGCCAGATAGGTACTTGAATTATCAGGGGGATAACTTTGTAAAGTATATGATTCTCTAATCACTATGCTATATACCTAAAACAAAATAGTATTGAAAGTAAATTGTAATTGAAAAATAAGTAAAAATAAATAAATAAAATATGTGTATGTGTATCTGTGTGTATATACAGATGTATTCATGCCCCAATTGTTATATTTTTCTAAAAGAAATTAAGCCGAAACTGGTTTGGCTCAGTGGATAGAGCGTTGGCCTGCGGACTGAAAGGTCCCAGGTTTGATTCCGGTCAAGGGCACGTACCTTGGTTGCAGGCACATCCCCAGTGGGAGGTGTGCAGGAGGCAGCTGATTGATGTTTCTCTCTCATCGATATTTCTAACTCTCTAACCCTCTCTCTTCCTCTCTGTAAAAAATCAGTAAAATATATTTTTAAAAAAAGAAATTAAAAATGCTTTACAATAATATATGAAATATAAGAAAACATGATAAATTTAAAATAGAAGTAAAAAAAATTAGAAGGAATATACAATGGAACTAAGAAAAAGATTAAAAATGCATATCATAAAAGCCTTTTCAGTTGTTAATTATTAAGGATAGACAATTCATTTGGCTCTCAGATTTTTAGCAGGTGAAGTTAGAAAGGAAACTTGGTTCTTCATTTAATTACCAGTATCAAATGAATAAAAAGGCTAATTTGTCAGGAACAATACTCCTAAAGTTCTTCAAAAGTAGAACACTCATGTAATAAGGTATATCACCCAATAAATGTAACTACAACTTATAAATACATAGTTTATTAAATTAGTTTTATAATATGTATTGTTTTTCCTCAGGTTGCAAAAGGAATGTGTTGACTATAAAAAATTTTCTAAAATACATAAAAGTCAAAGAAGAAAATAAAAATTGTTCACCATGTAGAGATAACCACTTTTAATACTATAGTTTATACTATGTACATATATATGCTTATGTGTGAATATATATGTAATATATAAATGTATATACATGTTTGTTTTATAAATATAACAATATATATGTTACAAAATATTTATTCCATAATATTTTATAATATTCATGTATTATATAATTTACAATATAAATTACAACACATGATTAAAAAACTGGGCTCATGCATTGGTTATTTATTAGCATGCTTTGGATATTCCCCATGCTATATATTCTTTCATGGTACATTTATATGTAAAATACTACGTTTTCATTAAAAATTATATTAAATTTTATTTTACTAAACTTATAAACTGGGTATGTATATATTTTCTCTATTATAAATAAAACTGTACATAATCATTTTACTGAATTCTGATTATTACCTTATTATAGCTGCTCAAAAAACAATAAGCTAAGTAAGAAGGTATAACCTTTTTTCACAATTTATATTCATGTTCATAATCCACCGTCTGGGAAAGTGATGCCAATTTCTGCTTATTTAAAAATGTATGAGAAATTAAGTTGACTTCCATAGTGGCAGAGTGAGAACCTTGATAAATCTGCTCTCCCAGGAAAGCAAAGGAATACTGACAAAGGAAGCCAAAGCAACTATTTACGAACTCGGAAAATTAACCAAAAAGCACAGAAAAAAAAATAAAAATAGTTTATTCAACAAAAAATATTGAATCTTAGTAACAATGAGGTTTATGGCATTTTAATTTGAGTCTTCTCCCATTCCCTCATCCTTAGCTCATTTGGCATGGTAGCCATAAAAAGCTAAGGGTTCTACAGCCAAGAGTCTTCTTCTGAAGCTCTGTTAAAAGCCCTTCCCTATAGTCAATATTTATTATTATTATTATTATTATTTATTATTATTATTATTATTTGGATAAGACCCACAGCTCTCCGTAGAAGCTCCAATTCCATGGGATTGGTGCTATTTGATCTGACTCAGAACTCAGCCCTGTCCCCAGGGTGTGACTGAAAACAATAGCCATCAGCCGAGGTTATTAACAGCACAGCTGTCTGAGACTGTGAGTGCAGTTGGGACCATCAATGTAGTTTACAATGAACACCTGCTTTCTTTTGGGGACTCAGTCATTTGGGGGCATTCTAGGCAAAGAGTACTATGTGACCAGTCGGCCAGAAAAACTGGGCCCTGGGTTTCTAGCTGCTTTCTGACAGATGTGGACGAAAGGGGCCATGTGCTAACCTGACAAGCTCAGGAAGGCCTACAGGGCAATCTTGCAAACGTCCCTTTTCCCAAATCCCTCAGGGCACAACCAATGGCACCAGAGCGGAAACCACAAATTTCCTCGTTGTGATTGTGCTCATTGTCCACTGTTAACTATCCTGTACCCACCTCAGTAAAAGAAGTATGTGTCTATCATTTTACGTTTTATCCAATCCCAGAGGTCCCCCTCCCCACCCCCCACCCCCACTTTGCTTTCTCCCACCTCTCTAATCTATCACCAATGGATTTCATGTAACCACCTACGTCCCCTCCTTTGATTGCAATGTATAAAAATAGATGAGAGCCGAAACCGGTTTGGCTCAGTGGATAGAGCGTCGGCCTGCGGACTGAAGGGTCCCGGGTTCGATTCCGGTCAAGGGCATGTACCTTGGTTGCGGGCACATCCCCAGTGGGAGGTGTGCAGGAGGCAGCTGATCGATGTTTCTCTCTCATCGATGTTTCTAGCTCTCTATCTCTCTCCCTTCCTTTCTGTAAAATATCAATAAAAAATATATTTAAAAAAAAAATAGATGAGAAACCACCATTCTCTGGAGCACTATCCCAATCCATTGAGATTCTGCTTCCTGGCAATTGTGCCCATTTGGCTCAAATCAACTCACAAAAATTCTTTACAGGTTTGAATGTTTTTATGTGAACACAGTCAACAGTTCATATGTGTCATCACAATTCATTGTTGGAATAATTGTGTCATCCCCTGGGAAGGACTCGTGAAGCTTGGAAGTCCAGGTCTCCCCTGGACTTGACCCCATGCATCTTTCTTTTAGTGATTTTACTTTGAATCCTTTTGGTATAATAAATCATAGCCGTGAGTAGGACTGTATGCTGAGTTCTGTGACTCCTAGCAAATCACCAAAACTTGGGGTGGTTTTTTGGACCCTGACACAAGGCCTTGTAAAAAATGTAGGAGAATATTCATTTTCATATACATTTATCAACAATGGATATTAACATTGTTGAAATCTTAATGAATTCGAAGGCAATTAATGCTATCATCTTACATTATCTTCAGCTATTGAGTTTGAACTTTTGTTCACATGCCTATTAGTCATTTTTATTTTATATTCTGTAAATTACCTGTTAATGTCCTTGATCTGTTTTCCCTTTTTCCTTTAAGATACGTGTGTGAATGTGTGTGTGTGTGTGTGTGTGTGTTGCACGGGAGAAGGATTGAAAGTTGGACCTTTATTTCGCAGATCTGCTAGTCCAGGGGAATTCCTGATCCAAAGCCTGAACTGAACTCTGGGGAGGCTCTGGCCTATATGTCTCCTCCTGTGGTGGCCCCTGAGGGTCCCCGCAGCTCCGCCCAGGTCAGCTGTGGCGGGGCCCTGGGATTAGGCTCTGCAGCTCCGCCCAAGTCAGAGTGGGGAAGTAAGACTACAGTTTTAACCAGATACTGAGCTAGGGTGCAAGCCCCCCCGCCTCATTTTCCTTTTAAGCATAACCATGGACACCATATCTTGCACATATAGTAACCAAATATATGGTCATCTGGGTAGCTTCATCAGGGTGACACAGGGAAGATGCTTGCCTGTCAATCTAGCCTGGGGAACCATCGATTGGCTAGAGGGGTGGAACCACTGCAAACATGCCAAATCCTGAAGGATTCATTGGTTAAGGCCCTAGTTAAAATCCCCAAAACGAAGAATTTTCACTCTCTTGCCTCTTATGCTCCTGTTTATCACTTGCTCTGTGACCCATACTCACTGTGCACCTCCACAGACATGTAGCCTTCAGCAGTCGCATGAGGGCCCCACATGCTGTGGACTGCAGTAGGGAACACAAGCTAAGCTAGCCAGATACTGACTGGACTGGACCTTAACATGGAGTGGAAACTCTGGCTTTGATTCTAGCCCTGCTGAAGACAATATGGAACTATTTCCATGGCGGGAAGGAGGGAGATATGACCTTGGAAGGGAAACTCCCTTAATGTAACATCACCAATAAAGCTCTCCACAATACCTTGTCCTCCTGTGGGGGGTCTCGGGAAATTCTTGTTACTGTTGCATCCCCAAGAAGCCCACTTCTACCAGCAATAGGTGGGGACACAGAGGACACCCCACCAATAACGTAACAACAACGCAATAAGAATGTAGGATTTTCAGAACTTTAGATAACAAACCTTAGCGATGTTTACCTGTTTGTTATCTACAGGATTGTTATTTATAGTCCCTGCTGTTTTACAAAAGAAACAGGAAAAATTAGCTCTCCTACTCCCAGGGCTTTGAAACAATGGAGTTGTGTTTTCCTAACAGTCAAGGACTTGGCAGCAGTAACAGACTCTCTTAAGTTACCATATGGCCTCACAAGCAGCCATAGGTTTCCAATGTGTGTGCTGTGGGTTTTAGTCTACATCAGAGGAGTCTCAGTAGGAGTGGCATTTGCACTATATAGAAAAGAACAAAAAAAGCTGAAAAACAAAACAGGGAATTGGGGACTATACTAATCAATTGGGTCCAAGATTGAGCCAGTGAATACCAGGCACTGAACCATATGTTTAGCAAAAAAGTAGAGTTCTTACATCCTCCAAAGAGGAATACAACAGATGAAAAGTGTAGACACAAACAAATACTTTAGAAATTGTCTCTAAGAAAACCACACATATAGGAACTACAAATCAGCTTGGTGTAAGATGAACAAAACTAAAGTCCTAAGAGAAAAGACTAGATTCAAAACAAGAAATATCAGTCAGGCATGACTTTAAAAACATTTCTCCCACATAATTCATAGTTCATTGAACTGTGAATAAAAAGGAGGCTCTGCAATAAATCTGAAAATTTCAGTGACTTAAAGAAACCTCACAGAGTAATCCTATATAATAAAAGCCTAATATGTTAAGTGTCTAGTCATCCAGTCATCCGTTCAACCAATCAAAGTGTAATATGCTAATGATATGCTAAGGTCGCTCAACTGCTTGCTATGATGTGCATGGACAACCAGGGGGCAGATGCTTCGAACAGTAGGTTAGCTTGCTGCTGGGGTCTGGCCTATCAGGACTGAGCGAGATGGACCAGACACACCCTGGAGCCCTCCCGCGGTCCCTCCCCAGCTGGCCAACCTCCCATGTCCCTCCCCACCTCTGATCATGCACCAGTGGAGTCCCTTGGCCTGGCCTGAGCCCTCTCGCAATCCAGGACCCCTCAGGGGATGTTGGAGAGATGGTTTCAGCCCGATCCCACAGGCCAGGCCAAGGGACCCCACTGGTGCACGAATTTGTGCACTGGCCTCTAGTCAGATCATAAATTCCTAGCTGGGCAGGTCATGGTGGACAGTCATGGCCCAGGTCTATACAAGGTTTATCTTTGCTTTAAGTAAGCCCTGTCCATTGTTCTTGTGTATCTAGGTTAACACACCTTTGAAATGCTAGGAGCAATTTTCTTGTTCAGACCTCTTGGAGATATAACCACCCTCAAAGGAGCATTTGAGATCAATACACCTCTTATAAAATTTTCTACAGGTTTAGATATTCTTGCATAGACAGAGCCTTGTAAAGAACTAACTCTGAACTACTGATGTACTCTGGAAAAATTAAAAATCCTGAATAATTTAAAACCAGAAGTTGTTAGTTGATGGCAATCAAAACTAATTATGAGAATACACTAAAATATTTAACTAGAGAGTGTTGCTGAATTGTATTGAAGGGGATCAGAATATTTCACCCCCAAATATCCTACTTTGGTATAAGAATTATTTTGTTTGTTTTTTATATATATTTTTTATTGATTTTAGAGAGGAAGGTAAAGGGAGAGAGAGATAGAAACATCAATAATGAGAGAGAATCATTGATTGGCTGCCTCTTGCACACCACTTACTGGGGATCGAGCCCGCAACCCAGGCATGTGCCCTTGGTTGTAATCGAACCTGGGACCTTCCAGTCCACAGGCTGATGCTCTATCCATTGAGCCAAACCAGCTAGGGCAAGTATAAGAATTATTTTGAACTGAAGGCAATTGAGGAACAGCAGATTCAGGAAAGTTCTAAAAACAGGGCATACATTTTCCTTTTGTAAAAGAAATGTACATTTATAAAGAAAATTTCCACTTGTAAAGTTGTCCTCCTCCATTTCCTTCCCTGAGACAATTCCTATCACATGAGGTGACTTGAATCTACATAATAAATCTTACTAAACAACACTTATTTACCATACATTTCTTAGTCACCTTCCCATAACCTATTC
Source organism: Plecotus auritus (assembly GCF_963455305.1). NCBI lineage: Eukaryota > Metazoa > Chordata > Mammalia > Chiroptera > Vespertilionidae > Plecotus > Plecotus auritus. Next base: position 142,465,691 of record NC_137784.1, on the reverse strand, counting down.
CCTACCTCATCCCAGAAGCTCAACTCCCTTTCTCCACACTGTGTTAAAATGATATATAAGCCCCTGCTCCATCCACTTCGTTGGGTTTTCACTCTTTGTGAAACTCTAATATGCATATGTAAAAATGCTTTCTTCTCCTGTTAATCTGTATTTTGTCAACTTAATTTGTAGGACCCTATTTATGGAACCTAACAGCATATAGGAAAAAGTTACATCCTCTCCTACAAAATCATGAGAAAAAATAGAATACAATAAAGTAAATTGAAATTAAATATTACCAATTGTATCTCCCTGTACTTAAAGTTTGCACTGCTGTAGTCTACCATCCTATTAGACACAATAAACCTCCAAGAACCTGAAACTGGGATTCAAAGTATTGGAATAGGTAGCTAGATAGACATGAGCCAAGTGAGGGGACAGATGGGGAAGGGAAAATATCAACCTTAAACATGGCCATTAGCTGATAACCAGATGGCTGACTGTTGTTTGTAAGTTCCTGATGTAGTTAGGGCAGTTGTTCAACTGGGAGGAGCATACCTGGAGAGACTAACAAACAGGGTAGTGACCAATACATGACCTTCCACGCTAGATGTAGAAGGGTAAACATTATAAAAAGAGCATGTGCATGGCATCATAATCTGAATGGTGTGGGCATACAATCGCCCACTACTGGCAAAGTTCTGCGCTTGTGGAGGGTGGATACAACTAACACCAGGGGGCTATATGGGAATGGGAACAAGGAACTCAAAACTAAAAATAAAAAAAAAACCCTCAAAAAAAACTCAATAAAAAAAAGGCAACTGAGGAACAGCAGATTCAGGAAAGTTCTAAAAACAGGGCATAAATTTTCCTTTTGTAAAAGAAAGGTACATTTATAAAGAAATGGTTCTGGGTAAACAAGTATCTACACAGGGTACCCAGCCTAGCCTGAGATGCCTGCTTGGATATCTCCCAAGTGTACTCGCCTTTTTTCTAATAAACTTGCTTTGGCTGACTTGTGTCTCTTGTCTGAATTCTTTCCTTTGAAAATACAAAAAACAAGGTCCATACAGGGACCATCATTCCAGTAACAAAAGGACATGTAAAAATAACAAAAGGTTGTAGTGGAAGGTTAATATGACCATGTGGATCTATTGAAAATCCCAATTACAAAATTCCAGCCTCCTCAATACTGGCTAGTTCCTAATGGTTTTCTCTGGCCTATGACCCAGCATCCCATTTCCTTATCTTTGATCTACCAATACTACATCTTCCTCTACTTTTATTCCTATCCATTTCATCTGTTCATACTCAGGTCCACTCTCCTTTTGCAAGACTCTCTACCATTCCCTTTTCCTGAACCTCCTTGGATCAAATTCCAATGCATTCTTACATTTTTCTATGATTCCTCTTAACTAAAAATCAGAGCCTCCAAGCAAATGTATCCCTTATAAGCCACCTCATTTCTCATAGCCAAGAGATATCAACAAAAACCTGATTCTATGCTATTTTTTTCCATTCTTGCTTGATAATCCTTTCTCATTTGAACCACATCTTGTTTCATATTATCTTCCTCCCATCTGTATTTATATTGTGGGCTCCCAGGTCTCTATTACTGATGAGTTTATCACTAAAAGCAGGTAGGATTATCCAGGTAGATGTTTAACACCTTAACCTCACTATCCCATAAGCCCTATAATTCCAGTAGCCCTCATAGTCACTCAATCTTGAACCCCATTCTTTTCAAATCTTGACTCTCATTCCCACCCTCAGCATATAACCTCAATTCCTCCTTAACTGAAATAAAATGGGTCATTTTCTTCTTCTTTTTTCTCTCAGAAGATAAAATATTTCATAGCCTCCTTTTAGAACCTTTCCCATTGACATGATCTCTCAATTCCAGGTCGTAGATACCCTTACCACACATAACTTTGTCCTTTCTTGCATCTTTAACCTTTATTTTACTTGGTCATTGAAGTATTTCTACCTCTTTGCTCACATATACTTAAAATTTCTCTAAAAACATTGCCTGAGGTTTGCTACCACACTTTCTGATCTCTGTCTTCTTTCATTGCTAAATTCCTTAAAGAAAAACCTAACTCTTCCACTTTCCTAATGCCTTCTTATTTTTTTAATCTCTCACAATCTAAGTATTATTCCTATCTCCTTTCTAAAACTATTCACTCAGTTGTCAAAATTGTCCCTATAGAGACGAAATCCAAAGATCCTTTCTCATTCTTCTTAACTCTGTAGAATTTGATTGAGTCAGCTACCTTCTTCTTAAATCTTTCTCTGCGAAATTGTTCATCTCCTATTTTAGAGGCTATTTCTTTTTCTCCCTTACTGCTTTTCTTTCCTTTTTTGTATAGACTTTTTAAAGCTCTCATTCTCTTGACATTCCAAGTTTTCAAACATCTTTTGCATGATGATGACACTGAAATCTGCTATTTGTTCCTAAATCCTAAATTCAGATTTAAAGGCTATGCCAACCCTGGCTGGTGTGGCTCAGTTGGTTGCATCCTTGACCCATACATTACAAAGTGGCGGGTTCAATCCCGAGTCAGGGCACATATGGGAAGCAATTGACCGATGTTTCTCTCTCACTTAGATGTTTCTGTCTCTCCCTCTCCCTGTCTAAAATCAATAAAAAGCATATCCCCAAAAATAAAGACTACTGCCTTATAATTCCTTCTGAATATTCGTCCAGTAACTAAAGTACAACATAATTAGAATAAAAGTTATGGAGGAAGTATTTCTGTAGCCATAAATAATTAGCTGCTCTCAGGTTAAATCTCCTAGTGACAATAAGTATAAAAGCTATTGTGATACCAAAATAATTATTTGAAGGCATTAAAGAGTCAGAAGTCAAAGAATCTAGATCCCAGAGAGAAGGGAAATACATTGAGATGCAGTGGACAGCATGCATGCCATCCTCCCCTGGGCAATTATAAAACACAGAAAGCATGATTCTGGGTAAACAAAAAAGCACACACAAAAACAACTGCTATGAGGATGAAATAGAGAGGTTAAGGCCCACCATGAAAAAGGTGCCCTAGTAAACACTCCACAATTTTAGTTGATGCCCCAGAATGACTGTACCCTAAGAATAAGAGCAAAGTGAAAATAAAGCATTTTCAGTTAGAATGAGGTGATTCCCCTAACTCCATCTTTAATCAGAAGAAAATCAAATCTTCTCTGGAGGAAAATAATATCCTGAGCCTCTACAAATGTTCATACACAATACCTCACATTTAATAAAAAATTAAAGTCATGAAATGAAACAGAACCAAATTACCAAAAAATCAATAGAAATAAAGACAATTAGAGCCACAGATGATCCAAAAATTGGACTTATCAGACATGAACTTAAAACTTTATAAATATAATTAAGTCATTCAAGAAAATAGGTTTTTAAAAATAGGAATGTCTCCTCAGAGAACTGGAATCTATAAAAGATAATCAGATGGCAATTGTTGAAAGTATAATAACATGAAATTAAACACTGACTCAATATTGTTAACATCACATTTGCAGAAGAATGGAGTAGTGAACAGTAAGTTGGTGGGTGAAAATATACACATTGGTGTGCAGAAAGAATGATAAGAAATAATAAAAGAGCATAAGAAATATATTGGGCATGGATAAAGGTCTAACATATATATACTTTATACTTATGGCAAACTTAAAAGACATGGGGTAGAAGTAATATGTGAAGAGATTTTCCATATTATTAATATTATTAAGAAGTTCCATAAACCCAAACCATGTAATTACATCTATATCATAAAAGGCCTGTGGTCCTGACACTGTAACGGCAAAACGACCAAAGACTGGTCACCAGGAGGCTGCGTGCGTGGCGAGGCATGCGCGGGTGGGTAGGGCTGTGTGTATAGCGAGGCACGTGTGGGTGGGCAGGGACTTGAGGTGCACGGGTGGGTGGGGAAATGGCTCTGGGTCCTGCATCCCACCTGGCGTGGTGGGAGTCAGTCTGGGTCCTGCCGGTGCAGTGGGTCTAGTCCTAATATATAAAAACCCAGGGTCATAACATCCAAAATGATCGACTGGAAGTCAGTGTTGGGTTGCTATGGCAACCCAGCACTGACTGGAGAGGGGGCTGCGGATCAGGCCCGAAAAGAGGCCTGGAGAGAGAAGCAGGGTCTGATCCATAGCCTCTGTGGCAGCTGTTGATCAGAACTTGCCTCTTTCTCTCAGGGCCTGGCCAGCAGCCACACCTCTCTTTCTCTCAAGCCTCTTCTGGGGCTGCTGATCAGCCCCGCCTCTCTGATCAGGCCCATTGAAAGGCCCAAAGATTCTGACTGGCATAGAAACTAACCAATCAGAACCAAATCTGGGTGAAATGTGAAGGCAGAACCTAAGGTGGGGGCTGAGGAGGGGTTTTAAGGGCAACAAGGTGTAAGAAAGTGGTTAAATTTTTTAACGACTAGTTTGGCAGTATAGTGCATATGCCTGGCTATTAGTCCAGATATAGGGATTATGTATTTTTGTCTGCCAAGAGCATCTCCTCCTGATGAAAAAGGCCCCCCCCCCCATTTAAGCAATCCTATCCTATATAATCTATCTATACTACTAAAAGGGTAATATGCTAAAGATGGGTCAACCAGCCATCTTTCAGACATCCAACTTCCTTCCTGACAAAGCCATGGTGGTGGGGGCCAAGGCAGAGGCTGTTAGGGGTGATCTGGCTGGCAGGGGAGGGCAGTGGGGGGTGAGATCAGGCCAGCAAGGGAGGGCAGTTAGGGGTGATCAGGCAGGCAGAGGCAGTTAGGTGTGATCAGGCAGGCAGGCAGAGAGGTTATGGGCAATCAGGCAGGCAGGCAGAGGGGTTGGGGCAATCAGGCAGGCAAGCAGAGGCAGTTAGAGGCTATCAGGAAGGCAGGCAGGTAAGCAGTTAGGAGCCAGTGATCCCAGATTGTGAGAGGGATGTCTGACTGCCGGTTTAGGCCCGATCCCACAGGGGTCCCCAATTGGAGAGGGTGCAGGCTGAGATGAGGGAACCACCCCTCTCCCCCCAGCCCCACGCACATATTTTGTGCACCAGGTCACTTGTATATACATAAAAACACTAAAATACAAAAAACTTATACAGAGAAAAATGACATATTATATCCAAACAGCAATATGACTATATAACTAACCGTCAAATTATCACAAGATCCAATGGGACACAGAAAATAGTAGAGTAATATATTTGAAATACTGAAATAAAAACTATAAACTTAGAATTGAGGGAAAATATCTTTTAAAAAAGAGAAAATACATACATTTTCAAGCAAACAGAAATAACCTGATTGGATTCACTAAAGAAATACTATAGGAAGAAGAAAGAAAAAAAATTATCTGAGTTGGAATTATGGTAATGCAAGTAGGCATAAAGAGCCACTAGAAAGAATAAATATGAGCATGAATTGACTGTTCAGAACAATAGCACTATTTGTCTATGGGGTTTGCTCTATAGAGAATTAAAATACATAACAACAATAGGCCAAAAGCAGAATGGGGATAAATGAAGTTAAAATGTTATAAAATCTTTGCATTGCTCAGAGAGTGATAAGAGATGTAACTTAGGCTAAAATCAAATAAGTCAAGGATGCATTTGTAATATCCAGGGTAAAAATTAAAGAAAAACAAAATAGTCTGGCTAGTGTGGCTCACTGGGTTGAACACTGACCTATGAACAAAGAGGTTGCTGATTCGCTTTCCAGTCAGGGCACATGGCTGCGTTGCGGGCTTGGTCCCCAGTAGGGGGCATGCTGGAGGAAGCAGATGGATGATGTTTCTCTCTCATTGATGTTTCTATCTTACTAAAAAAAAGAGAGAGAGAGAAAACAAAACATGTCAATAGCAAGAAACAAAGAGGGAAGAAGTAAAATAAGCTATTATAATAGTTTTTAAAACCATCTCCTTGTCTATACTCTTCCTTCTTGGACTTTATTCTACTCACTATTGCCAGGTCAATCTACCTATCACTCTCCTGCTCAAAATTTTTTTTCTCAATATAAAATGCTGAAAATAGGTAAATATCGGTTATTTTGTATGGTATTCAAGGTTCATCTCTCAATATTCCCTGTTATCCAACCAACCAACATTACTCCTAATTAAAATAGTTGTTATTCCTTAAATATAACCTTTGTTTTTCCATGCCATCCCCATGTAACACACCCTTCTTCCATCACTGTGTGTAAGAATCTTTGGCTAATCTTCAAAACACAAATAATTTCTTTATTTCATCCAGGACATGATCAGAGCACCTAGTAAGTGCTCAATTAATACCAAGTTGACTATCTCACAAATAACAAACCACAGAACCCCTCCTCCTGGAAAAAAAAAGCAGTCATAGCATATGTGGATCTGGCATCCTCCCTTGAGTTTAAGGGTTCAAGTTTTATTTGACAGCTTTGGTAAGGCAGATGATGGAGGATAAGCGTGTATCATCAGAGAGAGTGAAGTACTCATTACGTTTCATAGTATGTGAAACAACTCAGAATTACAGCCAGATGGCATAAAGTTTCCCTATCTGGATGAGGAATAGTATAAGAAGCTAGCAAACTTGTAAAGTTAGAAAAGATCCAGGAAGGACTTAAGTGATATGCACAGTATTCATTCCCAAATATATGAACCATATTGAAAAAACATGGATCTTAAAAAATGAGAAAACCATTTCCAGAGATTATTTTTTAGAGAATACCAACCAGCAAAGTAAATATAAGACACAACAGATTTAACAAAGTTCTGACATGCTCAAATAACTCAATGGCACAAGATAACAATATTTAACTTGGATTAATGTTCAAAGACACTTTTGATTTTGTTTAGCACAAATCATCACTCATTTCCAAGGACAGAAGCACAGATGTCCAGCCATTAGCATAATAGAGGAATTGTTTTAAGATTCATATAATATTGGTGATTTTTAAAGTTTTACCCAGATTCACCAATTATCAATATTTTGCCACCTTCTACCATTAACATTCAAGTTGGCTATAAGTGGAAACCAAAAGCAAAACATAAATTTAAAAATAATTATAATTATGTGCCAATGACATGATAATATAAACAACTCTGGAATTTTCTGAACACTCATAATCACCAGTGATCCAAGGCAGAGAATGGCTTTGAGCTTATACATTTTTTAAACTATTCTGTAAACTGTCAGGTTTAAAAATACAAGTTAGGATATGTACAGATTCATACACAATTAATGATGCAGCACAGTGAGAAACAAAAACACACCACAATTTTTTATTTATTTCCCAGATTGTCCCACAAAGGACTTAAGGTTGCTTTTTTTAAAAGGATACAAATGAACACTTGACAAGGTTGGTATGATAGGAAAAATCAGCCAGAGGTAACTTTAGAATTGTAGAGCATAGGGTCCCATAAAGTTACCACAATTTGGCTGTTAGCTTTCCAGTGGCTAAACAAAAAGTAAATATGATAATTAACATGACTCACAGGGCCCATAAGATAGAAAAAGTGAAGGTTTTCCTAGGCAACTTGCTAGTTTGTGATATGTAAATCTGAGAGCAGTTTCTTTTTCTTCTGTGGGAAGCAATGGATGAAGCTCCTGACCATGCTTTACGGTAAGATATGGTAATGAGTTTTAATTGGTTTCTGCCAATTCCTTCAGGCTCAGTCAATGGCCTGGTGCCCAGGTATCATTCAGTAAAAGCAGTTTCTTTACTGAACGATTAGGCACTAAATAAAGCAACCCAAATTTTCAGCACTGATAATCTTACAGCCTGACTCTAAGGTAACCTTTAGAAAATCCAGAGCAGACATACAGACCACGGTATGGATTAGGTTGATGAGAGAAGGTGTGTGTGTGCGGGGGGGGGGGGGGGGGGGGGGCGGGATGGTAAGTTCAGGAATGAGTTCCAGAGATTTTCTTGGCAAAATCATAACAAATTATATGTTGCAACATTCTAACTCTCCAAAGGGACAGAATGCAAAAAAATGCTACCTTTCCCAGTCAGCTGACATATGACCTTCACTCTCTTCATAATAACATGTCAAGTAGAATACTTGATAGAAATTTAGGAAAACATACTTTGCAATTACAATTATGGCATCTATATTTGTATGCCATGGGCCAAGCTAAAGTGGGAAATTTTCTTAAGGAAACTATAATGACATTATTATGTTTTGTTTTGACTGTTTTAATACAATGGAACAAAGTGCCCTGATACAGAGGTTCTTGTCAATGAATGCTGAAAGTCATATCAACTACTAAAGCAGTGTTTTTCTCCTTTCTGAAAATATCCTGCACTCTGTGGATGTTTTTATTTTCTTTTTTAAATTTATTTATTGATTTGGGAGAGAGAGAGAGAGAGAGAGAGAGAGAGAGAGAGAGAGAGAGAGAGAGAAATTGATGTAAGAAAGATATATTGATCAGTTGCCTGCACCTTCCCTCACCAAGAATTGAACCCACCATCTTTTTGTGGACAGGACAATGCTCCCACCAACTGAGCCACCTTGGCCAGGGCTGTGGATGCTTTTAATAAGAAGGTTCAATCTAAACCTTCTAATAACTCTGCACTCCCTTAAGTGTGGGCTCTGTCATTTATCTTAAAGTACACTATCACATCGGTTACCATATATGTGTACTCATTCATTTAACAAATATTGGTGGAACGCTTATTATGTGCTAAGAACTACTCTAGGCACTCGGAGACAGCAGTGAATAAGATAGTCAAAACTACTACCTTATATTCAGGCTGGGCAGAACAAATAATAAACAGATGTCTGGTGATAAATGCAATGAAGAAAAATAAATGAGGGAAGACAGATGGATAGAGATGCTAGATGGATAGCAGTCAAGCTCTTTCATATAGGATGATTGCAGTCCTTGAAGCAGGAGTGTATTTGGTCTGCTGGAGGGATGACAAGAAGGCAAGTGTGGCTGGAGCACAGAGAATGAAGGGAAGAGTGACGGGAGCTGATATCAGGGAGGTACCCAAGGACAGAGCTTGCAGGACCTTGTAGGCCACGGCCAGGGCTGTGATTTTACACTGAGGGAAATAAGAAGGCTTTAGAAGGTTTGAACAAAGGAGTGGTATGATCTGATGTGCTATTTTTAAGAGGATCACTGACTCCTGTAAGGATAATCCTAGATTATTCAGAGCAAGGATGGGAGCAGGATAACCAGTTAGGAAGAACCTATAATAATCTAGACAACAGGTGACAGTGGCTTTGCACCAAGACGATAGTAGTAGAAACGTTAAAAAGGTTCAGACCCTAACCCTGGCCAACATGCTCAGTGGTTAGAGCATCACCCCAAGCATGGCAGGGTCATGGGTTTGATCTCTGTGCCTGGTCAGGGTGCCTGAGGGAGGTAGTCAGTAGATATGTCTCTCTCATGTCAATGTTCCTCTCTCTCTTTCTCTCTCACTCGCTCTCTTTCCTCCTCCTTTTCCTTCTCTTCTCCCTCCCTTTCACTGATAAGGGTCAGGCCAAGCTATTTGGCTTCCTTAATTGGAGGAATCAACTTGTCACTTGGCAATATGGGGAAGACTGCTGCTAGAGGAGCCGCTCTGAAGTTGTGGGTGTGGATGAGAGCATGTTAAGTTTGAGGTGTGTATCAGATGAGGTTCCAGAGGGAAACAGATGGTAGGGTCAAACTAGGTTAATTTTAGGAGAGGTGTAATAAAGGAACTTTATTTATAAAGTACACAGGTAGGAAAAACACAAAGGTTCGTGCAGTAATCCCAGGCTAAAATCTGCTGGACTTTTTATAACTCTTATGATTGACGGGGTAGGGAAAAGGCTGTGGAACGGAAGGAAACCTTTCTGATGGGTGCAGCCAGTACTCAGCCAACCTCCAAGTAGGGAATCTGGAGAATAAATACTCCAACCTCTTCTCCTTCCTGTTTATTCTCCTGTTGTTGCTCCCATATGTCTAAAGCTCAGAGGCAAAAAAAAAAAAAAAAAAAAAAAAAGCTAGAGCAATAAAGCAAGCATTTGAGGTAAGATACTGACATACTGACAATACACATGGAAACTGTCCAACATAGCTGCACTTGAAATCAGGGGTAAGCCATGGGATTATGGCTAGGAAACCTACCTTGTTTACTAGGAGACTACACTGAGTGGCCAGATTATTATGATCGCTGAACATATAATAATCTTGGCCACTCAGTATACGTGTGTGTGTGTGTGTGTGTGTGTGTGTGTGTGTGTGTGTATTAGAGGCCCAGTGCATGAATTCGTGCATGGGTGGGATCCGGCCAGCCTAGCTAGGGTGAGGGGCCATGGGCGGTTGGCCGGCCTGCCTGCTGGTCGAACTCCTGGTTGAGGGGACAATTTGCATATTAGCCTTTTATTATATAGGATATACACTGAGTGGCCAGATTATTATGCGTTCAGAGATCATAATAATCTGGCCACTCAGTGTAAATCACACTCACAAAGCTAATTACTTGCGTGACCCTGATAAATGTAGCTGGATGAGAAATAGTCATAGTCATAAGATACTCAGAGATAGCAATTTATCCTTTCATCTGCCATGCCCGTGGATTATTTTAGCCACATTTGATAGAAATAACATGCTACCTTCTTTGTTTAGTTCTCTTTTAACCATTTACATTTTAAATGCTATCATGCCTTCCTCACCTACCATGTAAATCTGCGGTCTTAATGTGAAAGGAAGTGATTACCATATTATTCATTCTTCACCTGCAAAAGTAAACAAGTGCATCTTTTTCTTAAGTGACTCTTTTTTTTATTACTTTCTTTATTGATTAAGGTATCACATATTTGTCTTCATCCCCCCATTCCCATCCCAAACCCCTCTCCACGCATGCCCCCACCCCCCTGTTGTCTGTGACCACTGGTTAGGCTTATACGCATGCATACAAGTCCTTTGGTTGCTCTCTCTCCCTTACCCCCACCCTCCCCTACCTTCCCTCTGAGGTTTGACAGTCTGATCGATGCTTCCCTGACTCCGGGTCTGTTTTTGTTCATCAGTTTATGTTGTTCATTATTTCCCCTAGATGAGTGAGATCATGTGATACTAGAAATACACTTATAAGAACCGAAAATGAGACAGTCTTGTACCCATGGTGTGGGGAAGTGGGTTTTTGATATCTAAATCCAGCCTAGCACCAGGAATGCTCAGGGCCTACTCAAGAAGGCAAATAATCCTTTCCACTAATATTTACAGGGTAAAATAAGATTGTTGTTAGAGTATTAAATTTGACAGTAAAATAGTAGTCAAGTTCTCAGACTAATTTAAATTGGCTAATTGAAATGAGCGCATATTCTAGAAAAATTAATGGTACTGGACAAAAAGCTGTTCCTAAAGTGTTAACTAAAATTTTTATTGGTAGTTCATCTCATGGTAAAATTGCGTAACATGTAATGAACCTAAAGCAGTCATATTTTAGTGCAAAAAATTAAAATTTAAAAGCTTTCAAGACTACATTATAAAATTTCCAAAAGCCTCTTAATATTTAAATCAAAAAAGGGGGGATAGTAGAAGAATATCATGTAAGGAAAAATATCCTGTAAGTAAATTACATCTACAAAATTTTTACTTTAGAAAATTAACTCTCATTTGTAATGCTAACAGCAAGACACCCATGAAAAACACACATGGTGTCAAAACAAGCCAAAGGAAAATCATTTGGGCAAAAAAATGAAAAAGGATCCCAAGTCAAATTTATAGAAAAGATTCCTTCATTAACTTTTGGTAGAGAATATGTTTGTATATTTTCAGAAAATACCTCTTAAGTGACTCTTAGTGAAACATCTTCATGAAAGATAAATTTCAGGGGGGGTGCATCCATGCCTTATCTCCTTCTTGGGTCTTAAAGATTTAGAAATGCCTTGGGTGTCACACTCTCCCTAACACTGTGATTTGGGCTTAATAGACATTCAACATCCATTGCTGAAATTAGGGGTTAATTCTTTCATCGATACTTCAGAATATGTACCTGTGACAGCATCCTGTGCTTTGTAGGTTTCCTGTCTCTGCTTATTCCTGAAAGCAAAGGAACACACAGGGCTGAAAACGAAACTCTTCCATGCAAAGTGGTTAGTGTTTCAGAAAACAGCACTGAAAAAAAAATGCTTAAAACTTAATTCCCATCACTTGATTTGTGATGTGTGGAACTCAGAAGACAGATCATGATTACATCTATTTTGCCCATCTGTCAGTACAGATTACAGTAAAGGATTTGTACAAGGAATGATGTAGTAGAACCCCCTTGAACTTCACACAAAAGCCCAAGACAAGAACAGAGAAGCTGGGAACTCAATATCAGTCTTAAATTAGCCTGATTCAAGCAAAAGTCCATTTGGACCAGCAGTATGAAGACCTAATGATGGGAAACCTTTGCCCAAATAAATGAGGCAGAACATCAAAGACTATTAGGCAGTTCCTCTTGCCTGCTAAGAGGATCCCATCCCTACTGTGGAAATCTGTGAGTACCAGCCATTTACGATAGCCCTTTGCAGAGAGATGGTTGTGTAGCTAATTTGGAGGGGAGTAGCAGTTTGGGTAAGGGAGTAGCAGACGTCAACAGAGTTATTATAATTAGGCCAAGCTTAAATAAAGACTTTTTAATAAAAGATTCAAACAGACAGTGTCCTTTAAGGTGGAAACAACTTATTTCAAAGGAGTCTTGGACTGTGGCAAAAATGAAAATAGTTCAACATTTCAGCTCCAAGGGAGATTTGGAAATTATTTTTTTACCCAGCTGGCTTTAGCTTCCCCAGATTCATAGAAGCAGACAAGAGTTGTTTTTTTGTATTTCCCAGGAATAAGTTCTAGAAGTGTGCTCCTTTGTGTGGCAAATGAGAGGAGTCGTATCACTCTACTCTGTTCATCTTAACTGCATTCTAAATATAAACGCCATCTGTAAATGGATTGTCTACCAAGTTACACGTGAGTGTGGTGTTAGGTGAATGTTTTCTGGCAAAATCTGAGAATTGCATGGTGTGCGCAGCCTTTAGAAAATAAACTTTGATTCACCATCTTTACTGTTGAAGCTTGGGCTTGTTTATAGGATAGAAAAAATGTAAACTACAATTAAGAGGCATTTGTAACATTCATTTATACTGGAATCCTTGTGGCATTAACATGTCTTCTCTCTGATGGCATCCAGGTTGTCATGGGAACAAAGAATCCGTATATTAGAGCATCGAGTTCTCTCTCAAATACTCACTCATTATAAAGAAAACAAAACAAAAAAATCTGAGACAAGAGAATTAATTTTGGAGGATGGGGTGAATTCTGGCACCTCAGGAAGAATGAGGATCTGTGTACAAAAGGGAAGCAGGGGAGACAGAGAAGAATGAGAACACTTGCAAGAAGAAATCAATACTTGGCAAACGAAAGTATTGAAAGATCATATTATTACACCTGACCTCTTTAATACAAACCAAAAGAATAGTTGTTACCTCTCAACCCGATAATTAAAAGCAAGAAAAGAAGTGATGTAGAATTACAACAGAAACAAAGAAACAATTAAAAGGGGAATTGTCTTGTGGTCTCAATTAGTGGCAAGGTGACCTAAGAGAGGTTCAGAGGAGAAGAAATACATAATGATTCTTTTTAAAATGAGCCAAGCATATTATTTTAAATGAACCATTGGAAATGGGAAAAAAATGAATAGCATAAGTGAAAATTGAATTGCATGATAGAGTTCAAGTACAAATTACCATTTGTTTATTTTTCAGTCTCTTTTACAGGAAGGTCAGAGAACTCACTACTGTATTAAAATGTATTTTTTATGCGTGCAAGCTAGTATTGCTACTGATGTAATAATCTTGGAAAAGACATCAGTCTAGCTGTGGACTTCAGCACAATCAATGTTTGTCTCACAAAAGTCTCCAGCCTTCCTGAGGGTTCTCTGACCATTCTCTTTGCCTTTGCCTGTGAAAAAAAAGTGTACTAGTTAAGGAAAATACCAATTCCCTGGAAGAATGGGGCTGACTAAAAGCTGTTTTCTTTACCATCAGTTCTGGGGGTCATATTTTAAATTTACAGCTTTGCCTGCATTGGGATGTATGGAAATGATGGGAAATGAAGAGAAGAAGGGAAGCAAATGCTATTTTCTTTTCATTTAAGAATATATATAGTTAGTGAGTAGACTGGAATTTTAATAGTTGTTTTCAACTGGTTGCTTTTTTTTTGATTAAACAAGTGGGTGTTTTTTTTAACTGCCACCTGAGTTTTAAATGGGAAAGAATGTGGGTTGTAATTTATTTGCAATCCTGCTTGTTCATATCTAGGCAATAGAAAGGTGAATTGTAGCTCGCTGTTAAAATATGTAGAAAATGTAATCAATGTAACTCATTATGCAGTAGGCAGTTAGACAGGCATGAGCAGAGCAGGAATGATAGGCCAGAAACGGAAGGTCATCAGGGTGAAAAGCCCTGGGTGCCTAGCAAGGGACAATTGTAGGGTGTGACCCCACCCGAGGGTGACTTTTCCTCCCTTAGCATATTTTTGGTCATTCAGTTAGTCCCCCTAACCTTTTTTACCTCTGGTCATATGGTTCAGGATTCTCCCCTGACCTTTTTTCTTCTACTCAGGTGATAGACCCCCTTAGAGGAGAAGCAAGGGGTCAGAGAATAGCCCCATTTGATTCCCATACAAGCCCTTGCAGGACCACACTTTTAAGCATTAAGCCCTCAGAGCAATGAGGTTCTGACTTGCATCAAATAATCTTAGGAACAAAGCCTCAGTCTGTTGACCACAGAGACCGAGTTATGGTCAAACTAGAGATAACATCGAAGCCTCTGTTGTGTTTCAGCTCCAGGCCCAAAAAAGCAGCAAGGCCAGGTAGGGTAACACCATGGCTGATATCAGGATCAGCTGCTGTGACTAATGACCCCTTGCCCTAGTGCCAATCCATCAGTGGAGACCAGGAACTTGAAAGGACATACCTGAAAAGCTGATGAATATTCTGTTAAGATCCTCACCTGGGACCTCCCCTAAACTTCTCGCCCTTAAAAACCCCTTCTTTCTCCAGAACTTGCACTCTCTCTCTCTTTCTGGAACACACATGATGTGCCTTTTCCTCTCACCTTCCCACAGGCGTGTTCTCTTTGCCTTTCTTTCCCCTAAGCTCCACAGGCCCTTCTTTGGGCTCCATAACTCATTTCTTGAGTCCACGCAGCCCAGCTGGCTCACCTTTCCTACCTCTGCGACTTTCTAAATAAACTTTCTCTTATAACTTGAGTTCCTTGGATCTGAATTCTCTCTTTGCCGAACTCCAGTACTGAGGTTGATGAACCGAGGTCTGGTAACATTCTGGTGCCATTTCACTGTTAAAATCTATCACAGTGAAGAAAAGAATAATATATAAAAAACAAAAAACTTATAACCAAAATATTTTTAAATTCAAGGGTATATGACAGTATCAATCAAAAACTGTTCCATAGAAAATATTACTAGGTAAGGACTCAGAAAACTTTATATTTTTTTGGTGGGGGGGGAGTGCGTCTCTGCCTTTAGGAGTTTTTAATTGTAAATTCTAGAGTCCCCTCGGCCTGGCCTGCGGGGATTGGGCTGAAACCAGCTCTCCAACATCCTCTGAGGGGTCCCGAAGTTCGAGAGGGCACAAGCCAGGCTGAGGGACCCCACCGGTGCATGATCGGGGCAAAGGAGGGACCATGGGAGGTCTGGCCCATCGTGCCCAGTCCCAATCGGCCAGACCCAGCAGCAAGCTAACCTACTGGTTGGAGCACCTGCCCCATGGTGGTCAGTGTGCATCATAGCGACTGGTCAAATGGTCAAACAAATGGTGGGACACTTAGCATATTAGGCTTTTATTATATAGGATTATATAGGATGTTTGATTATGTCATTGGCCAAAGCAAATCACATGGACAAGGCCAAAGTCAATGTTTCAGAGAAATATATTTTCCCCCTAAGTGTGAGAAGGAAGGAGTAAATATTCTTCAACAACAATCTGCTACAGTAATTTTGCTATTGTGTGTATATTACAGGATAAGCAAGGAAGTAAATAGTTAATCTTTTTAAGGAACCCATATTTTAAATGTTAAAGAAAAGGAAAACAAATACAAAACCAAATAAGACAAAACCCTGTAGTATTAAATTTGAATTGGAAATATATTTTGAATAATTTAGTTAATATTAATATATGCTAGTTCTATTCCTGAAAGATATTAGGAGTAATAACATCCCAATGGAAATGAAGATAGCTAGCATTCAGATCTTGTTGTATAAGAACCATTTCCCACTGGAAGGAACTTATGTGGAAAGTTGGATGAATCCATGTCTGTGGCAGAGAAAATAAAAGTGGAGCTCAAAAGCAGGAAGGACTCAAAGAACAATGGGAACATGTCAAAAGGATACAGGAGCCAGTGTAAAAGGATTCACATGGGCTAAATTGGGGATAGTTTGAGCATAAAATGAATAGTGACTATAAACTGATTATAAAACAGTGAGAGAATTGAAATACATGAATCCATAGTAATAATATAATTTTTTAGACTGCTGTTTTTAGAGACCCTTCAGTTCATTCCCAGCTAATAAGGTAAACTCATTTTTATAAATCAAAGCCAGTTAATGAAATAACAGGATAAAAAAATAACCATTTCACAACATCCAGTGAATTACAGGTCAGTGACAATGGCTGTAGTCAGGCAAGGGGAGGCAAGAGCATTTCAGGGCTACCTTAGGAAAGGACCTCAGGGTCATGTGCCATTAAAAGAAGTGCTGGTAAGACTAGGCAGGTTGCCAGGGCCCCAGTCAATGTGATGGTATTCCAGGGGCTTACTTCTGAGAAGGATGAAAGGTAAAGTTAAGAATGGGAGGGCTGCAGCTTAGGCCTATAGACTGCGTTAGTGGGGAAAGCTACAGCTGAGTATGAGTTATGTACAGTTACAGCTCACCCAGGCACCCCAGCTATCACAAACTGGAATGACTATAGAGCTCACTGCTGGTGAGTTTAGGGCTCATTGGCACTCATTATGAGCCATGATTTTCATTTGCACTATATTCTTGGAGGACCCTGGTCAAACTCCTCATAAAATGCCCTGAATGCTCACCACATATACACTGAGTGGCCAAATTATTATGATCTTTGAATGCATAATAATCTGGCCACTCAGTGTGTGTGTATGTGTGTGTGTGTGTGTGTGTGTGTGTGTGTGTATGTGTATATATATATATATATATGTTATAGGCCCGGTGCATGAATTCGTGCATGGGTGGGGTCCGGCCAGCCTGGCCAGGGGAAGGGGACATGGGCGGTTGGCCGGCCTGCCTGCTGATTGAACTCCTGGTCAAGGGGACCATTTGTATATTAGCCTTTTATTCTATAGGATCTACACTGAGTGGCCAGATGATTATGTGTTCAGAGATCATCATCATCTGGCCACTCCGTATATACTAATGTTCGTTCTTTCTTTTAGGCAGCACTTAGCTACTTGAAGCAGGATTAGCATCACCTAGGACCTTGTTAAAAATACAAATTGCAGACTCCTCCCCAGGCCTACTGAATCTGACTCTTCATTTTAACAATATCCCCAGGTGACTCTTAGGCACATCAAAGTTCTAGAAGCCCTGGTAAGGCAGGCACTTAGAAGAACTTAGCTGAAAGCAGTGGGCCTAGGGGATGTCACAGAGCTGTAGAGGATGGTTCCTGGTACACCTCAGTATCCTCAATTAAGTGTGCACCTCACTGCCCCCTCTTCTCCTCCCTTAAATCCACATCACTGGCTTGGGAATAGATGCTTCCCACTTGTGAGGATGTGAGATGAATCAGGATGGAACTTGGGGAGGGATGGGAGAAGGAAAATGTGTCAAGAGAAGAGCAATTACACCAATGATGGATCAGGAAAAGGGCTGGCAGACATGGCTGAAAAGGGGACAAATCATTTTATTTGAAGTTTCCAACTTAATCATGGCTTCTTAGACATCAAAGCTTGAATCTAAAGGATTGATTCCAGAGAGGAAGGGAGAGGGAGAGAGAGAGAGAGAAACATCAATGGTGAGAGAGAATCATTGATCAGCTGCCTCCTGCACACCCCACACTGAGGATAGAGCCCGCAACCCAGGCATGTGCCCTGACCGGCAATTGAACCATGACCTCCTGGTTCATACATAGGTGGACGCTCAACCACTGAGCCACACTGGCTGGGCAGTCAGGTAACTTTTTCAGTTAATCAGAGTATTTGAGCCTGTGATTTTTTTTAAAAAGCACATCAAGTGACTTGGAGAAATGTTTAACGGTTAACCACAATTTCATTCATTTACAACACAGGGAAAGTCTCTGGGCTTAGATTTCTGAAAGTGAACTAGTGTCATTTAACTCTGATGTTTATGCCTATTGAAGGAAATGATCATCAAAGCAACATAGGCAAGGATAAAAAACACAATTGTACTCAACATGGAGACAAATGTGAGACAAAACCAGAGAATCGCACTGTGGTGTGGTAAACAAACTGATAACCTTTAAAATCAAACAGACCTGGGCAACAGAGTTGTTTGACCCTATTAAGTAACTTCATCCCTTTGAGCTTCTATTTCTCCATCTCTAAAGTGGGGGTGAAACCATCCACTTCATAGAGATTTTGTGAGAGGTCCAGGAGATATGCTATATAAAGTATTTATATATAGTCCTACAGATGGTAGCCACTCAATAAATGGAAGCTGGTATCTTTTCAGACATGCAATCCAAATAATATCCGATATTTAAGGAGCTAATACATGCAGCTCTACACTCATAGCAATAAGGTGTAAAGATCGCATATAAAGCCAGTTTTTTTTTAAAAATATATTTCTTTATTGATTTCAGAGAGGAAGGGAGAAGGAGAAAGAGGTAGAAACATCAATGATGAGAGAGAATCATTGATCAGCTGCCTCCTGCATGCCCCCTACTGGGGATTGAGCCCACAACCCAGGCATATGCCCTGACTGGAATTGAACCCAGGACCCTTCAGTCCACAGGCTGACTCTCTATCCACTGAGCCAAGCCGGCTAGGGCAAAGCCAGTGCTTTTATTTAGTGAAAAATAGACTTGCTAAATGTAATATTTGCAAATATGCATTGCTTGCGCTAACTGCTCCTTCTTTAAAGAGCAAGTGAGAGGGGAAATGAAATTCCCCCTTGAAAAGCTCCTAGTCACCTAAGTAAGACAGCACAATTATAACCCTAAGAAAACAATGACATGTGTGCATAAGCAAATGCAAAGGAAAGCCTTTCCAGAATAGTCTTGAGGTCAAGAATGAATAGGTAACATCATCTTGAATTCTAAGCTTTACACACAGGTAGGTACATTGCTATTCTTTTGTCATTTAAGATAATACTAACGACTAACACTTAGAAAAGGGTCTAGAATGTGCTAAACACTATAGAAGAGTTTTGTATTTATTGACTCATTTAGTACTATATAACTGCACAACCAGCTCAAAATGGCCCTATCCTGTTTCTAACAAGATACTGGATTGCTTTTCAGAGGCGACAGACCAAAACCACAAGTCATGCAGCCGAAACATGGACAGAGGAGAGAACTTTGACTCCCACCTACACCTGACTCTCACTCCACCCCAAGGGAACTAAAACACATGGACATGACCGAAACTTCAACACCGGTACTGGTGTGCAAGAAGGGAAGGGTCTGTTGTCTAGGAGGATCTGCTCTTGCAGCACCTTACCATATCTTACTGGAAAATCACCAAGTTCCAAAGCTCTCCAATCAAAACCCACTTCACCAGGACTTCTGCATACCAGCCTGTTTCCCACAAACCCCTTCAAACTTGCCCTGGACTCTGGATCAGGGAGACAGATTTGAGCAGTGTATTCTGTCTCCTGTGAGTTGACTCAGCATTAAATAAGCAGCTCTTCCTTTTCTCAAAGGCTGGTGCCATGCTTTTGACTCCTATGTGCATTGAGCAGTGGGCCCTTGCTAGGTAACATAACAAATGTACGAGTGCAGTCATTTTATCATCCCAGTTTTACAGATGAAGATACTGGAGCACAGAGAGATGAAGAATTTACCCAGGGTCACACAGCTAGCAGGAGGTGAAGCTGAGATTTAACACCGTATAGTCTTCTCCAGAGTCCTGAGGCCATGCCCCATCAGATGTTGAATCTATTTCCCATTATACGGATAAGGTCATCTGCTAACATACATCAATGAAGACAAAGGCCAACTTGAGAAAAATGAAGTGTTGAATGTTTTGTGTTTTTCCCCCTGTAAAATATAAAGTGATATGACCAATGTGGAGACAGTGCTGGGAACATAGTTGTTTAAAGTTTACTCCATTTGATGTGTATAATATTTTATTCTGATGAGTTTGCTGTCTTAGTTTCCACATGGCCAATGACAACTCAAAGCGTCTATGGATATATTGTTCTATATTGCTCCACAGGCCTTGAATTGTTGCTCGCAGGCTCCACCAGCCAGCTGCAATGTGTAGCTAATCAATTATGGCAGCCAGAAAGAGTATATATTCATGAGTGCAGCAGTGTCCTTTAACGCACAGAGCAAGACCATTTTGGAGGCTAGAAAGCCAAACCATGCAACACAACCTCAACTTTCACCCTGGTTTCCCATCCTCAGCAGCCCCAGATAAGTCATATTCAGCTCAGTCTCTGGCTGATAGACATCTGTGTCACAAAACTATTACCCACCATGCTCCTTCCTGCTTAACTCAATGTGTTCTGAGCCTGATAACCGAGACTGCTGGGAAGCTGCTCAGGACTGGACTTAATAGGGGGACTCAATTGCATTTCACCCCAGAGGGAGCTGCTCACAGGGCAGGGCTGAAATAATCAGCAAAGCAGCTTAGGCCTCAGCTACCCATGCTGCCACCACTGGTTGTTTCTTATCCTTGACACATTCAAAAACATTTATTGACAAAGAAAAGTGACAACCGAAATGCTAGGAAAATCACCCCCTCGTTTTCTTAATTGAGATTGGACACAGTAAGTAACATTTCCCTAGGCATTGTTTTGCTTTTCCTTCCAATTCTTCCTCCCAAATATTTCATGTTAAATCTCAGTCTTTGAGATGGAAAAGCAATGTTAAGTCCATAACAGCTTTCCCGGACTGAGATAGCTGTAGTTTGATCTGCAACAGAAAATACCGGTAATAATAAGGCTTAATTGATTGCTTAAGAGGGCAAAGATGTAATTCATGCTTTCATACATTTTTAAGGTCTAAAATTTATTGCTTGCTGGGCCAAGAAGTATTTTCATATAACTATTATGTAAACACTTTTGTTCCAGGTACTATGGTTTATATAGAATGTGTCTTTATTAAATACTAGAGGCCTGGTGCACGAAATTCGTGCACGGGGAGGGGGGTATCCCTCAGACCAGCCTGCACCCTCTCCAATCTGGGACCCCTTGAGGGATGTCTGACTAATCGGCCCTAAACAGGCAGTCGGACATCCCTCTCACAATCCAGGACTGCTGGCTCCCAACTGCTCACCTGCCTGCCTTCTTGATTGCCCCTAATTGCTTCTGCCTGCCAGCCTGATCACCCCCTAACCACTCCCCTGCCAGCCTGATTGATGCCTAATTGCTTCCCTGCCAGCCTGATTTCCCCTAACTGCCTTCCCCTGCCAGCCTGTTCACCCCTAACTGCCCTCCCCTGAGGCCTGGTCACACCTAACTGCCTTCCCCTGAGGCTTGGTCACACCTAACTGCCTTCCCCTACTGGCCTGGTCCCCACCAACTGCCCTCCCCTACAACTGCCCTTCCATGCAGGCCTGATCGCCTCTAACTTCCCTCCTCTGCCAGCCTGGTTACTCCTAACTGCCCTCCCCTGCAGGCTTAATTGCCCCAACTGCCCTCCCTTGCAGGCCTGATCCCTCCCAACTGCCTGCCCCTGCTGGCCATCTTGTGGTGGCCATCTTGTGTCCACATGGGGGCAGGATCTTTGACCACATAGGGGCAGCCATCTTGTGTGTTGGAGTGATAGTCAATCTGCATATTACTCTTTTATTAGATAGGATAGAGGCCTGGGGCACGGGTCGGGGCCAGCTGGTTTGCCCTGAAGGGTGTCCCGGATCAGGGTGGGGGTTCCCTTGGGGCATGGGGCGGCCTGGGCAAGGGGCCTATGGTGGTTTGCAGGCTGGCCACACCCCCCGGCAACCCAAGTGGAGGCCCTGGTATCTAGGATTTATTTATCTTCTATAATTGAAACTTTGTAGCCTTGAGCAGAGGCCAGAGCAGGCCAAGGCTGGCGGAAAGCTTAGCTTCCTCCATCGCCAGGGGCAACCCAAGCCTCCTGCTCTCTCCAGCTCTGTGGTCACCGCCATATTTGTTGGGTTGATTTGCATACTCACTCCTGATTGGCTGGTGGGCGTGGTTTGTGGGCATAGCAGAGGTATCATCAATTTGCATGTTTCTCTTTTATTAGATAGGATATACCAGGAATATTACACAGTAAGATACAATCCTATCTATCATCACAGGTTTTGACTGTCAGCTACAGACTTCTCCACTGACTGACCTTCAGTCTCAGCTAGAATTATAGATTATGCACAAAAGGGCTACTATTTCAGAGATAGAGCCCTCAAAGGGAAAGAAGAAAGGTGTCAAAGTAAATTCCTTCTCTTTATCTTTCATCTGTCCAATGGAAGGAAAAAAAGAAGGATGGAATGTTTTTCCTTCTACCAGGAGACTTTAAACATCAGATAAAGGAGTTTGGATATAATATGATCACTAAAGATTGCCTAACCACTATGCTGTACACCTGAAACCAATACAAAATAATATTGAAAGTAAACTGTAATTGAAAAATTAAAATTAAACTTCACAAAAAATATTCAGCACCCCCAAAAATAAAATTCACTATGCCTGGCATCCAATCAAGCTGTGCAAAGAAACAGGAAAATTCATCTGATAGATAATGAAAAGAAAGTCAATCAATAGAAAAAAAACATGTTAGATTTAGTAGACAAGAACAATAAAACATAAAGCATGTTAGAAAGAGACATGGAAGCCATACAGAGACCCAAATTGAAATTTTAGAAATTAAAAACTTCAATGTCCAAGATAAAAAATACACTGGCCATGGGATTAATAACATGAGACACTAGAGAAGAGAATGTTAGTAAACCCGAAATCATATCAATGGGAGTTATCAAAAACTGAAATATACAAATAAAAAATACTTGAAAAATTAGCAGAGTATAAGTGAGCTCTAGACCAAATTCAAGTGGCCTGATATACATGTAATTGGAGTCCACACAAAAAAATTTAAACAGTACTTGAAGAAATAACTGATTTTTCCTAATTTGATGAAAACTACAAACTCAGATCCAAAAGGTTCAAAGACTTCTAACCACAAGACATATGAAGAAAACCACATCAAGTCATAGCATCCTCAAATTACTAAACCAGTGATAAAAAAAAATCTGAAAACTAGCCAGAGGGGGGAAAAAGACACATTGTGTAGAATAACAAAGATAAGGATGATAACATTTTCATTACAGATAAGGAAGGCCAAGATAGTGGGACAACATCCTGAAAGTACTATAAGAAAGAAAAAAAAAACTCTCAAATGGAATTCTATACCTAATGTAGGTATCTTTCAAAGTGGGTGAAAATTTTTCTCATACCTACAAAGCCTGAAAGAATTCATTATCAGCAGAGCTGTACTACAAGAATTATTAAAGAAAGATCTTAAGCAGGAGAAAGTAATCTATACCAGGAATGAAAAGCACCACATATGGTAAAAACGTGGGTAAATGTAAAATATCTTTTTGTCATTTTAAGCTATTAAAAGATAAATGCTTATTAAAAGCAAAAATAACAATGTATTGTGAGTTTATAACATCTGTATAAGTAAAATGACACAAAGGTTAGGGTAGAAAGATGGAAATACACTGTTGTAAGGTTTTTATACTGTATGGGAAGCAGTATAATATCACTTGAAGATAATTAATTCAATAAATTAAAGATGTTTATATCCTAAGAAAACCAAAATAAAATTATGGCAAATGATTCAACAGAGGAGATACAAAATAACTTTTTTAAAAACAAGCTATTTCTTTGAGATTAAAAAGGAGGTGATAAGCCTCTAGTTAGAAAAAAAGAAAGAAGACCAAAATACCAACATCAGAAAGATCACATAACCATAGACCCTATAGATAGTAAAAGGAAAGTACCTTAGTTATCTATTACTACATAGTAATTATCATAAAACTTGGTAGCTTGAACCAGCAAATACTTATTATCTCATAGTTTGTAAGAGTCAGGAATTACATTTCTTCAAAAATTTTAATTTCTCACAAACTCTCTCTTCATTGTCTTCCCAGGTTCTTCCCACTGCTCATAATCTCTTTATTGATATAAAAATTTATTTGAAGTTTTTGTACTTTATCAGTAGCTCTTTAACTATGATCCTGTTAAATAAGTCTTAAATACGCAAGTATTCTGCTGAGTGAATGGATGCATGAAATTTTATGCTGCTGTTTTCTAGGGTTGCCATAACAAGGTACCACAAACTGAGTGGCTTAAACAACAGAAATTGATTATCTTACATTCTGGAGGACAGGTATCCAAGAGCAAGGTGTTGGATGGATTGGTTCTTTCTGAGGGCTGTGAGGAATAATCTCCTCCATGCCTCTCCCTTAGCTTCTGGTGGTTTGCTGACAATCTTTGGCATCCCTTAGCTTATAGAAGCATCTCCATCTCTGCATTCACGGTCACATGGCATTCTCCCTGTGTGTGCCTGTGTCAAAATTTCCCCTTCAAACTAATACAATTGGCATAAAATAATATATTATTATTGTTAACATGCTGTATTAGTCAGGGTTCTCCAGAGAGAAAAGAGAGATTCATTATAAGGATTTGGCTCACACAATTATGGAGACAGGAGTCCTAAGATCTGCAAGCAGCAAGGTGGAGATCCAGGAGAGTCCATGGTGTAAATTCCTATCTGAAAGCTGGCTGGAGACCCCAAAAGAACCAATGTTTCAGTTCAAGTCCAAAGGCTGGAAACGATCAATGGCCCAGCTCAAATAGGCAGGCAGCAGGAGTTTCCTCTTCCTCAGCCTTTTTGTTCTAATCAGGTCTTTCGCTGATTGGATGAGGCTGACTCACATTTAATCAGGTCTTTCGCTGATTGGATGAGGCTGTCTTACATTAAAGAGGGCGATCTGCTTTACTCAGTAGTTAATCTAATCTAGAAACACCCTAAAACTGACAGACCCAGAATAATGTTTACCCAAATGTCTGGGTACCCTGTGGCCTAGTGGAGGTGACATAAAATTAATAATCAAAAGTTTGCATTTTAGCAATAATAAAATCATGTGATTTTGAAATGTTTAATGGTATTTTCTACTTCTTTTATGAATTGCTTGCTCATATCCTTTGCCTATTTTTCTATTGGAGGACCCATTGAAAAGCTCTATGCTTGTTTAATTAAAAGGCCATATAATAATTAATAAGCGTGTTGAGAGCAGATACAGGCACCCATAATTCAAAACTTATTTTTATTTTCAAATGTTACCTTCCAGTTATTTTTCATTAGGAAAGCTCATATTTGCATGATAGCAGCAATAATATATAATTTTGCATTATGGTGTTTTGATTTATTTTACATCAAATATCAAAATATCATTTAACATTCTGACCCAAAATAAAGGTAAGGAGAAGGCAGTTTGAAAAGAGGGCATTTGTTGAGGTAAAATCCAAGTTAAAAAGAAAGCTCTTATAGCTTTACTAAATTTCCCCCTGCTTACTTCCTACATAACTGTTTTAGTCTCTCTTACTATTTTGCCATTCACTCCAGAAATGAATGGTTCAGGGCGCTCCAAGATTAAACAATACAGCGAAGTCACCAGCTTTGACTCCTTCAGTAAAGGCTCACTGTTGACAGGAACTTGTGCATTGAAAAAAATATAAGAAGGTGTAACTTTGCCCCCTGGCAACACTGACCCTTTGTGTCAGCTTTGACAAGGTGAGACAGGTTCTCTTCTGAGATACACCCTGGCAAATCTTGCTCACTACAAGTGGGAGACACATACTCTTTCTTGAATGGAGTTAGGCCCAGAATAGAAGAGTCTGAAAACAGGGTTTTGTTTTTTAGAAAAAGTCTCATCCAATCAAGTCTGAAAGTCACATCTGTAACAAGGAACCTTTCAGACATGCTGAGCCCAGCTTGTCTGAAAGGCTGACTTTCTCCAAGGGGCTCAGGTTACTTCCCTGGTACCATAAGCCGTTATTTCTTGAAAGACACAGCTGCGCTGAGAAGTAGAGACCCAGGAAACTGGAGAAGGGGAATGATTTATTCAGGTTTATACCTGTTATGAGTACTGGGACAAGGATTCCAGTCTTCTGTTCCCTTGTATGTTAAAGGGATTATTGTCTTGAATACTCTGTTTAAATTTAAGGTGATATCTAATCTACTGCTTGTTAGACTGAGTTCAAGTTGTGGCTTTGCCTCCTATTAGATATATCATTTTGTTAAAATGTTTAACTACCTGTGCTTTTTACAGATAAAGAACTATGTTACAAGTTGTAATGTATATAAAATTCTAAGC